>NC_052505.1:34882872-35241342 GCF_014356525.2 Nilaparvata lugens | reverse complement strand
TTATATAAGTTACAGAATCGATGACATATTTACAGTGGTTTCACAAGAAATTAAATGTTTATAGGTACAGACTAGAGCAGATATTCACAATGAAATTTTTTTTCTGATGGATTTTTTATCCCAAATTACTGTTCTGGCTATTATTAATTTTCATTCACACAATCGCAACATTAAAAAAATGATTGGCGAGAGAATCAATAGGATAATGATATTAAAAAATTACCTAGAATCTATTTTATTACAAAGGCTATAGGCCTAACAATTATGAAGCAATGAACTCGAAAAACTGACTGGGATACCTGGACAAGAGTCCAAAACCTTTACAAAACCACTACAGACTTTGTAAAATAAAAATATAATAGAAATCCGTAGTAAGTTCCTTTATGTTGTAAATAATGTATAATTTATTATAAATGTCATTCAAAAATATCATAGTATTATTAGTTGTTGCTTCAGCTTGAATGTCAAAGAACTTAAATTTTTATAAACTGTATTGGATTGATCATCACTTTTGACTCATTCTATCATTAAAAATAAGGTACCTAGGTACGGTAATTTCAAGAGCTTCCTTACCCACAATCAAGTGAGAAACTGCAGTTTCCATCACTGGCTGAAAGGGAGTCTCAAATGAAGAAAATTTAATAATGTTGATTGTGCAAGATAATTACAAGAATAACAAAGTAGATATAGTACCATATTGTTTTTCATCGCACAATGAAAAGTTTTTATAAAAATAGTGTCCATCATGCTAATATTCTCATATCAAGATATAGAATACTATTTCGAATTCCACTGTAGAATCATATTAGTAATTACTATTTACAATATTATCACTGTATATCCTATCTGAATCAAACTTGACTCAAAAAATGAATTAAAAATTTGAGATTTCGAGTTTTTTTGAGAATTGGTAGGTCAACTGAATTTCTTAATAAAATTTCTTAGTCAACAGAAATTCGTAGAAAATAATAATATGATCTTAGCCGTTGAAACCCAACCAATAATAGAATAAAAATTTATTAGAATGATGTTAGAGAAAATAAGACTTATTTTCTTGTCACTTCTGTATGATACATATTTACATAATATTAGCCTATATAAGTTTAAAAATATCATATCAATTTTGATTACAATAGTTGTTAGTTACCGGTATCAATGTTCTTAGACTTACCTTCCATATCCATTATCTACTAATTATTATGTGGTTGTCATTCACATCTTCCAACATCCATCACCACAAAGCATGTTAAATCAATCACAAAGCGTTACAATGTGTTTCTGATTTTAACAATCTGAATTGAAGATAAGAATTATCTCTCAAGAGGTTCAACATTAGGAAAAGCAGTGAACTAATACGGTAATCTTGTAGTTTTTGAAGTGATACAAGAAGCACTCATATCTTGTCCGAGCCAATTCAATGTTGCAGAGAGTTTCCTGATCATATACATAATTATTATAGTGATAGAAAAATGTTATTTTAACAATACATTTCAACAATATGCAATAGCTTACAAAATAATATTGGGTTCATCCACCATAAAAATTCATAACTGAATCACTAATATGGTAGGATTATTTTTCGCTATAAAACATCAGATAAATGGTGTTGCTAAGATAGGAAGTCAATAATGATACCGTACATCATTATAACATATTTATATGGTAATTTCATGTACATTGAACTCTTATTGGATTATTTTTATTATGTCTCAGTTTTAAAAACATTCTATTCTTTAACGGATAATAGTATATTCTATTCATATTCCACATAATAAAAACTGATAATTTCATATATTTATATAATTTAAATCTCCTTACTTCAGAAAAGAGTAACTTACAATTTATTCAAGAGAAGACTGTGGCAGCGTGGTAGTAGTTTAAAGCTGAGTGGAATATGACTGAAGTTTCTAATATGACTATTTATAATAATTGTGACCACAGATAAAGTTTGGTTATTTACAAGATAGTAGCCTATTTAAATTGTTCCTTGATTCTTTTCCAATCAGAGATCAGTGGAAATAGAATGTTGGTCCCAAGAAGTTGAATGTGTGACATGATTGACATAATGGGATTCCTATTAATATTGATATTTTGAATTGGAATTGAAATTGTGAATATACTTTTAATAAAATCAACCTCAGTGGTATACTATATTTTATTAACTATAACATATATTTCATTTAAAATAAACTTATTAGGTAATTTTAAAGTGTATGCATACCATATCTTTTAAAGAGATAGAGAAATCTTAGTTAGCAAAATTCTATTCCGTCACTTATTCACTTAATCCGTCCAAATGTAATAGTCAAAAAATTATAAAATGAAATAAATTTCTAACATGAATAAGATTAATGATTCATGAGGTACTTTAACAATATTCCAATCAATTTATGCAATATGTATATAGTGAAAAATATGTTTAGTAGTAATCATACTTATAGTTAGCAAATTGATCATACTTTATACATTATCCTTCCATATTCTTATGAGGATTTCAATTCTTGTTTGTCTTGTGTATTATTAATGTGTTATGTTAAGCCGGTATCGACTATTTACAAAATACTGACTTTCATTATTATTCTCATAAGATGAATCTTGGTAATAATTTTACTCTAAACTTTTTGTTGACTTGTAAAAATGAGTTCCAGTAGAAATAAATTAAAAAGAAATATCATTCCTTGTTAATAAGACTACTAAATTTAAATGAAGTAAAAAGTCACAAATTGAATGGAAATCCACGAAGCTATAACAAGACGAGCCAAATATTGAATATAGTATCAAAATAATGCATTACTTTGAAGTTTGTTTGAATTTTACTTTTCTAAATTCTGTATTCTTCTTTTTACTGATTTTCCATACCTACTCACTAATATCCATTTATATTTGATATAAATCAAATATATATATAACTTAAACGGTTGAGTACAGTTCGATTTGTTTTCATACAATGCCTACTCATTTAAAGATTTAAAAATTATGATAACTTAGTGGTTTGTGATTATTTTAATAAATAATGAGTGAGATTGTAATTTGTCGTTTTAAAGATTAATTTTTCTCTATTGGATGATGTCCAATTGAGTCAATAAATAATGAGTGAGATTGTAATTTGTGGTTTTAAAGATTGATTTTTCTCTATTGGATGAATGTAACAAATAACACATTATAAAAGTATGAAAGCAAGGTATATATGTTCATGTTCATTCAACGGGTGTGTGACGATTGTGACACTGAGAGCAAACGCACACAACAGACGGACGTATGTAGACAGACGGAGGAGATATCCCTCCCCATATATATGTTGTATTCGAATGTTGCAACTTTCTTAGATTAATAATTTGTTTCTCGGGACTACTCCAATATTAATTTATATTGAGCAATATATATCCCTTCCACACGAGTACACGAGTAGACAATGTCCATCTGTCAGCATACATCTGACTGTTGTTGTGTGCGGTCGCCTATGGATGGACCGATTGTCATACATCACTATACTTAAAAAAAATCTACTTTACTTGACATAAATATAATCTGTACATGAGATATTAGAGTTAAAATTTGCAAAATGTGGGCAATATTTGAGTCAAACAACTTCAGAACTGAGCATTAGAGAAAGCGATGCAAAAATATGCTTGATTAATTCATCAATTTAAGTGCTGCTAATAGATTTATTAACGGTGAATAAGGTATGTGTTATATTTTTATTTTCTTTTTTAGATAGTGAAGAAGAATGATAGTTACCGGTATTGACTTAAAAGCTATCGCTGACATGATATTATGATGTACGGCATGTGAGAAGTAAATCATACATCATAAATCCGTCGCGCTTCCCGGCTGTAAATTGTCAAGTAATGAAGAAGAGTGATCTACCAAGTTGAGTTACGTCAGGGTTAGTAGCATGGGATAGAATTTCTGAACATTAAGGTTGGATACAAAAGGAATTAGTGGAACATGGTCGGTAACCATGGCAACAGGATGTGGTATAATGACGCCAAGACACACCGGTCGGTGTCTGCCTTTGTTCAAGGCCCTAAATCCTATTTTCGAACAATGAGATCTTAATGCTAGAGCTGTTGTTGTAACGAGGGTTATCCAATGACGATTATTGCTGTTTCTCTCCAGTGCTACTGTCTCGGTCTAATCTCACCGTAAACATTTTGACAGATTATCTCCAGGGATAAATAATAAGGGACCGGGATCAACCGAAACAAGGTTGCTCTTCCACTGGAAGCTAGCAAATGTGCACACATTTAACCCGCTCTTAAAATTCACTCAGTCTTCACGGGCGAATTATATTTAAAGCAACTGTGTGACAGAATTTAGTCGTAATTAATGGTGCAAACATTAAGCTTTCTCATTAGAAAGCAAGCTGATAATAAAATGTTGAGTACGGGAAGACGAAAAAGATGAGGTGAAAAAAGAATGAAGGTATTATTCAAAAGCAGCTTCTAACTTCATTTTTACTGGTGTGGAAGAGAAAAGGATTGGAAAATGAGTTGAGGATTAAGAGTGAATTCCAGAAACGTTCTCCACGTACCGTATTAGTGGGAGAGCTATGAACTGAGAGAGTCTTTTCAGTATGCTAATGTATTTATCAAATTATACAAGATAGATAAAAGATAATAGAGGGGAATTAAAAAAAAATTATTTGTAGCTTCCGTTATATATCATAATAATCTATAATTTTCAGTAGAACCTATTGAAATTCCAAACTTTACAACTCACAACAAAATCACGTTGTGATTATTGAATGGATCTAATGAAATAAAATATTCCTTAAACTCAGAATCACCCTGCATTTTATGAATGGGATAGAAATTATTTCAACAGTTTGCAACACAATGATAGTAGAGAATGTGCATCTAAAACGAGTTCTCACGTGGGGTTTTTGTGATTAAGGGAGTGGGAAACACTTTGAGAAGTAAAAGGAAAACTCTACATCTCAACAAATGAGAAACTACCTACTGTTTATAAAATAATCAAGTATTAGTTTAATTTGATGAAGAATGTACAAACTTGTTGATGAAATTTGTTTAGGTCCACATGAAAAGCTTTATTATAATTCACATAAATTCCTTTATTCAAGATAATATTCTAAAAGTTAGTTTTCATTTATCGAGAAGGTATTTCTAGAATCTTATGCTAATTGAAGAAATTTAAACTAAGAGCGTGAGTCGGAGAACTTTATTTTTAAAAACGAAATATGATTAGGCATTTTAGGTTTTAATCTTTCACAATTCTATTATCAAATTCATTCATCCTTAAACTTAATCTAATTATTACAAAGTGAGCGTAGTATGTTCCCCTTTTATTCTGTGATAATCACATCCAAATTATTTTCTGACATTAATTTAACATATAAAAGGGTCTACTCTAACAATCAAACCCCTACTCTAATATAATTATTTATTTAGACACAGAAGAGAAATGATGTATTTCACTAGACAATTCCTGAAGCGATAAGTCAATAATCAAATTCAATCAGAAATGGTAATTTAACTAGTAAATTTGAGGAGATTTCACATTTTTTAGATAATTCATGAACAAATTTAAAATTTAAATAATATCTCATACTACAAGAAGTGTAAATTCGGAAGATAGATTCAACATCATGAAAAATGGCTTTTGATTTGTGATCTAATTAGTTGATGAGAAATAACTAAAATATGTGCAGCATCAAATCAAGGGCAAATTCATGAATGTTATAAAGACTATCATCCAGAAACGAACTCTGAACAGCATGAGCACCAGATCAAGACTAATATATCAACGGACAACAGCTATCTTACAATCAAAATTTCAATTTTTCAATATTTAGGGGAAAGGATCTATTATGGTTTTATTCCATTCTAGTCTCTATTATTTACTCTAATGTACCAATAGATTTTTTAGTTGTGATAGCATACATATAATAATTATACTTCCAACACCTCAATCACTCTCAATAAAATATATGGAATGCAAAGAAGCCCTTGCATGAAAAATAACAAACAAGGTAAATCAATAAATAATCGTCGAAACATTTCTGCACACTCCGAAGTCAAAAAAGGGGAAATTTTATATCATCATGCTGATTTATTTGGTTCACTTGTTATCTGTCCTGTTTGAATATGATATACTATAATTCACTTCGCAGAAAAAAATGAGCATTTCTCTCTGGAAGTTTGATTTGTAAGAAATAGCAGGGTTCGTAGACACGAGGCTCGAGGGTAATAATAAAAGCAGCCGAGAAAAATGGGCATCACGAACCGATGCTGTAAGATAATCTCCCAGAAGACAGCAGGCCGCTCTTCCTTCTCTTTCTTGAATAAACATGTCAGACCTAAAATAAACTTGTTTTTCTTGTTGGTCATTGATTTATCTCGATCCTTTCAAGTTTCCTGCATCGTTTCCGGGTTTTATCTTCATGATAATAGAGGAAAAGAAGTGTAACAGAGGAGCACATCGTGAAGAGCTGCCACTTTACAAGACAAGAGTCGCAGATTTACAACCCGTTTTTTGTGTCATCTATCAAATTTTGATAACGAGGGTGTTTGCAGCAAGTCACAAAATGCAACATTTTTATCAGCAATGTAGAATGGTTCCAGGATAGAACAATATTACAAAAAAAGACAATGTGTTGTTTTATTATTTAACCGTACCTTCATGAAGTACGGTATTTATCAACACCTTCAGGGTTTGGGAAATCATGGGATGAAAAATGATATTTAAACTATAAGGTTATTATAAAGTCTGAGGTAATAATCTATGGTAACCAAATAATGATTCAAAGAAATGTTCATCATTGTTTAACAATATAGAACGTAATAATAAATTATTTGGTAAAATTTCACATGAATTTGAGAAGGCTCTTTGAGTTATTGGAGTTAGAACTATCTCAAAAAATGCATTCTTCAATGAGAGCTATTTTCTTACTTCTTTCAATTCTATATTATAGTTCAATTCTTAGTTTTTATAAAGAATAGTCTGGGAAATTCAGTTGAGAACGGGAGTTGTCAAAGGTTTTCATAGAGATCTGCAATATTAATTTTGGACTTCAAAGCTCTAAACAACATATTAAATTAGTGCCAGGAATTTGTGGTGAGTAATTGAGTTTGGCTAATTCAATTATTGGTTAGGGCTAAATCCAGAAGCTGATGAGCTATTATATTTCATGAAAAATATTATATTCAGAATACAGTTCATGAATCATCAACAATGACTAAAAATATTCTATTGAAATGATCCCCTGTTGTCTCATTTAAATAAGCTATCAAGGCCCCACTGGAAAGTCAGTGAAGGTATATTAATCACAGTTGATTATTCAGGGGTAGAGTGCGTCATGCTCATTAGTCAAGAGAAAAGTCGGGTTAATTCTTTCAAATTTATGTTAAAATGCGAGGGACGTGGACCGAGTTTACGCTAAATAATGAGCTCTGTTCAAATATTTATTCTAGCCGCTCTTTGCCCCACCCGCTTAATTATTTGAGCGCAGGGGAGAGGTTTGAACTTTCTGAACCTCTTGCAGAGTGCGCCTCTAATTCCTGGACTTTGTCTCTGTTGACATTTTCATGACTCTATTATCATGTTCCATCAGCAAGGCAGATTCAACGTGAGAATACCTCAACTTTTCTAAAATCATCTCTTCATTAATTCATTACTTGAGAGTTTGAAAACTCAGAAGTCATTATCCGGCATAAACTCTTACAACAATGCAAAATCATTATCTTCAAATGATATATCTTTAATATCTTGAATCATTATCTTCCTTTTCATATAACAGCCAGCGGATTAAAATTATCATTCTGTAATAGGTACTGTCTTTAATAAATCTATATGACTACCTCCACAAGTACACAGGTCCATTTTCCGATGTTATGTTCTTTTACTGGTTTTGTTGTATTTTTTCTCAACAAAAGTAAACTCGATTCAATAATTTATTCAGACGGTTAAAACTAGACTTTTCCCATTTATTTGAGAAATTTATGATTTTTCTTGTGGTTTTCAGCAGTGACAGATTTTTTAATTCATCTGAATTAATAAACTTCTTTGAATCTTTACAGCTGTTGTATTCTATTAATGTTGATCAATACAATGGGCAATGTCTTAGATAAACATAATATTCTACATTTTATATTCGATATTGATAGTCAATATTATAGGATACTCAAACTGTCCACTAAGTAGAGTCAGTGGTACCGTACATTTTATATCATGAGGCCTGAGATGCTTGGTAATGTAGCCTACATGTGTAGAGACATTGGCACAAGGCACAAGGCACACAAGGGCATTTACTCTGGTTCTGAGTTTGGGACAGTTAAGTTTGAATGATGTGGTGATTCTGATGATTATGTCTTGATATAATTTGTATCACTATAATGGGAGTCACAATTCTTCTAGAAAATCAGTAATGATTGTTGTTCTGTCAACAATTACATCTTCTGTAATCTGCTAAAGTATATTTTACAAAATTAAAATAATAGCGCTTCAACTGTAAGTTTCGTCTAGGGATGACGACTGTATGGCTCGTCTTATCACAAAAATGAATTCCCATCTTTCGAATTTGAGGTGAAAGAAGAGCTCTGACACTTCAAAAACAATCACAGTATGTCAATTAGTAAATTAGATGAGTAATTTGACTACTAGAAACATAAAAATAAAAACAAGATGCAAAAAATCAGTGGGTGATGAAAATTTACTGCTTGATTCAGTAATAAGATTAACTACAGAAACCTCAATTCAATCATCCATGAAAATTGTTCATATTTTCCAAAATGAAAGTCAGTAGGTTTATTTAAGTAGGTGGTGGAAATTCACTGCTCAATTCAGTATTTTAAGATTAATTACAGAAACCTTGATTCAATTGTCTGTGGAAATTGTTCATATTTCTCAAAGTAGTGAATCATAAATCTTCACTTTTCAGACACTTTCCATTCTAATAATTGTAATTTTTGAAATTGATACTTGGAGTTTATCAGGAATTTGATATTCGGTAGATGGACAATCAGAAACTAGTGTGAAATTCACTGTAATTATTTGAGGCTCCAATGTATGTGAAATGATCAATAGGTCAACTTTTCCCTTCAAAACATAATCAATGCATCAGAGCTCTTCTAGACTTGTCAAGGAAGTCAACACTATACACTCTTTGATGCTGTTCTCCGTCTGGACTTCATAGCTTCCACCTTGGATTCTTTCCCACGCTAGCAAACACTATAGTCAACCATACGAAAATAGTCCGATGAAAATTGGAACAGATGATTCCCCCCTCAGTCACGCGCACCCATAGAGGATGCCAATTCGTGAGGTGTATTATAAAAATATTTATTGATTCTCATTTATAATCGGTTTTGGACAACGTTCACAAATATTATTTGACAACGTTGCACTTATTTGTTCCAATTTCCATGGGACTATTTTCGTGGGGTTGACTTAAGTGGTGTAAAATCCAAGTCCTGAGTACAAGTTACATAGCCCGAAGTACACTAAACTACTTAGAGACTAAAGGCGAACACAGCAGTAGACAGACGTCTGCAGACAAACAGAGCAAAAATTCCTTCCCAGGCTGCAGGAATGTTGCAACGCACATAGACGTCAGTCTGTCTCAAAATAACTGCTCACGTCTGCATGCTAACGTTTGATTTATCTCCGGTTATCTGCTTAAACTGCGCACATACTTATGAACCACGAATTCATGCCTTTCGCTTTTCATCAGCTGCTATGATTATTACATATATGTATCTTACTGTCTCTTCAATTACATATATAATAACCATACACTGATAAAACTGTGTAAGGCTCAACTCACACTTACGCAACTCAGTCGAGACCATTTGGAAACACATGCTCTCGACTAGAGTCGAGACCATTTGGAAACATATGCTCTCGACTAGTCGAGTCTCTTCTCGACCTGAGTCGCGTAAGTGTGAGTTGAGCCTTAAGCGTGTGTTTGTGGCGCATAATACTGTACTTAGCTTCACACACATCGTTGACAAACCAGCATCTAGAACTTGTAGATGTCAAAGAGTTTGTGGTGGGTGGGCTTGATGGCATGCACTGCAATGGAGCCGAGCGAGCAGACGTAGCCGGCAATGGCATCCCACATGCTGCCACGTCTGGCGGCTGCCGCACTGCCGGGGTGGTCGGGGGCGGGTGGAGGGTCGATGCGGGGGGGCAGACGTCGCTGGGAGGGTGGTCTGTTGGTGCGTGGTGGTTGGGTGTGGGTCAACGTCCGCCGTCCTCAGGCGTACTCGGTGTCTGTCGACAGACTCCGCGAATAGGAGAGCGCGCGCTCGTCGAAGTAGGGGGGCTCCTCGTCGTCCCCTCGGCCCCCCTCGGGCGTGCCCTCCTGGTCCGAGTATCCGCCGCCGCGTGAGTGCGCGAACGCTATGCTCTTCTGGTAGCTGAACAGCTGCCGCTCCAGGCTGTAGTTCTCCGCTTGCAGTGTCATTATCTCTCTCCTGAATCAAATGTATACATGAGATGAGAATATATCGTGTTGGAATATGAAATACTACTCATAATTTAATAAACATTTTTATTATTTCAGCTGGGATGTGAATCCAACCCATCACCGGAATAGAAAACTTAATATATGCTCATACGCTCATTCATTCATCTATTTATCGACTATCACTAATAAATTACAAAATTAGGGACAAACCAACAGTCATTTGCCCAAAATTGTCTCTATTTTCGGCATTTCAAGCTAGCCAGGTATAAGGAATGTATTAAGGTATCAATCAAGGGAAAAGAACTACTCCAAGATACTCTTCCAAAACTATACTAATAACTACTATCTTCAACAACAATGAATGAAAGCAAAGTCAAGTTATGTGTTCACTGTTTGATGAAAAATGTTCCTGATTTGGCGATAATGTAGGCCTTGAGTGAATCAAGCTGCTCTACACAAGTAATTCTTCAAACAAGAAAAACCAACATTCAATTTGGATTTGATATGTTTTCTTTTTTCTTCCCTTTTATTGCAATATAGTCTGAAAATATGAATGTGCAATTTTTCCCAAAGAAACAGTTAATGTGGTGAATAGTTCTCTCCAGGAACACAACGACAATTTTAACAAACTATCCATAATATGCTCTACTAAAGGAGTTTTCTATCCATAAAATGTCAGAAACATCAAATAGCGTTCTGGCCGAATGCATTGAGAACATCTCGTCGGGAGTCGGGAGTGTTCCCAAACATGAACACGTTAATGAAGTGGACACAAATCAGGCAGTAACACAATAACATGCAATAATGTCCACAGTAACGAGCATTATGACTTCATTGTCTCTGCCGGCATGTAATCTCATCCTGCTAAGATTCGCCGAGGGACGACAGACAACACTGCACTAAGATTATCAAAGCAACAATTACCTCATCTGTTGATTGTGTAATCTGCTGACGTCATCATATTTATGGTAGGTCGCCTGGAACAGTAAGTAGCTCTCCTCCCATTCCACCTGCACTCGCAGCTGGCCTTTGTCTGTCAGGTAGGGACAATTCGGCTCTCTCAGCTGCAACATTGTGCCAATTATATTCTAGATAATAATTGATGAATATTGAGTCTAATAAAATTCTATTGATTGAAGAAAATCGGACAAAGATGCTAGGAAATTTCACTAGGAAATTAAATTGATACTAGGAAGTTAAACTTTTGTCAATTTTGAAAAATGAATAAATTTAAGTGCTGTAGTGCTAAATACGTGTGGTTATCAAGCTGTTTACAAACTTGAGCGCCACAAACACGCGCATTCCACCCCATCAGCTGATTATAATTATATTTGTACAGATATAATAAGCATATAATCAGCTGATGAAAAGTGGAATGCGCCTGTTCGTGGTGCTCAAATCTGTACACACTTTTAGGCGATAAATTCATTAAAACATACAAAGCACATTAAAACAATATTAAAATAGAACGGTTGCAATAAGAAAAAAGCAATGAGGAATACAGTTTTCTAGATGATGTGGTTTTATAGAAAAAGAAAGAATATCTTGCCAACTATAGGTTACCATAATAATAGGCAGATAAAGAGTGAGAACAACAGGAGTGGGGGAAAATGTGAAAAACATGTGGAGCGGAGAGGAGAAAATGAAAACAAAAGTTATCATGCGAAACAATCTCATAAATTCAATGCTTCATCAAGTTTGAATGTTTAGACACATCTTCTGTTTGATGTGTGTGAAAAGTAAATCAAGTTCCTGAATTGAATTGAATTGCTGCTCTTATTTCAAGCCTAGAAGGACGAAATAAGAATTGAACATCAGAATAATAAACACTCGCTGAATCAAGAGCATTTATATTGAATTGAATAAATATAGTCAGTTTGTTCCTTTTAGATTAACTTTTTGCATTCTCAACACAGAATAATTTCAAGAAAAATAATACAGTACCAACTCCATTGAAAGTAAAACACGTATTCCTCAGCTATTAGAAAGCTTTGTCAAGTGGAAAGAGTTATGGAATTCCTATAGATATGGTACTCTATGAAAAATAAACTCAATAGGAATATTTTTTTCACTGAACTGTCATGGAAGCAACATCGATTTCAACAAAAGTGAATCGAAAAAAATAACAGTATTCAGTATATTCCTTCAAAAGTTTCTTCACACTGAAGAAAAAATGGATACTTGATAAATTGAAGGTGGATTGAAAAAAGTAGAATGGGTATTGAACTCAAGGATTGCTCCCTCATAATGCTAAAGCAATACTGTAGAGTGAGAATGATGGATAATCAATTTCCACAAAAGTGACACTATGTTGAAAGATGATTGAGTTATTAATAAATTTCTAACTATTTCTATATTTAACAAATATGTATATGACACAAGAAGCAAACGCAGTCTAAAACGTATTCTCTTTATTACAAATTCTGCCTCCTGTAGGTTATCACTACATCCCAATCATTGTAAGGAATGAACGAGCCTTTCACTTTCCGGCACATAGAAATGATGATTCACGACTCCAATTCATGAAGCCCCCGTCAGATTGTTGATTTATTTATGAAAGTTTCAAAACATGTTTTCCAAATTGGTAACACTGGTGGCAGAAAAATAGGTTGTAGAAGTAATTTCGCTCATGTAGTACAGAGTGTTGATTAATAATAGAATAACTTTTTCAACTATTTCTACATTACATGAGTGTGCAATGGAAGTACCATTTATTTTTATGGAATAAAAAATGGAAATCATGAATTCCAAAATCAATCTATTGCTTTTCACTTTCCAGCTTTCAGGCAAATCGAGTGCAAGTGATCCCAAGGGTCTGACAACACATGGGAACACACTTACTGTTGGAAAACTTTCCTTCTTCAAGAACTTCTTTGTTGTTGAAGCATCAAGATAACAAAGTACGTGTGACAAAACTCCAATTCAGCACTTCAAAAATAAACTTCTATTCCACAGGAAAAGTATCTCCTTTGTTACATCTTCCCATTCCTTTGTTTAATATCATTTCATCGAATAAGTAGTTTTGTTCATGAAAAAGAGCTAGAATAGTTTATAAAAATGAAGATAATACGAGTAGTGCATTTTGCAAAGCTATGCACCATGCAGTGAGACAAGACAATCAAAAACAAAATTTCAGGACACAGTATCATTTTACTGTAGTAGTAGTAAGACAGTATTGTCAATTCATATACTCCTGGATTCACAATATGATTACAATTGTTGATATTTTACCAATGCTCCACTGCACATGAACCCTGAACGAGTGTTTGCCTCCTTATAGATGTTGGCTCTGGCGAAAGCTACAGAGACTGGAAAAGCCTTCCAGTGTAAGGAATGGTATGATTCTCATGAGAGGGAATGATGATAAGCCTGAGCTAACACTTTAATCAGTGGATGAATTAGATAAGTTGAAAGTAACGAGTCAAGGTGCAAATGTTGAATCAGTCAAGGATGCAAGTGAATCATACACCATATACAATGTTCAGGTTTACGCTGAAACTCTTAGACTAAAATAATAGCCTACTATAGTATTAAAAGTGACAGTTTTTCATCAACTGAATAGCTGGAAAACTACAACTGCTATCCTAAATGATAGACTTTCAATAATTTTCTTGTTTCAATTCAAATATACGAAGTATGCCTAAAAATTTCGATCTATTCTCTATTCATATAGAAAACTATTCTCAACTAAAGGCTGTAACTGTTCAACTAACTGCAATAAAAGATGATACCAATGTTCCTAGGTACATTGGACGATACTATAGAACAAAAGGGAGTGACTGTGTACTTGGATGAAAGTATAGTATAAATGGGCTGAAAGTTATGTTGGGCAGAATAATTCATGATAGGTTTATTCTTCTCTGAAAAATTCAATTATAATTTCTTATACAATCAATTTTCCAACCAACTTTGAAATACCTACTTGAATGATTTAGAAGTATATGATTATCAAGCAAAGACATTCTGCTGGCACCCCTATAGTTTTAATTCAATTTTATAGTCTTTGTAACTTGAAATCCAGATATAACCGCGAGGAGAAAGTGTTGTGAGGATTTGAAGCGAATCTTGCAGATAAAGTTTACAGGGTGTTGGAAATGGTAGGCAGTAGCGGAAGTACGGTACCGTACGCGTGAGGAAGAGAGATACGGGGTGAGATGAACAATGAAATAACGTCGAAGAAGAAGAAGGAAACGAACAAGAAGAGGAAGTAAAAGAAGAAGAAGGAGTAGAAGAAGGAGAAGAAGAAGAAGAAGAAGAAGGAGGAGGAGAAGGAGAAGAAGAAGGAGAAGAAGAAGGAGAAGAAGAAGGAGAAGAAGAAGGAGAAGAAGAAGGAGAAGAAGAAGGAGAAGAAGAAGGAGAAGAAGAAGGAGAAGAAGAAGGAGAAGAAGAAGAAGAAGGAGAGAAGAAGGAGAAGAAGGAGAAGAGAAGGAGAAGAAGAAGGAGAAGAAGAAGGAGAAGAAGAAGGAGAAGAAGAAGGAGAAGAAGAAGGAGAAGAAGAAGGAGAAGAAGAAGGAGAGAAGAAGGAGAAGAAGAAGGAGAAGAAGAAGGAGAATTGAGGGAAAAAAGCAGTTGAGGAGGAATAGAGTAGCAAAATTTGAAAATGGAGCAGGGATGATGTTAGTGGATATCTGTTTGGTGAATCAGTTGAGAGCGAGCTTCGTAGCTTCCCTGTGTAGAATGTGAGTAGCCTGATTCATCATCGAATGCCTATGAGCTGGTAAAATGAGAAGAAGCACCATTCCTTCTGCCAATGTTCATTCCCCTCCCCTTCTGCACCCCTCACAACGGCTCCATTACAGTTCTCAAACTCCAAATCTATTCTTTATCGGGTATCTTCCTTCAACAACAATTTTCCTCCACCCGTATCTTACTCCACACGTTTGATCGTGCAATCAGCCACATATTCCTCCTTCTCCTCGTCCTCCTCCACCTCCTCCTCCTCCTCAACCACCTCCACCTACTCATCTTCAGCCTCCAACTCCTCCTCCTCCGCCACCTCCTACTCCACCACCTCATCCTCATCCTCCTTCACCTCCTCCTCATCATCAAGCTTTTTCTCTCCCCAATTTCAACATATTCCTCTTCTCAACCATCGACGCAACCTCTACACACTTATCCCACACTCCCACACATTTACATCAACTGCTTCTAACATTCTATCTACTCATCAAACATTTTTCTTCTCCTCCTCCTCCTCATACAATTTTTTTCCTTTCTCCATTCCTCCCCCTTCTCCTCCTTTCTATATTATACTTTTTCGAATCCTGCCATACACATAATCATGATTTATTCTTCTCCACCTCTTCTTCCTGCTAATTCAATCTACAACGTTTTATTCGCATCTTCCACTCATCTCTTGCTTTTGCTGATTTCTCTGACTCCTTACCATCATATCCTTTTTTCGCCTTATGTCAATCTATCATTCTACTCCTAGTACAAATTTCTATACTATTTTTCTTCTGTTCCCACCGTTTCATCATCTTCCTACTTCTTTTCCACTATTTTCCCCATCGTTTGCTTCTTCTATTTCCTCTCACCTTCTCTCATTTTTTCCCTCCTACTTTATATTTTCTTTCTCCAACGACAAATTCTGACCCATCTCCTCTCACTTCACCTCCGTGTCTATGCTTCTCACACCATCATCACCAAGTTTTCACTACATCAATTACCATCCCTCCTAGAAAGTTCGCTCACCCCTCTCATAACTCATCATAATCATCATCGTAATCATTTCCATCATCATCGTTCGACTGGCCTACATTCGCCGACAATCGCGCCTCCACTCCGTTCATTTTTAATTGCAGCAATTAATGACAGCTCTTGTCTGCAGGCGAAATGGAGAAGCCGGAAAAAGACGAAGCACAAAATTAGACAAAGGCCTGATTGAGGCTGAACTTGGCAACGTTTCTGTTATGGAAGAATGCTTTTTTCTGCAATTATGAAACAGAATAATATTTTATTCTTACCAGAGACTTCTTCTTATTGTGCCTGCCCGCTACGAACGTGGGAGATCAACATGGTGATTTTCTCTTTATCCACGCTAATACAAAATATTTCTAGTTTGTTTAATATTTTGTAAAATATTGTTTAGTCAAGAAATTCTTCTTCTGGGAGAATACTATTCCTCTACTAGAGACTAATGGCAGAGTATTTGCAATATATTGATCTCACTCACCATAAAATATTATTCAGCGCGATGTATGATGTATATGATATGATAAAAATTGTAATAGTAGATTAGACAACAGTTACCTGCATTGTCTTTGGTAATGTACTATTTTTACCGATAATTGAGTAGTGAGTGTATCATCTTTAACGATACTAGGTATCAGTTTGATTGATTCATCTCAAGTGTACTGTACTCCAGATACATCACGATCGCCCATTGATTTACATATAGCTCTGAACCACTTTTTTATGGATTTCAGCTTCAATAATAGTAAATCATTAAAATGGATAAAATAGGGATACAATAGCGTAGCTAGTCCTCTGAGCAAGTCCTACGAGCAGGTATCAGGTTGAAATGTTGTTGCTTTGAAATATTATCAAAATCGAAAGCACGTACCTTGAGTGAAAAGTAAATTAAAGCGAGATTCACTTCAACCTGCCAGTTTTACTTATAAATAACATAAACGCTTCCCATTTAACCAATGATGAAACTAAATATTGCTCCAGTGAATAAACTAAAAAGAATATATTTAAATTATTTGAATGTATATTTCAAATTTTAGGTATGTTTTAGTCATATCAGTTATTGCATATCTTCAGTTATTATCATGATCAAAGTGAAAAATTAATGCGAGAAAAAATAAAATTCATAGATTGGGAGATTGTTTGATCATGTTTGATCATTGTTTGATTGATTTCATGAAATTGAAGAAGTTTTGGGCAATAGCCAGTTTTTTCTTTTTCGATCATTGTATTGTTTGTGCTAACCTAATAAATAAATAAATGTTTTCAATCACAGTGTGGATCCACGTATTCATATCCTTTCATTTATTGCTTCTGAGAATCACAGAAAGCTAGTTCAATAATTCAGTGTATGAACATATTTGAAAAGAGACGGAAACATTTATTACAATTCGCAAATACGTATCAATAAACATTTCACCGTCCTATTCATCACATCCTATTCATCCGTCTCTATATATTTTACAATAACTGTTTATTCATGAAATCTTATTGGATATATCAATAATATTTGAAGAGCTCTACAAATAATGTGGAGATGGAATATATCATAATTCGGAAGCTTCTGAGATATTTTAATACCAAGTTAACTATGAAACGGGATGCTCCTTTGCACGAATCAACGCCGTTCTCTGTAGCTCGATATTTACTTTCGAGTTTATTGGCAATCAAAAGGGAAAAGTCGGAACGTGACTGTAAATGTTGATCCAGTGAGCTTTGTGATTGATTAATGCCTTCTAACGCTTGATTGCACCTTGAGGCTGGCTCAACAGTCGTCTCTGTATTCAACCGTTCGTGTTTGTACTGCATTGAAAATGCATCCGATTCAAATAATTTTGAGTTCATTATGTTTGAGCGATTTTTAATTCCATCATAAAATCTATGTTTTGATACAAGTAGTTTCAGCACCGTCCATTACTTGCATTCATATTGTAATCTCAAGAGAGGTTCACTGTAGAAACAAATTGAAGTCAAGTGAGACTATAGACTAGCAAGAATATGTCATTTAATAATTTAATTTTACATAATTATGTAAATAGTTAGTTTTTACACAACAAATTGACAGATAATTTATTAGCATAATATAAGACAGTTGTGCATCCCCTCAAAACTATCTATCTAGAATCGATCTATTTTGAGATTTTGAAAGTTCATTTTATCCTCATATTATTTGTGCATTATTGAGAGGATGTAGAAATGAGTTCATTTTCAGTTTACCTGAAATTACTCTCTTGTGATCACATGATCATTCCCCCTATCATTACATTTCTAAAATTCAAACATTTCAACTCATGGCAGCTTCACATTGATTCGAGACATAAAACATAAAATATTATAAGGATTAACCTGTAATTTACTTCAAGATTTATTTCATATACACATAACCTTAAATCAAACAGCTTAAAATGTGTTGATTAAACTAACATCAACTTCTCATTAAAATAATCTATCCCTATTCAACAGAGAACCATGAAACTTGTTGCTCTTTGAAGATTGGACCTGTGTGAATTCAAGAGGTCAATGTAATCTCTTACACATTTATAACGGCTGTATGCTCGCCCAGTTGCCCAGCCTCAGGTGTTTCACGGCTTCATCCTCCTCCTCCCAGCTTACAACAAATTGATGGACATCCATCATGCTCATATTCAGTGGCCCCAATTATCCCAAAGTTCAAACTCACTGTTCCCGGACTGTGTTAGCAAGAGCAAAAACACATTGAATTAACTGGCTCACTCATAATGTTTTAAGCTAGCTTATACAAGATTTTTCTGTTTTTGTTACAAGCACTTCGAAGTAAGGAACGAACATCTCAACATCTTTGTTGTTGAATAACAATGTTTCCATTTTCTGTACTAGCACTTAGTCTTAGACAAAAAAGCTATCAAATTCCATTTTCAAAAGCTATCCAAAGCTATTCCAAAGCTATCAAAAACAAAACTGCTAATGCCACTCAAAATGAATACAAAAGTTTCGATCCGTGAAGGTTATTGAAAAAGTTTAGATTGAAATGGGTAATTATAGAGATGGGATATGAGATATCTCTGTTTGAAACATATCATTCACTGTTGATGAGAATCCGATAGAGAACAAATCATTGGTATTTTTTAACATTTGAAAGTATTAGGAACGATATGATTTGCAGTTAGAGTATCAAAGTAATACATTGAAATAGGAATGAAACACTTGAATTTCTTAAAGCTCCATGTACTATTTTCCCATCAAGTATCCAACACTTCACTGACATCTTGCAGACTAGGCATTCATATGAGAAACTTGTAACATTACTCACTCTTTTTTGATTTGTCCGGATCTATTTGATAAATATTTTCCATTTCTGGAATCATAATAAAAAATCTACAAAGTGTCATCAACTCAATAATATTAGGCTTTCGAGCCTTATCAGTAGTTGGGAGAAATGAAAAACTATTACTATTAATGAGGCTACCTGAACTAATTCATCTAGCACGTCGTGGCTTTCTATTCTGAGAAAAACAGTGAAAAATCTAGTTGAATAATTTAGACAATTATTGATAGAGGAATGAGAGTAATCCAAGATAAAAATATTGGTTAATAGGTTATGGGTAATGGTTGATGGGAATGGGTAATGGTAGATGTGAGGTTGTATACATTTCTCGCTACGTTGAAACATAAAGTGAAGAAATATTTCTGTCTGGTTGAACTGACTGAACTATGAATGGAAATGAAACAGGACGATCTCGATTTCGGGGTTTAAACTTGATAATAGAAACATGAAAAAGTTATAACAAAGCGGTTTTATTATTGATATAAGGTTCATGTTTCATTCACTATGGGAGGCTACAATATTTTTTATCTATGGTGATAACTCAATATTGAGCACATGTTGCACATAAAGGGAACATTTTACGTCTGTTTTATTATAACTGGAATTCCAGGCAGTCGTATTGAAACAAGAGCTAGACTCCCGGCTCAGTAACTCATTTCGTATTCCAGTCACAGCTGAATGTATGATGTGAGCCACCAAATTGTATTATGCAGCAAGTCAAATCATCTTTATGGAGCGGGTTTCACTTTTTCCGAAGATAAAATCAACTAGAACAGAGCTCATTTCTGCCTAGGGGAGGACGAAAGAGGAGAATGTAAGATGAGCAGAACAAGACTGCAAAACAAGCCTTGTTATCATAAGAATATAAAATGACACCGTTTCATTTTCCTTACAGATTGAACTAAGCCTTCCAAGATGCATTTTCCTCAATTAAAAATTGGGAAAACTGCTTCAATCAAGTGGAAAAATAGAAGATTCTAGAAAGAATAGAAAACGATACAGTGAATTAGAAAAATAAGAGCGATGAGACGATTTTTCTCATTCTGACTCCATCATTGGTGATGATTCAATCATTCTTCCATTCTACTTGAAAAAAAATCGAGAACGCACCATCAGATCATTTTCCAATAATTGAATTGGAATTCACCTATACGATTCCATACTTTATAGATAGTGAAATTCCCACTCAATTTTTGCAAATAAAAAATCATCTGAGAAGATATGGCTTGGATGTGTACGATCAGTACTCGAATTCTCATTCCGAATCAATGGGTAGTGCTCAATTCATTCAAGATTTGCAATGTAGAACAGGGAAATTTCACAATCGAGTACTTTCCTCGTGACTTCTGGCTTCAAGAGATGTGATAGAGATAGACTTAACTTGAAAAAAAAATATTTTCCTTATGTATTCTGGCTTCACAAAATGTTAATAGTCTCTTCCATCAATACAGGGAAAATATTGCTTCGGTAAGGTATCATGATCATTAAATCATATTTCACCAGCTCACTGTAGCGAGATTTCCATTTTCATACAGTTAATCGGATTACTTGAGAGGAAAAAAATCAACTGCCAGGTAAGGTATATCGTTAAGAGAAGAGCTGACATAATTGAAAGCGCAAACCATCGAAGTTGGTGCTGGAGAGAAGTTTTGTTTGTTGAAAGATAAACGTACGTCCTCGAGGGACGAGGAAAATCAACACAACTCGAACGCCCTTTCCTGGTTCATCATTCTTCGTTGCTCTAATGGTTGAAATTTTTCACCTGTTTCAGGCAGTCGAGTCGATCAGAGCACCTCTAAAAAGAAGAAAACTCCATTCTCAGACTCGTCCTTAGTCCAAAGACTTGGGATAATGTATTAGTAACGACTTTCCTTCAAGGTAGATTCACTTTCCATCCGCAATGATTGATCACGCCAGATAGCGGTATGTCTTAACAGCAAAATATGTTATAAAGAGTGCAAATTATAATGAGGAAGTGTTCGGTTCACGTGACAAAAATGCCGTAAAATGTATTGGTTTCTGAAATTTGCAACTTTTCAGACTCGAATAATGAGAGTCAAGTTTATATATTTTCAACTTTAAAGATGAAAATCCAAAATTAATAACATTAATCACTGAATGATGGGACCCTGAATGATTGAAAAATGGAAGTTGAATATCATGAACAAATTTCCACATTAGGCGGTGCAAAATAGACGGATACTGTTCTACTTTTTTCCAAACATTAATGCAGTCACTTTCAATATACAAAGTCTGCATTGAATAATGAAAGTTTTTTATATTGTAGAAAGTCAAATTATTGAATAAGAGAACCCTTTGTTCTCTTTCAATCAACACTGAGGATGCAAATCTGTGTAGCATCTGTTACTAGCTCACTATAAATCATAGAAATAAGAAATATGAATGCAAGAACAACTCATTTTGAATAATAATCTACTCACGTATCGCAAGAAGTGTCTACTGGAATATATTACAGAATGAAAATGAGAATGAGAATCCTACATGATTTCCCATATCATTTTCGAATCTCCCTTCATAAGTTACTCCAATTGAGCATAATGAAATATCACTATTGCAGCTACATACTGAAAAAAAATTTTGTCAATAAAAATATGAGAGAGTCTCTAATTTTAAGTTGGAAACCCACAGGTGGATCTTCTGTTTATCAACTCTATTCCCATCAAACTTCCTTTCATATCCCTTCTACAATGTACACTCTCTATTCTCCTCCATCTACGTAACTCCAGCTACATGTCAAGTAAACGATTGCTGAGATTATAAAACTTGGAAACTTCCTCATCTCTTCAGCTGCCTCAATAGACTAGAGATGCTTGACCGCACGCCGTCGATAAAGAACTTTAGTTGAGCGAGTTTATGCGGAGAAACGTGGGATAGAAATAGACAGTGTCCAAAGTTTCTAGATTTATTGCACTTCTTAGACCTAGCGTCTGTAACGGCTTTGTTGTTTGGTACGCCGGCGTCGCGTCTTGTGAAGCAGGTAACTTGTAGTGGCTTGGGGGTCGATATTCTGCCCCAGTAACTTAAAAAGTTTCAAAGACGTTTAAATATTCAAATTACTCTTCACTGAAGCAATTTATGGAGCGCATAGTTGTTTTTTTAATTGGGAATGAACATTACAAAAGTTTGTTGGTTAGTAATGGAGTAGAGGAGTAGTGGAGTAGAGAAGTAATGGAGTAGAAAGTAGTGGAGTAGAAGAGTAGTTTAGCATGGAGTAGTGGGATAGTAGAGTAGTGGAATAGTGTTGAAACGGAGTAGAGTAGTAGGGAAGTAGTGCAGTGGAGGAGAAGTGGAGTATGGAGTAGTGGAGTAGAGGAGTAGTGGAATAGTGGAGTATCCAAACTAGCACTCCGCTAGACAATGGGTGTAAAACAATAGATTACACACAATCTATAAAATTCACTGACAGTCTGCTAATATTTCTCAGTTATTTTTCATTATTGAATTTTTGTCAAGTTACATATTGTGAGGTTATTATATTTCAAACAGCTCTTGAACTACCTGTATGAAGAAGGAGCCCCTCATAGTAGAAGGAGCCTCACATCTCTGGCATATCGTACCTGGACGATGGATGGACTTGTAAGATGGTTAAAAGAATTGATTATCAATATTACTGAATGAACAGGTTCTTCATGCTGAGGATTATGTCCTCATGAGCTCCAGGCTTGTGCAAGTGCAATGAGACGGATGATGATGAGAAATGAGTGGACCTATAACTTTGGGTGGGTTCCGAACCTCCGAGAAGCGATTCTTAAAATTTATTAATTGTATTTAGAGGAGTTCAGCTTCCAGAGTCACTCTTACAACGGGAGTAGCATGTTTATGGAGCTTAATACTTATCTTATCGATAGATTATCAGAGCAACCACTGAGTCAATCGCTTTACCAGTATTTACCTGTTTGTCGAATGATTATTTATCGACAATGATTATTCAACGATTTGATATTGGATGAAAAAAATTGACATTGTTAGTGATGTTCTAAAATACCTACTACTAGAAACCTTTTAACATAATTTCATGTTTATACAGGAAGTCTATATAAATAAATCGCCACTGAAATTATCATTCTATTGTTAATTGATTGTTCTAGAATAAAATCAGATCAATATGCGAGTGAATAAAAAAACTATCTATAAATTCTGAAGTGATAGTAACCTAAGAGGAGGAACAGTTCACTTTTAATTGTAAACGAAGCCTGCTTAAGAATGATGAGTCAAACTGATTTATTACTAGGCTGTCTCCACTTCACGGCACTCATCCATTTTCTCTCACCGCAGCCCTCCTACTACCTTCAAGAAAACCTCACCATGGCAAATTATTATTACGCTGCCACCATTGTGCTATAAATTAATCCCATCTACCCCTTCATTAGCATTATTCTTGTCATGGATAATCCCCTGCTGTTCAGTTTAGTATTCTGCCAGCTCCCTTACTAGAACTAAGAATAATTGAAAAAAAATCCTGAAAGGACATAGAGTGCAATACAATTTTATGTGAGTTTGTCTCAGATTTACGACAGTTCTTAAATGTTTTGTTAAGCTGCGTTTACACCAAATTTTAATAACAAAATATTAATAACTTAATTCTTATGGATTCTATTAGATTGAACATAACTTATCATAGATATGATGAACATATGTGTTTGTCAAGTTCCGTTCAATCTAATAGAATCTATAATGATTAAGTTATTAACATTTTGTTAAAATTAAAATTTTGTTAATAATTTTGGTGTAAATCCAGCTGAAATTCCTGACTTGATTTAAGATGCTGAGTTCTAAATTCAGTGGAAGAATGAACAAAAGAGCAAACGTTTACAGTTACTCTGCTCTTTTCACAAAATGTACAATGTACCATGTACAATGTAAATTTTGAAATAAATATAAACGATGATCCACCAAAAGTTCCTTCCCACATTAAATTAAGCAAATAATTTTTGAAAATAGGTAAATACTGTATTCATATAGTGGCAACCCTGTAGTCATTTTCGTTCAATTACAATCTGTACAGTATACTACCTACTCGCCAACGAGGTTTATTTGTGTTTAATCCGGTGAGTAGCAATATAGAGTGGTAGCAATAATAGAATTGTCGGACTCGTTATTTGTAGATGCCGGCGGGCATTGGCGTTTGCTATTTGCAGTAAAGACCGGGTTTCAATTTGGCCGTGCAGGGCAAGTCGGCGTTAACGTGATCAGCGAACCGATTAGGAGTTTGTAGTCGGAAGTGGTCGACCCCTAGCCGCAAGATTAACTTTTAATAATTGAGTTAGATGGCGGTGCAATACACGCTACTCGCTCGATAGCTCGGATGCTGTGTACTGTGTGTAGTCGATCGCCCCTGGCGCATTACTCGACGCAACCCGCAACGCATCAAGCAGACTGAAGGGTCACTGCTGCAAGGCAGGCACAGAGTGACGTGGCCAAGTGAGTTGATCGACTGCTGCAGGAAATGTTCTCATGGTCGAAATAACCATTTTCCATCGTTGGAGATCGATGGATGAGATTATGTTAAAATTGGATATGAATTTTTGAAATATTGGAAAAAAACTCAAAACAGAAATACTTATTATAAACAAGTATTTATGTCACAACCACTTGTCAGTCTAATACTATAATAATATACAATACATGAATAATAATACATTATAATATATAAATACCAATAGCCTGAGTAAATTTTTATGGATTTTTGCTGAGTAGCCAATGAGGATCGAATGAGTATCAAATTATTGCTTAGATAACGGTAAAAATTGTGAAGAGTGGCGATTCGACCTACTATAATAATTATTATAGAGGGCTCCGAACCAACGGGCTTTGTGAAATGACATGTCTCACTCTGTATAACTGCAACTACATCTATTGTGATTAATCATGGATTATAATTATTTTCTACATACTTCTTCTTTATTTCCGCTGATATTTCTTCTTCCATATTTCCGCTGAGCGTGTTTTGGAATTCACATATATTTATAAATAGTATTTTGAAGAATGAACTATACTATTAGGAAGACTAGGTGAGACCAGTTGATAACTAATCACGTTTATAGAAGAAAGCAACTGAGGACAATAAGTAAATTATAAGTAGCTGTTGTTCTGACTGGCAAATTCAGTGAAATGAAACTGAAATTGAATTTGAAATAGAGGAAATAAATTAATAGCCTACTCTTGAAGATTGTCCTTTTGTAAAGTTGGATGATTCTCATACACACAATAAATAGGATCTCTTCAAAGCTGATAATCAAGCTCTTTCAAACGTAATTCCTGAACTAGTTGACATGCAAATAAGACATCTCACAACAAAGAAAGTTATTTAGTCTCTCAATGTTTCTCAGAATCTCGAATTCTAGTTCCAAAGTAAACTAGTTACTGCTAGATCCTAAATGGAGCACGCCTACAAGAAACTCCCAACTGAAGGGAGAACTTGATTACACAGAGAGAGAAAGAGACGTTGATAGTAAGAGAGTGTGTTCTAGAGAGAGAGAGAGAGAGAGAGAGAGAGAGAGAGAGAGAGAGAGAGAGAGAGAGCGAGAGAGAGAGAGAAGTGAGACGGAAATAAGCTTTCAAAATAACTGAGCCACTTTCCAGATAGATCTTTCGAAAAAGCGAGAGCCTTATCAACGTTTCAAAGCATCTCGTGGGCTGCTGCTGATTCGAAAAAGAGATGCAATCCCAGGGGCGCAGAACAGAGCAGAGCACCATGTGCGCTAATTACAAAAGGGAGGGGGCAAAGGATGTGGGAAGTTTTCGGGAAAGCACTCAAGTACTGTTTGTCGCGAAGGGTGAGAACTGAGAGCTAGTGGATAACTTCCAAGGAAAGATAAATGATTGCCAAGGTAGAGGAATAGTGTAAAATTTTGTCAAAAATTAAAGAACTAGTCGTAAATATCTTAATTGAAACAGTATATATTGTTAGAATTTTCAAAATTGATATAAGTTCTATGAATAGAACTATTGGTGCTTCCAATTCAGGGTACTCGTCAATTATTACCTGAAAATAAACGAAAGAGTGTTGTGGACATTTTAATGAACTTCTATAAATTTTATTTTGGTTTTGAAAAAAATTTACCAACACTGTTATATTGTTGAGGATTTCGTTTATGAATCGTTTGACTATACAAGATCGACAAACTTAAAGAAGCATAACTTTTTCAATTCATGAATGGAGGTGTATGGATTTGCAATTCCAAGGGAATATAGGCTCGAAGATTTGTGTTGAAGATTGAAGTAATGGCTAAATTTCTGACGTATTTGTGGACAACGTTTAGCAAGTTTGGATGAGCTTCTTTGGTTGAAACCCCTCTTCTTAAAACAAGATCCTTTACATTCAATTATTTTTTTGAGTTGACAAGTTAGACGTGAATCGATATGAATAGAATGTAGCTGTTTCCGATTCTGAGTACTCGTGAATTATTACTTGAGAATAAACGAAGAAGAGTTGTGGACATTTTAATAAACTTCCATATACTGGAGTTCTATTGGATGCGGAAGTCAAATCTCCAGACACCATCTACACTATCCTCTCGAGCCCTAGAATGGGTTGCCTGGTGGAATAGAAGGAAATGACATGATAAACAAGAGCTGCCGTACAAGTGATATTCAAAGTGTTTTCATTGTGTTGAAGAGGGCCGTTGACAATATCTCACAGGACACAGCTCCGTCGAACGAAAATAAACTGAAAATGGGGTACAATCGATATCAAGGACGATCGATCCTGGATGAAAAAGGACGAGAAGATCAGCTAAGCGATTCAATTCTTCTTATTCGAATAGCAGGAAACTAATCGGCGGCTGTTGAGCGCAACTTGGTAAACACTTCTCACACTGAATGGCGGGGTGCTGATGGAAAACTGTTCCCTTCTTCCAGAAAACCAAGTGGGTAAATATTTTCTTTCCCGGCGACTTTCCGGATCAACACAGCGGATTACTTCTATCTGCAAACAGGCACACACTTACGGGGTGAACTTCTCGGAAAAGTTTTCCGGACATTGACCAATGATCGTGTGGACAAATGAGTTGAGCTCCTTGAGGCGCTCTCAACAACTGCTCGTTTCCAATAAGCAAGCATCCCAACGTGATCCAATTATGCTCACAATGATAATGTTGGACGGCAAATTGATAACCAATGAAGGTTGAACATCACGAAGGTCTCAAACTCTCATTTGACTTTTTCTAATAATATTCCACTACGTTGTTTATCGGAAACAGTTGTATCCAAATTCTATCATCTTCCGTTATTAATTTCAATTTTTCCTCTCGTCTTCAAAACAGTGATCAGCATCAAAATATCACTCGATCCTCATAATTCAGAATGAATGAAGAAAAGAAAAATTGAGGAGAAATACCTTTGTATGGATAGATCAATAACCAATCAAACATCTTTCTATTGTTTTGTGTTCATTATTTCGATCTATTCCAGTGGAAACATAAAAATATGATTTGTGATTTAATTCTCTTCCATTCCAATGAGAATAAAAATATGGAATGTCTATCATAAAGATAAAATATGAAGAGGAGACAGGACGTTTCTTGATTTGGATGTGTTTTGAGGCAGTGCGATGAGTCGTGGTGTACTTTTGAGGTTCACAAACAGCACTTTGTGGCAAAATGACAAACTCACCTTCAGTACTGAAACTGGAAATGAATTTCAAACTATAATACATCGGTTCAGATACCTTTCTCTTTTACATAATAATTAGGGTTGAGAGAATAATAGAAATAATAACGTAAATTGCTAGCGACGATTAATGAAGAAGCAAACTTTTCAAAAACAATTTCTAAAGGTGGAGGACATTTTTGGTCAACGAAGTACTTGAAAGTTGTTTCTGATTGTATTGTCACTGTATGATTTTTAATCGTTTCAATAAATTAATAAAATAGAAATGGCTGACTTGTTAAAAATCACGACCTATCTGATGAGCTACACCAATGTATTGTATGTAAACCCACAACCAATGGCAGTCCTCTAACATAATTGTTATATAAGCCTATCAGAGCTACTGCTAGCCATCATGCTTTTATCCTCGTAATAATCTGTTCGAGGCTCAGCGTACACTGTGTAACTGTTTTACAACTACCGTCGCAAATCAGTTACAAGCGCAACTGTTTTGCGACCTTCATTATGTATTTTTCTATTGACTTGGCTTTGTGTCATTCTTTCTTTACTCATCTTTTATCTTCCTGTCTGGCCTTCCTTGGTCCCTTCAAGCTTGGTCTCTTCCTTTTCAAGCCCTGGTCCTCAACCGCAAGTTGGGGACAGAGGGCTTATTTTCCTTTCTTATTCTCTAGTACCACCATGTAATGGCTATGTTTACAGCAAAATATTCCGGAGTTTCAAGTCTCCCAATCGGATCTCCGGGGGAGACGGTTATGAACAGAGTCATTGAAGGTACAATGGAGAGTAAATTGGAGATGAATATGAGAATAGGCACTTGGAATGTAAGATCGATGGCACAGGCAGGAAAAATTGATAATGCAATACTGAAAATGGAAAGGTTAAATATAAAGATCATGGGCATTAGTGGAATGCTTTGGCCAGGAGCAAGCTACTGTGATATTGGTAAATATCGAGTTTACCTTTCTGGAACATCAGATGGAAGTTTTCAGTGTGGTGTGGGAATCATAGTAAGTAAATCAGTAGCAGATATTGTCACAAATTACATTCCAGTCTCAGAGCGAGTCGTGCTATTACAAATAAGAACTTCTCCTACACCTCTGAACATCATACAGGTGTATGCTCCAACAACAGACCATCCAGATGAAGAAATGGCTGAATTCTATTCACAGATCACGATGGTGTTGGGGCAGTTACCGAAACAAGATGTGAACATACTTAAAGGAGATCTCAACTCAAATATTGGAAAGGGATGTGATGGTGATTGTATAGGTTCATTTGGACTAGGAGAGAGAAATGAACGGGGAAATCAATTGAGCATCTTTGCGAGAGAAGAAGGTCTTGTAATAATGAATAATTTTTTCACATTACCACCCAGAAGACTTTATACGTGGAAGTCACCAAGAGATTCGCCAGAAAATATAATAAGGAATCAAATTGATTTTATCCTGGTTAATAAAAGATACAGAAACAGCTGTACAAGTGCAAAAACATACCCAAGTGCTGACATACAATCAGATCACACTCTGTTAGTGGGCGATTTCAAGGTCAAATTGATGAAGGTAATCAAGAAGTGTAAACCGAGTTTTCATATGAGTGATTTGATGGAGCCAAACTTGAAAAGTGAAGTGAAATCAAGACTGAATGAGGATGTTCGGTTGATTGCCAATATGGCCTGTGTTGAAGAAGAGGTGGTAGCATTGACTTCCACTGTGGATAGCATCGATCGCATATCTGAAACCGGGTGTCAAAAGGAAAAAGACATGGATGACAAATGACATTCTTAAGATGATTGAGGAAAGAAGGACTTTGAAGAACAATCCTCAGGAATATAAAAATATCAACAAAATCATCAGGAAGAAAATAAGGGAAGCTAAAGAAAAAGAAATAACCTATAAATGTATCGAGATAGAAACTCTCCAAGCACGTCACGACAATTCCAACATCTATAAGAGAATCAATGCTATATGTAGAATCAAAAGAAGATCATTGAATAGACTGGTGGATGAAAATGGAATAATTATTGTTGACAAGGAGAGAGTTAAACTGATATGGAAAAAACATATAGAAGAGTTTTTTCATGATAATAGAGCAGTGCTTCCAAATATAATCTGCGAAACAGGGCAAGAAATATTAATAGATCAAGAAACAGATACAATAAAAAACACAAAAGCTGGTGAAGCAACAGGCCCTGATAACATCCAGGCAGAGTTTATGAAACTTCTAGATGATGATAATATTAAATGACTGACTTCTTTGTTCAACCGTATATATGACAATGGAAGCATTCCAGAGAAGTGGCTGGAGTCAGAGTCTATTCTATTGCCAAAGAAGGCGGAAGGTAGAAAATGTGATCAATATAGAACAATCAGCCTAATGAGCCATCTCTTGAAGATATTCCTGAAAATAATACATAAAAGGATTTACAAGCTTTGTGAAGATCAATTGTCAGCTACGCATTTTGGGTTCAGGAATTCTGTTGGAACAAGAGAGGCCTTATTCAGTATCAAGGTGCTATTCCAAAGATGCAGAGATGTCAACAAGGATATATATGCATGCTTTGTGGATTATCAGAAGGCATTTGACAGGGTTGAACATGAGAGAATGGTTGAGATATTGAAAATGACTGGAATAGATGATAAAGATCTCAGAATAATAACAAACTTGTACTGGAACCAATCAGCATCAGTGACTTTGGAGGATGACAGAGTATAAAAATTGACAGTTGACAATTGAGGAGTGAGACAGGGATGTGTGCTTTCTCCATTGTTATTCAATATTTATTCCGAGTATATCTTTGGAGAATCCTTGGAAGATGTAGAAGTTGGCATTCCTGTGAATGGACAGATACTCAACAACATTAGATATGCTGATGACAGTCATTTTTGCGGAGAGTTTAGATGATTTGCAGATGCTGATGGATAGAGTGACAGAAAGTAGTAAGAGACATGGGTTGAATATCAATACAGATAAGACAAAGTTGATGGTCATCAGCAAGAAAAATGTCCCTAGATGTCATCTTACAATTGAAGGAAAGCCAGTTGAACAAGTTAATAAATACATTTACCTGGGTGCCACTCTGAATGACCAGTGGGATCACTCACAAGAGATCAAGATCCGCATTGAAAAGGCCAGAGCTGTGTTTTTAAAAATGAGTACCATGTTCAAAAGTCACAATTTGACAGTTAATTCGAAAATAATGAGATTTCTTCGATGTTATGTTTTCTCCGTTCTTCTATATGGTGTAGAGTCATGGACATTGACAGCTGCAAGCAACTGAGCGCAAACTAGCACAAACTGGCTCTACCGGAGAATGCTGAGGGTGTCATGGGTGGACCATGTCTCTAATGGAGAAATTTTAAGAAGAATGGGAAGGGGAAAAGAAATTCTCAATACTGTAAAAGCAAGGAAGCTCCAATATCTCGGTCATATAATGAGAAATGGAAGCAGATACGAGCTACTCCAACATGTATTGCAGGGCAAGGTAGAAAGTAAAAGAGGTCCTGCAAAGAGGAGAATATCATGGCTTAGGAACCTGAGGACATGGTATGGAATGAGCACAGCACAGCTGTTCAGGGCGGCAGTCAACAGGGTCATCATAGCCACAATGGTTGCCAACATCCGGAACGGATAGGAACCAAAAGAAGAAGAAGATTATGTATTCAAGTGGGAAGAAGCAAAAGACGAAAACATCTTTGTCCAATATGAAACTGGCTTCAACGTGTAATGGGCTTCCTGGGGGGTTACCTCTTGTAATGATCTCCACGTTGTTTGAGGTTCACCTCCGCCCGGGAGCAGGAAGGCCAATAGAAAGAAAGAGTGGAATGAGTCCGGAGTAATCGGTCTGGGAGGTAGTTATTCTCTCCTTTCAACTCGATTACACTGTCTTCATAGAACTCAATAAAAATATAAAGATAATATCCAATCACAAATGATGAAATGTGGTGTAACGTGGCGTTTGGGAATATATCAATAAGCTCAACACTTCCGGCTGACTCCCACAGCCAAGAATATAGTTCAGGAAGGCCTTTGCTCGTCTTATAACTATACCTTGTGAGTTTGCCAAACACGGGATAAAATGAATTGCTATAAGTTGATAATAAACTGCAAATATAATGCGCACAAAAAATCACACTTTTTACAAAAAATCACAGTCTAATGTGTACAACGCATTCAACACTGTGATGATAATTTGAAGAGTTACTATATTTAAAGTTTTTAGCAGGATATTTGATTGAACAAAGTCCAGATATTAAATTGGAGAGATTTGATAATATTTGAAAAATAAGTTTATTACTAGCCTTGAGCGACTGAGACTCAGGGGGCTGGCGTGGAAAGCAAGGAATGAGATTACAATTAATACAAATTTCATGTATTGTCGGAGACACTCAGTTTCAAATAATTCGTCGTTAGCGCTTTGTTATATTTTATCGATGCACTGCACTGTGCATTGGGCCCAATACAAAATGATGAAATGAAATTACTCACTCGATGTCTTCGGATGAAAATTGACTGGACCTCGGATATGGATCGCTCACCTTGTGGCACAGGCAGAGTGTCGGCGGCTAAGTTCGGTGACTTCTTAATTTTTTTTTATTTTATTCCACTTCACTCCGTAATTAATCAAAAATATATATAAGAGACGGTATTTGGTGCTGATTTACAATTATTTGAGACATTTACTTTAACATTTGAAACAATTAAACGGGGAATATTCAACCATGGTTGTTTACCGCTAGATGATCATCTGGGAAGTGGTTATTCTTCAAAATACTTAAGTTCATACACCCTTCAATAAATAAATCTGGGCTTCTGATAGGTTGATTTAATTCAAAAAGGCTTTCGTCACAATGACGTTTGCAAATAAAGAAAGTAGTTCCCAGATGTAGTGATTCAAAATCAGCAATTTACATAAATATGAAACCGGTATATTTTTTAATACAAACAAAAGTCGAACCTCTTATCACTAGAACTTACCGTATGAAGCTAGCTTCTCCCTTATCAGACATCACATTCACGTGGTGATTACAAGAATCACTGACCTACGATAACATTGGCACAAGCCATGTGATACAGTGATGTGAAGTGCGTGGAAATAAAAAATAATTACAAAAAATACATTTTAATTCTACGAAAATAAAGCAATAGCAAGGGAGGCTAATTTGATAATAACGGTACAAAGATAAGCGCTTGACAGGTGATTGTCTGCTTATAACCACAATTGAACTACTATATACCGGTGAGTAAACACAACTTCAATTTATTTATTTTATTGCATGTTGTCTTTCAATATTTTCTAATTCAACATCTTCAAGATATTTTATAAATTCAAATATGAAAAATAAAGAACATTCTTCTCGTCTTATTGACAGGTAAATAATTTATGAGGCTGGGCTCCTTTGACATATTTTAAAAACATGTTGACTAAATGAGGTTAGTTTTCTAATAATATTCCTATTCATAACAATAATTTTATATGGAAAAGGATGCATAATAGATTCATTATTATGTTTTATTCATTATTATATTTATTATTATCATCAAATGACATACAAGATAAGATACATAATGAAACATTATAAACATAAGGTGAGATAATAGCAGTAGTTATATTAGCTAGGTCTTGTATTGGTTTACAACAGCTTCTCATGATATAAATATGTCTATTTTCTATAATTTGATTTTCCTATAATTTATTTGTCAATTTTAGTTCCTTAAAAAGAAGGATATCGTGACAAACGGTAGTTGAAAACAGTCGAACGGTCACACCGTGCAATTACATTTTGTTCATGCTGAATATTTGATATTCATGTTTGATGAATAATATTTGTTTTTTGACTTGAAGCCGTATTTATGAAAGATTGTTAGATTTCCAGCATAATTATTATAAAATTACGTCTGTGAAGTGATTATATGACTTGCGGTTGAAACTGCATTTAATTCCTCAAAACCAATATTATTATCATCATGGAAATTGATGAAAGTGGAGAATATAGTGCTTTTTCATCAATAGCATCTGATCACATGTACAGTGTGCTGAGAATATAACTGGAATGAGTCTGGTTCATGAGATCTCGGTTAATTATTCTGGTAGGGTGGGGATAGAGTGGCAAACATAATAAAATATGCAGTTCTCTCGAACTCTCACGTAGAGCGGCAGCGTTTCAAGGAGCGGCAGAAGTATTTTTTATTCCCTATTAAAAAAACCATTGACTCTGGAGATGGGTCGTTTATGACTCACTGGGATTATTGAGGGCAATAGTAGGCTACCAAACAAAGTTGATAGCTGCATCATACATTATGGAATTTAACGATGTAAAAATGAAATTCCTAGATTTATAGGGTTTAGTTCGAAAACTCGTTTGATTATTAAGATTAATTTACTAAACTTGGAGTGAAACTATAAGAGAAAATAGTGGAAGAAGTACGAGAAAATATCTCGGCTAATTTATCTCGTACAAACATGATAAATCAGCAGACTACAAGATGCATAGGTATCAGCACATATGTGAAACGATCCATCGAGATTCCAGGGAGACCAGAATTAAGTTCTACAGAATGATTGCGGCACCTACACTATTGTATGGGAGCGAAACATGGATACTTTCCAAGCATGATTAGAGCAGGTTGCAAGCATCAGAGGTGAGGTTCCTCCGTAGAACATATGGGTATAGCAGGGAAGATTGCTACAGTAAAACAGATACACGGACTCAGCTCAAAATCTTTGTTAGAATAGAATGGAAACAGGACCGACTGGTTGGATATGTTATAGGATTTCTAAACATGCCCTTTTGTAGATTGATATTTTGAGCGATTTGGAAGAAGTGATCGCGTGCGTCCCAGAAGAAGAAGAAGAAGTAGAAGAAGAAGAAGAAGAAGAAGAAGAAGAAGAAGAAGAGAAGAAGAAGAAGAAGAAGAAGAAGAAGAAGAAGAAGAAGAAGAAGAAGAACTTCACTCATTTTGCGTACCTCTTCATCTTCCTCTTCATCTGTTCTCTCATATTTCTATGTAAGAACTATAGATTTGTCACTGAAGCAGTGTGTGATTGATATTTTGTTCAAACATCATAGAATAATAAACGGGTTTTTTATCTGCATCGTTTGTCTACTCTCAGTATTGATATCATATTACTATTTAGTTCACTCCAATTCTACCGAAAAATCAGTGTTTCATTGTGTCTGTCACATTGCTGCTTATTCTGACTAGTAGAATCTATCATTACACATTACTTATCAACTCATCCGACAGACCTATAAATGGAGAGTGCCAGAGAAGATCTATGTGATCAAATCCACTCGCTTCATGTGATTTTCTCCTTGCTCCAGCAGACTGAAGAGAAGCGCATTGCAGTAATCAATCACTGGCAGAGAGCTGTTCTTGGTTGCTGTGTTCCATTCAGATAGAGCAACAGGTGAAGTGAATGATGTGCACCTTCTTATTGTGATTTAGCTACACTCGCATCTAGTCTATGCAATGCATTTCCTTTCCTCAGAAACTTGATTCTCAAACAATATCTCATAACATGGCTTTGCAAACAGTACATTGACTGTTTTAAATAGAAATTCTTATTCTGTTAATTTGGAGAGAGTTCAAAGTTTTATAACTATCCACTTATTTTCCAATAATATAGTTACAAAATTACGTTTCTCGTTTGTACAAGTGATTGTCTTCTAGACAAATACTATCGGAATTTATTTAAATCAGTACTAGCAGAAACCCGTGCTCCGCAAGGATCTATTTTAAGACTTGACAAACTGAAAACTTGACGTAATGAAATTTTGAAGAATTGAAAATAGGCCTATAACCATCCTTGGTTAATTAAGAATCTACATGCAAAATTGCAAGTTAGTTTCAGTCCAGTAGCTTAGACGTGATGATGCGTCAAACATAATTTTCCTATTATGTAATTTTCCAATATATCCCGTACGTGTATAAGCCAGCTCTTTACTTTATTATAGATATAGTTAACGACTGCAAGAGATAGGACTGTGGAAAAGAATAGTAGTGAAACTATGATAGCGCCAGAAGTGTCTCAAACACAATAGTAGGTTTCTACATGAAATTTTTTAATATTAGTTGAAAAAAATGTTAAAACAACAGAACTGAGAATTGTCAACCTTATCTTTCTACCTCCATTTAGAGAGACTTTTGTTTGAGTCGAATGTAAATCTATATACATAAAAATAAATGTCTGTGTGTTTGTATGTTTGTTTGTTCCCCATAGACTTGAAAACTACTTGACATAACGGCATGAAACTTTGGGAATATGTTGTGTGAATATCGGGGATGGTTTCTAAAGAGGAATTTTAATAGGGGGGATATTGATAATTATTTATTAATCCATTTTACAGATCTATGTTTCGAAATTGTCGACAGAGTGGCTACCGAAGAACGAAAAGATGATCATGATTCAAGTTCATGAATTGTGATAATTATGATTGAGCATCAATCTGAAGTTACCAGCTGTATAATAAACACGTCACCCTGTGATAAATATTGTGTACTGGTATTAAAACGGTAGTTTGGAGTTGAAGTTAGTGAAGTTGATTGGTACCAGCTGTAGATAATCGTTTCTTAAAATATTGCATCCATTAATTACTGAAGAATGAAAGAATAATTTAAAAAATTTTGAATTTAGTTTGGCTTATATCCATCCTAAAATGGAAGATGGAAAGAATATGGAATTCTGTGTGATTCATCGTACATCGCATATTTCCTGGGCCATCTATTGACAATCAACAACTATAAAAACATTGAATTCATTTCTGAAACACTGATTTAAACTATCTATTTTTATTTTTTTTTAATTCAACACTTTACTGATAGATATTACTACCAATTGGGTAGAATATGTTTCCGAAATAATGAATGCTGCATGACTAAGCACATAGGAAGTCCGTATTGAGATGTAAATAAAAATATTGATTGTCAGATGAATTTCATGATTCACCAAATAAAGTCAAGGGTGACATGAGATACATTGACCTTTTGGCGGTACGAAGTTCGCCGGGTAGGCTAGTTGTAAATAAAGCTTTATTATTAATAGTCAACGCTGGAAAAAGACAGGCTCAATCACCAGGAATACTATAAATTCTAAGAGGGACCAGTAAGCCATTAATTTTGTCACCAATAATCACTTCCACTACGGACACTGGATACATTATGGACAATCAATGAATCGATACGTTTTAGTAATTCAATTCAAAAATACGTATGAAATTTATTAGCTACAGAATAAAAAACTCTTAATTACAGTGACCCCGACTACTACAATATGAATAACCATTTGGATCAAATATAAGGAATTACTCACATCTCTTATCAACTCGTACTTTTCATTCACAAAATATTAACAAAAAAAATATATATAAGTTATAATGAATGTACTCACGCCTAAGGTTTGCCTTTTTCTGGCCGTGCTACAAATAAAATGTATATCTACATTATTAATGTAGGTATATGTTCGACATTTTTTTGTAATCTTGTTGTCTATTAAGAAAGTTTTCAATGTGATTTTTGATGGCAATAGAATTTGAATTTGAAAAGAGAATTATCAACAAACTCCTAACCAAAGAAAATCTCTGTGCTCTGTTTCTAATCGGAATGTATGAGACTCCATATACAGCTGATAGAAGCCGCAAACCGAACTGGCCAAGAATACAACAATGAAACACACACGTGGCAAGCTCGCGCCACAGAATAGGTACTCGCGCTTCCTATTTACGAAGAATTAATTCGATCAGCTGATTGATAAGATTATTTTAAGCTTTCCAATGATTACAAGATATGTTAGAATATCATGTGTCAATATTATCTCAGTTTCATATGGCATTCACCTTACCATGTTCATAACCTTACTTAAAAGGATCCTTTTTCATCCTTTGAAATCCTTAGAGGTAAAATATCTCAAAATCCGTTCTTAGTGCGCGTCTAGTATGTTTGAAGAATATTTGTGCAAAGTTTAAAGTCTGTAGGCCAATCAGTTTTAGCTGTAGTGTGATTTTACATAAAAATTTTCGAAAAAACCCTCTTCTGAGCCCCCCTGTGCTCCTAATCGGAATTTTTCTGCATAAATCTAATTATTTTTCGTAGCTGAACAAAAAAGTTCCTCATGACTTTGCTGTGGAATGAGCGGTTAAAAAGGACAAAATTTTTGGGGGGCCCCAGCTCCCTCAGGGGGGCAAATTTCTGAAAATCCTTTCTTAGTGGATGTTTTGAGGCTACCATAAACAATTGTGCAAAATTTCAAGTTTTTAGGCTCAGTAGTTTGGGCTGTGGTGTGATTTCAGTCTGTCGGGGCTATAGAGAAGAAGAAGGTTGGTGGAGAGGTTGGCAGCCGTGGTTCTCGGTGAAAGGAAATGAGTGGTATTAGTCCGTGAAAGGTTGAATTATAGTGATATATTTAATCTAGAGTGCTACTTTGTGTGATCATCTAAACCTTGAGGACCGATAATGATTGGATAAGTATAATCTTTTCCTCTTAAACACTGTTTTGAATCGTGAGTCAGTTGAAGGGGACGAAGATACTGTTTTAGGTTGGAACGATTGAATATGAGACAATTAGGGTTTGGCTTGGGATGGATATCGACTGATCGAAACTATCGATTAATTTCTAATCGATGTCAGAAAGCTTCGACCTAACCTCAAAACATCGATTCCTTCATACTCGACTGGAAATAAATATCGATTAATTGACAGGGAATAATGAATCAATAAGGCAATCTACAGCTCGAAATCGAAATGGGTACAGTAGATGAAAAGCTAGAGGAAATTCTGAAAAAGCTAGGGAAGCTGGACATTCTTGAAAACAAGGTGGATGCTATTAATGGAGCTCTTGGAAAGGGAGTAGAAAGTATAAAGACGGAAATACAAGCTATTAAGCAGAAGTGTTTGACAACTGATAGGTATAGTGCTGAAAAAGAGATGAGATATAACCTATTATTTTTCGGAGTTCTGGCAGAAACGTTTTTCGCGATGAATGAGGAGATAATGAGAATATTGAAATACCTTGTACCAAAAACCGATGAGAGCTATATCAGAGACATTTGGAAGACAAGTAAGAAGAAGGATAAATCACCAGTGGTTGTAAAAATGAACTCACTAGTCATTCAAAATCTCATCTTGAGGAAGAAACGTGCCCTACAAGAAAGCTCACAATTCGAACACATAAGAATAAAAGAGGATCTAACCAGAGAGGTTCGAGAAACAAGAAAACTGTTTTTTATTTCAATTTATTTATTTATTAAAAACACACATAACAAGACAAAACAAAATTACAAAGAATTTGAAACAAATAAAACACAATAAAATGTTACAAATATAAAAAACCATGGGCTTTGTGGTTGGGTGTGTTGGAGAAGAGAAAAAAGAGAGGAAGATACCTAGCCAACTATGGTTTCCCATGTAATAGGCAGGCAAAGAAGAGAAGAGAAGTAATGAGGGAAAAAGGTAAGGGAGAAATGGGGGGAAGGAAGAAAACAGAGGAATAGGTACTCAAAATAAAGGTAAGCGAGTCCACTGAGAAATGAAAAAACAATGCTGGAGCAGAAATCTCGAGTCATATAATCTAAATGGAAGAAGAAATTACTGTATGTCCAGTTTTTTATATCCAGTTTAATTTTTCCGCTGATCTTATTGTTCATGAGAAAGTGATTTGGAATGAGGTTTATTATTTTAGTACCTATGTAAATTAACTGCCTCCTTATACATTCAATATTAGTGTTATAGGTTACATATTTGTTAGCAGTGGCCCTTAGATTATAATAATTAAGTGTAGAGTTTATTGTGAGAGGAAAATCGGATCTATATTTTATTAAGTACTCAATTACGGTTTTTATGTATAATTGACGTATAGTAATGACCTCAAAATCACTAAAAACCATATCCGTTGGATAGAGCCTGGGTTTGCTTAATATAGTTTTAATTATCAGTTTTTGTGCTACAAATAATTCAGCAATATGACAGTTGAAACAGCCTCCCCAAACAACTATGCCATACTGCAGAATTGACTTGACTAGAGCATGATACATCATCTTCAGGTGGTTCTTATTAAGAATTCTGTTAACTTGGTAAAATTTAAAAGATAAATATCTAATTTTTGTACATATGTATTTAATATGAACATCCCATTTAAGGTTTTAATCAATTATGATTCCCAAGTACTTAGTATTATTGACTTTTTTAATGGTGGGACAATCACAATTACCAAGTTTAAATTGCACTGAGAATGGAGTCTCAAATCTTGATTCTCGTTGGGCTGTTCTACTCTATTTGCAGAGAAAGTTATGTAATTCGTTTTTTCAATATTTAAACTCAAGGTATTCTTATCTAACCACTTCTTGATTAAAAGCATATTGTTGTTCCCACATCTTATAAAACTGAAAAAAGAAGGGTAAAAGGTAGTAATGATAGGAAATAAATTGAAAGTTGACAGTCAACTCTTATCTCTGGAAGAGCTTGATAATCAAGGAGAAACTAGTTCAAAGAGATGCAGGAGTGAAGAGACATCTCCAAGGAACCAGGAAGATAACAACATCCAAAGCAAACAGCCGATAAGAAAAGGAAAGAGAGCAGCAGGACAAGATAATTTAGATAGATTTGTAACAGAAGGAGTGCAAAAAACTACTGGAACAGACCATCGCAGTGTACAGCGAGGGAAGCAAAATGCATCTGCAAAGGAAGAGATGATAGGAGAGCTACAAGAAGAGAGAATTGGAGAACTATACGAAGAGAGGATTGGAGAGGAGTCATAGCAGCCAAAGCGGGAGACAGGTGGGAATTCTCGGAAAAATTTAAACGGAATAAGAAAAAAATGTATGAAATCAATTTATATTGGAGCTTCGAATGTGAGATCCATTTGCGGTGAGGGTAGAATGAAAGAGCTCGAAGAAGCCTTATCAGAGCATTTGTGGGACATTTTAGGAACATGCATCAAATGCAACATGATAAATCTCATGTTCAAGTTCATAATAATGAAAGGTATAACATTTCTGATTTATCTGAATTATTGTCAATTCTTCAATTCACACAGTAATCATCTAAACAGCACAAAAATTCCAAATAGAATAAACAGAGAATAAAATTGAAAGATAGTAGCCTATTGAGAGCTGCAGGAGATTGATTTGCAAATCACAGGATAGGTCCATCCATGCCCTGCATTCTAGAATGAATTAAAATTGAGCTCATAACAGAATCCATGAAGAATTGTATTGAAAGTTGGGTTTTAAAGCAGCTTATAACAGTTTTATTTGAAATTTATCCTTTCACGATATAGTTTTCAATAGTTCAGCCTACTGATAAAATATGCACATTTAAAAACAATGAATACATAGACAACAATAAACCAGTTTCAATAATTGACCGAGCGAAGTGAAGTCTAAGACTCAAGTCGACGGTTTGGCATTTCTCTTAATGTTTAAATGTTTATATGTTTTTATGTTGCGCATTTACGGCGAAACGCGGTAATAGATTTTCATGAAATTTGACAGGTATGTTCCTTTTTAAATTGCGCGTTTTTGGAAATTTTGCATTTCAAGGATAATATAAAAGGAAAAAGGAGCCTCCTTTGTACGCCAATATTAGAGTGAAAATCAGACTATAGAATTATTCATTATAAATCAGCTGTCTAGTGGACTATAATACTACCCGTTCAAAAACATCGAACATCTTGAACATGTATCTTTCCATTAACGTTAGTGGACAGTTGACTATAATACTACCCGTTCAAAAACATCGAACATCTTGAAAATTGTATCTTTCCATCAACGTTGTAGACAGTTGCAGTCAGACCTGATAACAGCGCTCATACTCACATTCCGGGACGACACGTCACGGATATCGTACCGTGACAGAAAGCTCTATGTTTATATAGGATTTTTTCTAGACATTTTTAATTGATAACATTTAAACATTTAAACATTTAAACATTAAACATTTAAACATTTAAACATTTAAACATTTAAACATTTAAACATTAAACATTTAAACATTTAAACATTTAACATTTAAACATTTAAACATTTAAAATTTAAACATTTAAACATTTAAACATTTAAACATTTAAACATTTAAACATTTAACATTTAAACATTAAATATTTAAAAAGGATTAATTCGTCCTTCGAGTAGCAGTCGATTCAAAAATAGTTCTTCATCGTCTGTTGAAACAAGACAGAGAGAATGTGAGCGAATGAAAAATGATTATAAGGTAAATGCACCGGTAGTTTATTCGAGAAATAGAGATTAAACATCTTCAAATTTGAATTTGTGTGAGGTTCAAGACCTTCCATTTGTAGAATAATATTTTGAGTTAGACTTTAAGCCCGGTCCAGAAGCTCAAGTTTAGCTTCAGTCTTTTGCTCAAGCAAAAGTCGGAGCATGTAAGTCGTTGCGTCTGGACGGTAAAACGGATGGGTCTTCAAGCTTAAGTCGTCAAACTTAAAATGTATCGGCCGGGAATCTTTTCCATCAAACCGTCCGTCTTTTGCCTATCCACCAAAACCTAAATCGCGTAAAAATGAAGATAGATAAATTGTGAAATTACACAGCATCATCGGAAATCTTCAACAACAGTTCAATATGGCTGCCTCTGTCTGCCACTTGTGATCAATTCTTGAAGTTTCCATTGGGAAAGCATGTTGATAATGTGTGGTATTTTTAATGGAAAAATAGTTCAATTTTGTTATTCATGGATCACAATCATGTTATGAATGTGAATGTGATTTTCAGTGAGTTTCATGTTATGAAATGTGAATGTGCTGTTCAGTAGGCTCTAGATCATGAATAGCTTGTTATTTATGATGAGAGTGATGAGAGACTGTCTGGCAACTACTAGGACAAAAAAGATGAGGTATTCTAGAAGAGGCCACTATTCAAATTGAAATAAATCTCCAAAATCATCCCAAACTTTCATCAAATATGTTCAATTACTTTAATAATGACCTCTCTTGTTTCTGCTATGATATTATTGATTATTCTAGTAGTGGCCATCTCATAGTCACTTCTGGTGTAAGGCATTGCAACTACTGAATCACCAATGCTAAATGTTAGTGAGAATGATTAGCCAGAGAATGGTGTTCAAGTAAACATTATGATCTCTCATGACTGTTCACACATAAGAGGGAATAGAATAACCAATCATAAGCCAATTTTGAATAACCTGATGGTCACTTCTAATGCGAGGCATGACCTCTACTCTATGATTTTTGGTTATTGATTTTTCATCAATACTAAATAGGAGTGGGAATGTATGGGAGCCATTATATAAAAATTGTGATCAAGTGATTATTATGTTGTCATAAAACTCATTTGAAGTATGGAATTAGATGAAAAATAATATTTCTGAAATTATTCGAATTCCAAAATGGTAGTCCACTAGCAGAAAAAAACAGGATAAAAAAGAAAGCCCCAGTGAGTATCCTCCAAATAGCTGATGTCGTTCATGCATCACCAGATTCTTTCAACATTAATTGAGGGCTGTATCAAGAAGAAAAACTTGCACTGATTTATGCCCGTTCCAAATTCCAGGAAATAACGTGAATATGAACAGATTATATTGAAAAAAAGGAGAAGGATTTTCAGAGCTATTGACACATTCCATCTTAATATATATCTCAACTGAAACTCATTTCCCATACAGCCCAAATACTCCATAATTCACTAATTCTATGAAATTGCTATAATTGATTTTTTTTCAACCCTTTATGAATTTTTCTCCAAAGCTCAATCTTATTTCACAAGTGAATCAGTTCTGAAAATCAAGCCTGGCCACTTGAGAAACAGAAAATTCCAATAGTGGCCAGATATTTGAGCTTTCAATAGTAGTTTGCCGTCTGCTTCCGTTTACTTGTTCGTACAGAATTGGTGAAGGATTATGACTGTGAAATATGCTGCAAAGGTTTTCAAATTGAAGTTTGTTAGCCTCTGGGGCTTACGAGATGGCCTATAAAAGCTTGTTCCTAACAAAAATCAACGCAAATTAGTGGAATAGATATATTATTTGGTCAAAGATTCAAATTTACATCTACAGATAAATTATTAGAGGAAACATTACTCTCGTTATGAATTGAAGTTCTTGGAATTGGAATAGAGAACTACTTCACTACAGTGATGAAATCATTGGACAAACGTATTGACCAGTCAAGATCTCCCCTGTTATCACATCCCAAGTTAATTAATCAATGTGAACTGCTTCATCACTGCATATAATATATTATTATTTTGGTGATAAGCATACATGATTTATCACATTTTTTGAGTATTAATTGGATAATGAAGTACAAAACAAGAAGTGATAGAATAGAATACTGAACTTTTTCATTCGGTGACGTTACAAAGTCTAATAAGACTAATAAGACGTTACAAAAACTAATGTCAACCTCACGAATCAGGAGGGTGGATGAAAGAAGGTGGAAGCTTATTTTTAAGGTTCGCGGTAGATATTTTGTGATTTATTTGCTTATTCATTTGATATTCCGTAGCAGATACAGATATGCTTTCCACAGATTGTTGAACAAACTAGAGGTTTAATAAGGATCTTGTCAATTCCATCTCATCTCAAATTCCAAAAGGAAATACAATTTTGATGAGTCTTTCTAAATATTCAACATACGCCTGCTTGCATTCTGTGGGGTTCATTTCAGGAGGAAGATGATACCAGACACCGACGTTTGTATATTCAGAACGTTTCCAAACAGTCATTCTCAACTTCATTTTCAAACAGTTCTGAACAAACAATAGAGCCGTTCCACAAAGACTCTCCGAAATTTACAGTCATCCCAACTAGCTTCTGTTTCATTTCGAATGAATTAGACTAGAAGTAATTGGAATGTTCATTCTGAAATACACTCATAAACGTGACATCCAGAGTTATATTATGCTTAGACAGTGAGCACATGCGAGAAGAGCTTGACTGATATTGAATGGATCTGTTGATTTGAAATTCATAATTATATGAAGAGAAAGTTTTTCCAATGTGAAATGTGAAATGATCAACAAACATTTTCCTGAACTCGGTAAGCTCCATTATAGAATGGAAGTTTATTCACGATACCGACGTTTCAAACCTTTGATAAAAGCATACGATATAATACTAGATATATTAATTTCGATGGAAAACTGATTGTGACAACGACAGTTTCAATAAATTATTGAATAAAGGATTGAATTTCTAATTCTGGGAGTGGGATTGAAAGATTGATATTCAGTGATTCCGGATTCAATATTCATGTCTTTTGTTGCCTACTAATAAGGAGCAAACATCAAGTTTCTGTAATGCTACGAAAGAAAAGCTCCCGATGAGAAGCCAGGATATCATGGATGAATGGAGAGGAACTTTTAATGACGATAAGAGTCTGTTGATATTTCTCTGTATAATATTGTTTTCCAAAGCAAACTCGAGATCATCAAGTTTTCCTGTTTATCGAACAACAGTCTTGAATATCATCACTTCTTCAAATAAAAATTCTAAAAGTGATACCTATGAAGTTAGTCAATTAGATCCTATAGGCCTACCTAATAATTATGTCAATGGTTTTATTATTTTTTCGAATTGAGAATAAATGGTTCCAATGCTATCTGTCTCAAGTTATTAAAAAACAATATTTTCTGTCATCAATTTTGAATTCATCACGAACTGCGATGATTACTTATCCCGTATTGATTCCAATCACTTGATTAGCTAATTAATTTGACATCGAGATCTTTTTTAAGAGAGATGCAATCATGAACAATTGAAAAAATAAATAAATAGTCTTCTAGTCTTCAATTTATCAAGTATCAAGCGAATATTTCTTCATATTTTGTTCCATATAGAAATTACAAATCACGAATTTCATCATATAGATCACTCACTTATCAATGAACAATTGTGGAACCTAAACTATTCATTGCTTCTAATTTAAAAATATTGCTATTTCTGCAATCTCCTTATGCTATAAGCTTCCAGCCTATAAATTTAAATCAATAGTAAATGAGGTCACTATCAGCATTTAACTAAGAACAATGTGCCAAGAAGTCAATCTAGTTCAAATCTCGATGAAATTGGGCCCTATTTTGGGACAGTGATGGATGATCTCAGTCGCTTGATAGATGTTCAGGACCGCTGGTCTTGTTAATCATTCAAAATCCACTAAGATGTCTTCCTTACAACATACTATCAACTACAGTATTCAGCTGACTGCCTAGGTCATTATCTATTTATTAGTTGGTTATCTTCGAGTGCTGTTTCTAGACAACTGTCTCAGATACTTGAAAACCACTGAATTTATCATGATTGAAGTCGGTATTTGGTATGCTTCATCTTCAGCAGTGCCATATCCTAGTTTCCAATCTGCTTTAGCTATAGAGGCTTAAAATTAAGACGAAGTATTGATGAATATTTCAAAACTATAACATTGGTCTTTCTGAGATATTGCAATTCCGATAAGTTAATTCAGTGCAAGCAATAGACGATTCATAACGATGTAACATTCAACAACGTGAATGATTTGATAAATATGTTTGAAGATACTATTGGAGTTTGTTTCTCATTGAAAATGAAAGATTTACAGGAAAATGTATGAAAAACTTACTCTATAGAATTCGTTGGGAATGGAAATAATTGTGTAATCTGTTATCGAAATGCTACATTCGTGATTAATCCATCAATTCATCAACATAACTAAACCTATGGGACAAAGAATTTCAAATTTGTATGGTTTCTATGAGTAGGGCCTGGTAACAGTTAAAAGAAAAATAATTCTGCATCAGCAGTAAGAATTAGCCCAATCTTGTTGAAAAAGACTACATACTATGTATTCCTAATTCACAGATTGAATTCTTCTAATAGAATAAATTAATTCCAATCTTTCTAAAATGCTTGGGCTTCAAAAGTGATTATTCATTCTTTAGATTGAATTGGAGCAATTTCAATTCTGCTCGATCTCATTCATGTTCTTGAATGTTATTTCGGTGACAGCAGAATCTAACAATTTATAAACTGTAGAGCATTATTAACAGTGGCTAAACTGTTATTCAAAGTAATTGACAATCTAAGAGGCTATAAATGTAGCTAATGCAGTTGGGACCCTCAATAGGCTATAAAGCATTATCGCTATCCAATACGATCGCCCTGGCTTATACCCTATTATAACTGTCATATCATATTAATGTGGTTACTGATAAAGTCTTGCCAATTTATAGACACTATCCTTTATAAGGGCTTGCCTTTGCTGATACAGTACAAATAGAACGTGTTTGTTATTACTTATAATAGTTTAATGGGTTTAGATGCCTAAACATTCTCCATTCTGCAAGCTCACCAAATAAATTTTGAAGTTCTCATAATATATTATTGTGAGCATAGAATATAATTAGTTAGCTCTTATATGCATGAGAATTTTCTCTTAAATTCACTTTCCACCTCACAGAGTATCAGAACTTATAATGATGAATTATTTTATATTACATTGTTTGAATTGTGAACTATGAAGGAAAATTTTTGCAATCATATTCACAGACTGTTCCACATTTATAATGCCTATTTTCTTAATTCTTGATCATTCATCCAAATAAATTGAACTCATCAATCTTGAATTATTGTTCACTAGTCAACTACTCTCTGAAAATGTTATATTCTATATTCATTGGCAAGAGAAAAAACTAAACGCTCTCGCTTATGACTTGTGATAAATCATGCCTTATCAAATGGGTAATGTGGATTCGATATTTTTTCTTTTCCAAACATTATTATGAACTACATACTGTAACAATCTCGTAGTGTATGTTTGACCATTATTTTAATAGATGCATATGAAGATAGCACAATTATCCGTCTTACATAAGATATTTGATATAAGTCTTATCACTTATCATAATATGAAATGGTATGTATTTCACTAAATTTTGCTAACGTCAGTCAAAACTCGTATGGATAGTTGAGCGTAATTAAGAGCATATCAAATTGTAGCCTACAATAATTCTTGCATGGAGTGAGCAAATTTTGGGATTTATGTATGAATATTATTTCAGGGTAACATTTAGTGAAGTCTGGAACGCTATGCTTCGTTTGACTGCTATCTGTAAACGTCCCACATAAGCACGCAAAGCTGTGATATGTTCTGTTTTATGACAGGCCTGCTTTTGTGAGTTATAATAACGATCATTTTAATGGTGGTGGGTTGTTCAGAGCCGTAATCTATTGGGGAGATTAAATTTATAAAGAGAGAGAAAACCATTTACCACTCTCATAAACTACTTTCACGTTTCTGAAGTAAGCTTGTTTGTTTGAACTTCAATGTAGGTGCTGAGTGTAATGCGATTATGTCTTAATATACTTGGGTGCTGGTGATATAATTAAGTTTGAAGAGAATTTGTAATTTTCAACATTTTTAACAAGACAAATGTGGAATGTCATGTTTGATTTTATGTAGATGAAATTGTGAAGCTGTGAACCACATAGTTGTATAACTGTAGGACACGAGGGAATGTTTGTGAAATCCATTAAATTTTACAACACGGCTTGATCTAATCCGTTAAACGAATAAGCTGTATAAATACTCATTCTACTACTCTCCATGTATAATGTAGGATAGAACAGATATTACTAAAAATTACTGAGGCCGACAGTCGCATATGAAGTGACACATACTACATAACAGTATCGATGATTTATCAATTTTAGCTTCGAAGTATATTGTACAATATTATGATATACAAGTCTACAAGAGAATTCTAAAAAAGGTATCTATATTCTCACATCCCATTACAAATCTCTTGACATCTCTTAAAAACCTTGATCGTATCTTGCACTGCCTTATCTCCAAGGGCAGCACTCGCAGCAGGTTGTAGAACTTTGAAGCCAAATAAGAAAAAAAATCATGAAGTGACTTTTATTTGGTTTAGGTATACAAGCTTCGTATTTATTTCTCAAATTATTGTTAATTCATATAGAATACATACATTTCAGGTAAAAATAACACGCATTCGCCTGTTAATATTTAATTTTTGTATCGAACTCGTTCCATTAAATAATATGTTCGAACTTATTTGATTTATGGTATTTGGACCTTATTGGATCTGATGTGAGAATGTGTTAATTTATGCTTCAGTCTACTCACTGTTATTGTTGAAATTGGAATTCCATTCCGAACTAACGCAAAATCAACTCACGAACTTTTATCACTTTCAATAGAACTTTCTAGTTCACTGGGCTGATTGAGGTTCTACGCTGTGTTCATGATGTCTATGTTGTTCGATAATATTATGATCTGATTCAAAATAGTTACAATCTTCTCTAGTTCCTCGCTCCCAGGTCAAATAAGAATATTCAATCCATTATTCATATCTATAGTTTCATTTCAGAAGATGATAGTAGGAATGAAAAAACCAATTGAAACTCTCGTGAAACAGTATCATTATTTTATAACAAGTACTGGTTACCATGTAACCATGTAAATCATAGTATGATTACCGGTATAATTACCATGTAAATCATAAAAATATATTCATATTCAATGAACCGTTAGTAGAGATTTCTCCATCATCACCTATTCCCTCCTTTCCATTGGACATTGTTTCAGTGTGAACACGAAACTGATGCTCCATAACATCCACACAATTTCTCCGTGATAGCAAGCGATGAACATAAGAGAACGATTGTTCAGTGCTATTATGCAAAGCAGGAATGATCTCCCAGAGCGGTGCTGGTTATTTTAATGCATAAACGTACGATTACAAAGAGTGAATGGCTGATGGGAGGGAGTTCTCTTACCTCTTTGACCCCAATATCAGTCTCCATAATGATGCCTTCATCTGAGCTCTCCTGCGCGTAGTAATGGCTGAAGGGGGCGCCGGGGAGGGGCACTGGCTCTACGTGCCCTGATTTGCCGTGGAATCGCAGCAGGTATGCTGTCCAACACACGTACCTGCCAACAAATTTTTAGAAATGTATACGTATAGTATAGTGCTGAGTTTCCATCAACAGCACATTATGCGCTATGGAAAATGTTGAATCACTGTCAAAGTTGGAACATAGCAGTATTACATTGAAGAATAGTTTCAGGAAACACAAGCATACTTATACTTCACAGAGACTTATACTTTAGGAATAATCCAATATTATAATGTTGGCAGGAATTAAGTATTATTCATGATAATCATATTTTTAGAATAATGCATTGCCGCTGTTTCCTGCTAACATAGTAGCAATGCATTATTCTGGAAGTAGGATTACTATAAATAATACTAAATTCCTACCAACATTATAATATTGGATTAGTCGTATCGTATAAGTGTTTGTAAAGTATAAGTATTCTTGTAAAGCATAACCAATAGTGAATTGAGTAAATAACAATATAAAGTGAAAGATTGATAATGATTTATCAACCAAAACTAGTCTCTATAGTCCGAGAGATATAACTTTCAACATGAAGAGGGGAAACCGATTTATCCTTCCACAGTTTGTTGCATGGACAGAATAGTGACAAGGAGTAAGCTTGCTGTACACAATTAGATGTTGACACAAGCATAGGGAGAATGCTGTTAGGTAGTAAGAGTGATCAGTGAAGGAAAAACCATGTGTGAAAAGTTATAGCTCACGGATTGTTCAATTGATCTCGAATCGAAATCATGAGTTTTCAATAATTAAGTGTGGAAACATGAACTCGTTTCATATAAGATTCATAGAGTATTCAAATCTATTTTAATAATAATTTATCAAGTCCATGTACATTCTTGAAGAATAAGCATTATTTTTGAACTATAAGTGTTCTCATTTATTTATTTCGAACAGTATCAAATTTCTGTCGACATAATAGTATTGAAATTCTTGCAGAGTATTCAAGCTATTCAAGAAGTATAAGATTCATCATTTCGAGGAAAGTAGCAGATCTGAAAGTTTGAGCACTGTTAATGATATTGAATTGCTGCAGTCATTGAGCGGCATCGATTAAGTTACTTGAGACTTATGATTTTGAAATCTCTCTTTCTTTATATTCCTTCATCTCCCTTCCTTAGGTTGGCCACTAACGACAGGAAAAGCGTGTTGAACATGTGTGTACGCACATGTTCGTCATGAATGTTGTCATCAGCGAGAGGCTTCGAACAAAAAGCAGCAGTTTGACAGCAACTTCTAACATAAAATGAACAACCAATAGCAATAAATCGACCATTGGGAAATTACAAATTATAATGTTACAGAAATAATTAAACCTCAACAGCGAAGAAAAAATAAACAGAAGGAATCGAAGATATAAAAATCTAATTACAATAAATTTTGTTCAAAGTCACTAGCTGTGATGACACAACAGTGTATGGCGACATGTGTGTACACACATGTTCAACACACTTGTCCTGTCGTTAGTTTCCACACTTATTATTCAATTTTAATGGAATGTATATAACGCTAGGATCGATTCCGAAATTGAAAATCAGGTTATTAATGTATCCTTGCTTGACCTTGGGAATTCAATTCTCACTCACAATCAGCACAGAATTGATAAATTCAGTTGATTATAAGGATATGGTGAGGCTAGATAGGGAGTTAATAGTTTTTCATAGAAGCCATAGCCTCCACCAGCAATAAATTTTTGTAGAAGCAATTCTCCAAAGAAAAAGGTGAATTTTGGTTGGCTTGTGCCCTACTAATACTGGAAAAAGGCCAAATTGGAGTCAATCAAGGAATTATCTATTGGCCTCTTTTTGCACCTCTATTGATTCGATTATTAGTAGTCGATCGAGTTCGTATTGAAAGATATTTGCATAAGCTATGTTGAGATAAATTAATTTGAAAAGCTGAGTTCGATAATAATAATCATTCATAATGCCTACCTGCCACTCTTTGAAAGGGAAATAATTTTCACTGATAGCAAAAACGTGTTGTTGAATACGCTTTGGCTACAAGAGCTCATTTCATCATCAGAACCTTTATTCTGCTTAGCCAGGTGGATATAATGTTTTCAGTTTCATTACTAGCACTCATATTATGAGCAAATTTTTGCCAACCACATCAGAAAATACTGTGATGAAAACTGAACTCGTCACTCCACACCCTGCTATTTTCTGGTTCGTGTTTGATTAAGAGATTAATCACGTGGCGGCTCGTGAAATATGGACTTATAAGTCAAAAGCTTTGATGGATGATGCTTTTATAACAGACAATAAGAGAAATGCTTCAGTGCTTACAGGATATGATGTATTATGTGTTGGAGAACATAAAACTTAATAGTAACAATTAAGAAAACTACTTAGAAAGTAGAAAAAATCTATTCCTGAACAATATTCGAGACAAATGTATTCTATGGAAGAATACTTCAACCCTAAACCTCCCAAAGTTACAAGTCTTGTTCTCTCACCAAGAAATATTGTGCGGGTACAAATGTTTTGAGATTAATTCTCATCGGATGTGTCTGATACCTCAAAGCGGCAATATTAATAATTTCAATGATCAGTGATTGTACAAATGAAAGGAATGGAAAATGAAAAAGATTGTATGGCTTCCGTCTGAATAATGAACAAATTATAATGAGTTCGTGAATATGAAAGCATATCGAAGAAGTAAGGGTATGATGATCACTGGAATATACCATAATTTTCTTGTACCACTTGCTATGAATGACGTTATCATATTCATATCAAAATTCACTTGACAGAAGAAGTAGAATCAGAGCTAAGGATGAAAGATATTCACGGTGGAGGATTTCGATTTGAACTTCCAATTTGTCGATATGATGAGAGGGTTGTAAAAAGTGAAGACAAGTTGTAAAAAGGGGTCAAGTGTGTTGAACGGGAATGATTGGTTTGCTCAGTCATCTTTTTATAGGGTCATGAGCTGAGTATAACGAATCAATCGTTTTGTCTTCGATTACCTTAATACACGCATAGAGTAGCCTACTGAATAGGAAAGAAAAAATGCATTTTAATCAAATTTAACTTATAAGCATTATAGGTAATATTTATAAATGAGATATGAGAACGTTCCTTGAAAACACGCTCTTGGAATCAATCATAATCTTCAAACAAGATAATAGATATTGTTGTGATATGTGTCTGTTATTAGTTGTTGGGCATGTAAAGTATATTTGGAGCTTGGCTGACGCTCTTAGTCAAGCTTTATGAACCAATCATAATTTTTGAACCAGATTCTAGAATAGTTATGACTGGTTCTTATTCATGTATTGATTGTTAGGCGTGCTGGTACGTTTCTAAAGGATACTCACTATCCTTTAGATAGTGTCACGTTATTTTTTATAGTTAAATAACGATTAGCCTCCTGCTTGGCATCAATCGGTAGAGCATAAGAATATTTTGATAATTATAAAAAAATATATATATAAAACTTATCCTATAGTATTGAGGAATAAAAATAAATCGTACACCATAAAAAATTGATACATATATTAACAAATATCTCAAAAATAAATCAGAGCAAAAATATATAGAGGGACAGAAATATATAATATAAGACAAAACAATAATCGAAATCAATAAAATATCACAGGCTAATACTATTCTTTAAGTTCTACAGCACGAAACGCTACCATGTGCTTTCATTTTTATGATCATATGCATTTATTTGCATGTAGCTTCAATATCAGCTTGCTGATACTTGTCGACTTGGACAATTCTATTTCAAATAAATTTCTTAAATCAGTATGATAAATTGATAAACTAATAATTCAAATATATATATATATATATATATATATATATATATATATTAAATTCTATGGTTTCCAATAGATTTCTTTATAATAAATATTTTTTATCTAAGGGTGCGAGATTCGGCACCTGACGGAATAGATAGATCAATTCATCTAGTGAATCAGAGCTACATAGAATTATTGCAAATTATATTGTAGAAATTAATGATCATATAAATAATGTATTAACAGCCTAGATCTTAGTCTTCTTTGATTGATGGATCATTTGATATATGGATTGATTCGTTACTATCTAATAAAATACCTTTTATACTATATTTACTTGCGTAAGTATTTTTACCAAATTCTTAACTTATAAAAAACCCTTTCGACGAGCTAGCTTTGATTCTTATTTCATTTCGAAGCACTGAGGGCGCCCTATCACTATTTCGAATATTTTTCACTCACGTGCTGGAATTTTCTATGAGCTGCTGATGTCGATCCAAACTCCTGGTGGTCCTGGATTATTTGTAGCCGGAGTCGTCTCTTCCAAGGGGTTAAAAAATTCTTTAAAATGACTTCTGCTTTACATTAGCATCACAAAGTCTTATGAAAAGATTTAATAATTCGATTTACTTTAAGTTATTAAAGGTATAGTAAGATATTACACTCTATAATTTTTGGTGACATCTCATGGTGGTCATTGGCAGGCAAGTGTCGAAGTTCTCTTTTCTCAGTTACAATTTTCACTTCCGATTTCCAATTTACATGAAATTTAAATATTCTGTTCCTCCGTCATTCATGGCTCAAATAGACCGTACCAAACTATTAAACTATTACTTATGTTACATCTTAATATTTTATTTGCCTTCGGGCCATATCCAAAACATAAACTGCACAATAATAATTTATAAATTCTTATCATTTGTAGAAATATATACAAATATATTTGAATCGGCTCACTATTGCCGCCTATCAATTGCTAACATTTGATTGGTGCATGCAAATTATTATAGTATTCATGCGCGTAGGAACCTCCTACTTCCTTAATACATTTAATTATTTTTGTTGGGGGTTTTTAATATGCTTTTTACATGCAAAGTAATTTTTTACAGATTATAAGTTGTTTCTTATATAACAATAATTAGCCACGTGGGACGTTTAGTTCCTCAAGTTGAATACTGCTTCGCCACAATAGGTTTCTGCCAAGGTGTTTGGTCAGATTCTACGTTATGCGACTCGGTCGATCATTAGGTCGCCGATCAGTAGATGTTTCACGCCTAACCTCAAATTTTCAATATTTTATATAATATTATACAGGTAGCAAAAATTATTTTCATTCCTATTCGGCTGTTGTACAATTTGGCCATGATGCCTGATATTATCTAATCTTTAAAGTTATCATCTTTGGCGATATTAGCCTATTATTTCACTTAGACCTATAAATTTCTTCAAATAGTAATTTTTATTTATCCATTCGGATTTTTGAACGTTACAATAGCTAGCCAAGTCGAGTTAATTGCTATTTGAATCAGCTACTACATTTTCTTTGTAATGTACTACTATAGCATTGACTTGGCAAATAACAGTAGTTAATTCCATGAGTTAAAAAAGCACTACACTTTTCAAATAGAAAATATCAATTTAAAGTGAGTGAATAATTAAAGATCCTTCTCCAAATTAATGTTTTTAGCAGTAACTATGACTACCATTCTACCAGAAATGTTTCTGTATAGTAATAGTTTCATGTGAACTATGTTCTACCGACCAGAGTGAATCATGTAGGAAGATCCATAAGGTTTTATTGCAGGTTCCAATTGAGTAGAATACCATCATGGTGTATTTCTATATGCTGAAGCTTTGATTTTCCAAAAGCTTCTTGAATTACTTACAATAATAATAGTAGCCTTCCACTGCTCCTTCTACACATGTTTTCCACTTTCATCATGGAATTGTTATCTTTCTTCAGCGTACGAGTGATTGCTCAGACAATGGATTTGAGTTGGATTGCAGATGAACAAAATTCAAGTACATGTCTTATCCAGAGATTTGAGAGACCCGGCTTGGAAATCCCCTTTGAATATCATCTAGGATGGCAGTCCGTATGCAAGGTTCAGTATCGCCGTTGCATTTACGATGAGGGATTTAGAAGTACTCTGGCTCTCTCCCATCACTTTTCAAAAAAACATTCTCTTCTCTTTTCTCAACATCTAGAGATCATTGTTATGAGAACAGCTATTTTCGACAAAAGTCCATGATTGTTGTGGACGTTTCTAGGACGTGAAGATTCCTTGACAACCGACCCTTTTGTTCATCACAATATTCAAGTTATTATGTTGAAAATTGGTTTTGAAATCACTAAAAAATATTAAATTTATATTTCCTGAGGAGTAGAATAATGAATGAGTTTTCTATCCCATAACATGGTGAAGGTTGTACAGCAATCCTCTTTCAGACATGGATCATGCCCATCTGAGGCCTAAGATTGTGTCTGGGTAAACAGAGTAAAGATTATAAGAAATGGATGGATCATATTCCTAGATGGGCTACTTCAAGAAACACTATCCATTTGAAGACACCAGCAAAGTGATGTTTATAACTACCAGTGCAGCTACCTAGTTCATCAACAATCATATTCTATTTTCCAGACAAGTTATTCAATTCTCAAGAAATTCAATTTTCTAAGTTAATCTTACAACTTGATCAACAATGCTTTGCTTATTATTTCCTGCAATACTCTGAACATTAAATTCAATGAAAATATAAATTATTTTTTGAGTGACTATTGAAAATGATTGACTTTACTTACTTAGTGAATGATGAGAGATCACTTGAAAGTGAGAATAGAAGTGGAGAGATAATTGGAGTAAATATTGTGATGTGCTTATGAGGATCAATGGAGGACAATTGATTCCTCATTGGTGAGGTCATATAATTTGAATAGATATTTAAATATCATCAATTACCAATATTTTTTATCTGGGTAATGAAGATTTCTCTACAATATGTTTCGATTCATGGAGATTTTTCGCTCAACATTTCCAATTCCATGAGAAATTTGAACAAAGAAAGTTTTTTCAATTCAAACAATATTAAAGTTTCCTGATGAAAAAATTGCCGGTATTCAAAAAACATTAATATAGCGTTCTATATGGAATTTGATAGAATTCATATGACGGCCCAATTCATTAATACGGTACCAAATAAATCGGTGAGATCCATACAAAATCATCATTGTTACCGAGAGAAAATATACAGAAGAGTGCGACTTAAAGGTATACATGAAAATGTTCTAATGAAAGAATATTATCTCATTGATTCATTAAAATCAATTCCTAAACCTTCTAATCTTTTTATGCCAAATTTGCTTCAATTTGGTCGAATTCAATCATGGGACAGATTCATATTGCAGATTCAATTGAATTAAATTCATTTGCCAAAATAGTATATTTCGCACCTAGAGCAGCAGAAAAATATTTTTTCCTCCACCTACTGTCTAAAGTACTTACTTTTCTCCCTGAAACATAATACTAAAGTGTCACTTTTTCGCTCTCGGTACTAAAAAACAGAAAAACTCCCTAGGGAGTAAAAGTGACTCCATTTAAAGTACATGGGTAGCATCTCTATTTTAAAACTTACATTGTAATAGGTTAGAAGGTCTAAGCTCAGATGAGAAAGCGTAATAGAGGTGTCTGTCATTGAGTCAACTGAATTCAATACCACAACAAGAAATTTGATCAACTCATGAAATATATATGTTTGTATGATATTATATTCTTAATATTAGTAGACGATAAAACTTTAAAACATTTTTAAAATATTCTATTGTATTCAAAATACCAGCCAACAAGTATTTTTGATCTGCAATTCAAATCTGAAACGCGTGATCTGGAGTCAGCCATTTTTGGTAGCCGCTCAGCTGATATAATTGTTACATACAACTTTTACCGATAGATAGCGCAATCGGCAGTGCCAATCAGCCGACCGGTTTTTAGGTTTTAGATTTTAGGTTATGTTGTTAGGAAACATTGTCACCAATACGTAAGTTATTAAAATGATTTTATTTGCAGTTTTTATATAAAAATGTAGATGAGGAAAAATGTTGTGTACATCACGAGCGAAAAATACTTTTTCTCCCTCAGGAAAATTGTTGCCCTCGGCTTCGCCTCGGGCTTCAAACTTTTTCCCACAGGGAGTACTTTTCAGTCTAGATATACAATTAACTATTGCCCGTGGTGCGAACGTTATTTTTCGTCACACACAAAAATAAACAATATATATATGAGAATAGTTGTTTACTAAGCACTTCCGAAAGCAGAAGTGGAAGGTGTTAGCTTTAGCAAGTCTGAGGTAATCTGAATATCAGGAAATTGTCCAAGTATTTTTATTTTTTATTCTGATTTGTCTGAATAACCTAAAAGATGATGTTCAATTATGTGGGAGGTTGAGTTTATACTTTTTTATTCTTTCAAATGACAATAAAATGATATCATTATAAATGTTTTAATTATTGAATAATGAACACAAATAATGAAAAGGTTTTTGATCAGCTGTTTTTTGATCACCTTTCTTAGTTATAAACATATAATCATATATATATATATAATAATAATTGTACAATGATATTTGTAGAGTATGGATACACATCGAAACATGCGTAAAACAATATTATCAATGACATTTTTGGCACTGCCAACATAAATTCCCTTGTGTGACGGCAAATGAATTTAATAGTAGAATCACAAATTAGGTTCTTGGAAAATACTTTGGAGAGTAAGAAAAAAAGTTGAAGCAATATTTTTCTGGATGATGTTCATGAAATATTCCTCTCCCTATTACTTTCTAGAGTTCACAATTGAACCCCAATTTGAATGTCCCAGGATTGAAAAGAAAGGATAGGAATTTACAATTCAATTCCATTGAGTTTTCTTTGTCAACCGTGAACACTACATTCATTCCGAACAGTACATTTTTCTTCTCGTACACACAAACCTATCTACATCATACGCGACGTGTTTTTGCGTTCATTGCCTAAAAGTGGTTGGAAAAAAGGCTCGAGAAATACGGCATGTTGCTAGCCGTACGCTGACGCTCCCTGGTAATTGAAGCGTGCTGCATACTTGCATCTGCTTGCCACATGGAGTGTGTGCCCTTCAACAATTCATATCTCGTCGACAAATTGCCTTTCTGTTGGCTTCTCAAGTCTGCTCACACACATAAGTTTATAGTGAAATTTCTCTGAAATTATAAAAATTGCTCCACACTACTTCTGTCTGGCATTTTTAATACATCAACACACTCAGCACTATAATGAAGTTCTGGTGAAAGTGCTTTGTACATGATACTGGAGTAGGAGATGATGATGTGTATGTTTCTTTCATACAAAGGCTTCACAGTACAGTACATCTACATACATTCAACATGAGAAGTTTGAATGTAATATCTGTCAACTTGCCTGTTCATTTACATGTTGTATATTATACTTATCGCTTTAGCATGTAAACTTCCAATACGACTCATTCACACAGTTATACAAGAGAAATAACATTATTTGAAAAAGATCATCCTGTTCAAAAGAGTAGGTACTTTAAAAACTGCTATTTCAGATAAAAGTTAATGCGAAACATAATCAAAAACAAACTTCTCCGAGTACATCATGAACAAATTATTTAAGAGGGAAGTCTGTTTGTATAATGTTAATAATATATACCATAGAAATATACGAGTATAATAATAATAATAATAATAATAATAATATAATAATAATAATAATAATAATGATAATAATGTTATTTTTATTTGTGTTCATTTAATGATAAACATGATTTGAAATTCTAAAATAAGAGAACTCCACTCGATGATTTGTAGGAACGTAAACGTAAATTGTGAATATTTAAAAAGCTTAGGTAGAAGCATATTGAGAAAGAAGAATATTAATAATTGAAACTAGTTTCCTGTGTGACAGGAGCATCTCTCCCATTTTGTTGAGCTTTATAAAGCAGTTAACAGCTCAGAAATCCTATTAAAACTCTCTCAAGTATAATCAATATCAGATGGAAAATCTTAGAGATTGTGAAAAGATTGGAAAATTCGATTAGAAATCCCGTTATGATTCAATGAAGGTAGACGACATCTGGTGAGCGAGACGATAGAAAACCGATAATATTCCTATTAAATAAGGACGATTCACTCTCTTGTGAGACGTCTGAAAGAAGCTTTACACTCCTTATATACAGACACTACTTTTCTCTCTGAGATCTATCCATTATAATCTCTTATTCCCCAATCTCATCTGTAGTAACACACATCCACATGGTCTTTCCATTTACTCATCAAATCCCTTATTCCTTATTTAATTCTTCCAATGACTCCTTTTTACAGTTTTCAAGTGAACTGAATTATACTTTCTAGCTAGAACAATTGCAAGAATAAATTTGCTCATCACCAAAATCTATTCAAGATTATAATTTTTCACTGGTCCGATTTTGTTTAAAGATGGAGCCAGATTGATTTGATTGTTTTGAACTTGATTCAACATTTCCGGACTTCTGCTATGTCTAATCACATTACTTTTCTTGTTTCTCTATTGATTGTGAAGATATTAAACGATAAAATGACAAGATCTACTCACAATTGGTCATTATCATGGTTGAAATGATTGATATATAAATTACTAGCAGGAACCCGTGCTCCGCAAGGATCTATTTAAAAACTCGACAACCTGAAATTTGACGTGATGAAATTTTGAAGAAAATAGGCCTATAACCATCCTTGGTTAATTAAGAATCTATATGCGAAATTTCAAGTTAATTAGTCCAGTAGTTCAGACGTGATGATGCGTCATACAAAATTTTCGTATCCCGTACGTGTATAAACCAGCTTTTTAACTTATTATAGATATAGTTAACAACATAACGACTGCAAGAGATAGGACTGTGGAACAGAATAGTGGTGAAACTATGATAGCGCCAGAAGTGTCTCAAACACAATAGTAGGTACTACATGAAATTTTTGAAAGTTATTTGAAAAAAGATTGATTCTTATACAGAACTAAAAGTTGTCAACCTTATCATTCTACCTCCATTTAAAGAGGCTTTTGTTTGAGCCGAATGTATATATATATATATATATGAATGTTTGTTTGTTTGTATGTTCCCTATAGACTTGAAAACTACTTGACATAACGGCATGAAACTTTTGGAATATGTTGTGTGAATATTGGGGATGGTTTCTGAACAGAAATTTTTCCCCTATCATTGAAAAACTGGAAAATATTGGGAAAAAATTATTAACCTCATGAAAGAGAGTTGTTTATATTGCATTCATTAATATTAGGTACTGAAGAATGACAGAATAATTTACATTTTTTTTGAATTTAGCTTAGCTTATATTCATCCTAAAATGGAAGATGGTAAGAATATGGATTCGTGCTCCCGATCAGAATTTTTCTGCATAGATCTAATTTTTTTACGTAGCTGAGCAAAAAAGTTCCTCATGACTTTGCTGTGAAATAAACGGTTAAAAAGTTCAAATTTTTGGGGGGCCCAGCTCCCTCACGGGGGCAAATTTTTGAAAATCCTTTCTTAGTGGATGTTTTGAGGCTACCATAAACAATTGTACAGAATTTTAAGTTTTTAGGCTCAGCAGTTTGGGCTGTGGTGTGATTTCAGACTGTCGGGGCTTAGCCTTTTATAGATATAGAATTATATTAGCAATATTTTGAGATAAGAGCAAAGATGATCAACTTATGGCAACTGAACCAGCTACGTACACAATTAATACGGAACAATAAATAGATATCTGAAATAGTTTCAAATTACTACACTTGTCAAGGGACTCATTAATGTTCAAAATACACTAATACGAGAAAACTAACAATAGATACATTCAAGAAGAACATATTGAAAAGAAAAAAATTGCATCCAATAGTTCTTTGAGTATAATAAAATCGCTCACAACATCCAGGAAATTATGAATGAATGTTTTGAAAGAATGAAACGAACATTCTTTAGAAATAATGGATCTCAATAATTATTATTCGTGAATCCATCTCAATTAAATTGACATTTCTTCATGTGCTGTAGAACAGGTGATATTCAAGAATCTCTAATAAACTAATACATACATTATGGGTGATTAAATTGAAACATTAGTGGATCTTCGAAACAATCATAGTTCTTCAAAACATTTTTGAATGAGGAGATAATTATTTTGACCGGGAACACAGTTTGACAACTGCAGACGGTGTCAAAATACTAAGAATGGTGGTGAATAATGGCGTCCTTGAACAACCCCAAACGTAACCGAGCAGACAACCTGAACCATATTTAAAGTGAGGTTTTGCTCTTTGCTCGTTGCCTAGACAAGTGTCGGAGTATTCTGTATGTGTTGTATTGTGAGAGAGAATAATACTCTGTCGTCACTCGTGACTGGAGGCTACACAATAGACCTAATGACTACCGCGTCGCTTGTTGCAGAAATTTGGCAACATGTGACTGACTAATGGCGGTCTGACATTGTCAACAATACGTGAGCAATAATAGTTGCTGCTCATACATACAAACCAACTCACCAATTGTTACGTGCGAATGGATTGCAATTCGACTGTCGATTTTAATCAACATTGTCATTCAGACTGGAATGGATCCTCAACGAATTGAGTGCAGTTATGACCGTTTTCAAAAATTCACGAACAACCAATCGGTGCAATCCAATTTTCATCGACGATTTCACAAACGATACTGAACGACGTTTGAATGTTTTCAAAACGATACTGCATGTAACCTTTGACGCCAATTTCGAAACAATCACCGTTTATTGCATCGTACAACTGGGAAATCGCGGAACTACATTTTGGTAAAAATCCATTAGATTTTGAGCATACATTTCATTTTTTCAGAGTTTTTATCAACGTTGTGCCAATACATGCCAATTTTGTTCGAGAATTAATTGATTGAGAAAAAGTAGATGTGTAAAAAAAATTTGAGGGTGGAGAGCCGGCAGTACTGAGATTCCATGTTTCTAACGTGGGTGACTGATAGAGATTGGCTACTATTTGAGCACTACCTATTCTTCACTATTCTGATGGTGAAGATGGTACATGAAAAGCCGGTAGTGGACAAATGAACTAGAGCAAATTATTACGAATTGAAATTTATCATTTTTATTTCATTTTGTAATTCAACGATGTTTAGATGTGAAGTGGAAACTGCTCGAGCGAAAACTATAAGAATATAGTTTCAGAAATGAAGTCATCTTTTCTGATTAATGAGGATGAATCCCAGAAGCATTCAGAAAACAATGCGCAGAATTTCGTGAAATAGTATTATTCAACAATAGCGAATATATCATTGCACATTGTTATTTAACGAGAAATAATATTTTGTGAGGTGCATTCCAAAGTGAAATGGAAAACTTACTCTTTTTACTCAAATAAAAACATTTTCACTCACTCCTTTGTCGTTGCAAAAGAGATTGCATTCCATACCTGATTTTGAAAATTGAATACGAAATACAGGTACCTTATTCACTCTCTGGAAGATTTTTTTCGTAGAAAAGAAAATAGAGAAAACCATTGTTTTTGAAAAGTGGAACAATATTACTATTTGATTGCAATGCCTGTTACAAAGAGAATTCCGAACGTAATAGCACAATAAACAAGGAAATATGAATGGGACTCACCCCAACTAAGAGGTGAACATTTTTCTTGGATATCTTTGGTTACGAGTGAGTACTTTTACAATTACAATGAATGAGATTCGTGAACGAGAACGCTAGAGTTGCTCTAAAAATATCAGCTGCTACCTTTCAGCAAAGCAAACATGGATTCAGGTTAGGTTTCAGTTGAGGAGAATAACGCACAAACAAGCAAGAGGCATGAGGTAGGAAGGCGCAGGATAGGCAAGCAGCTTATCTCTTTCTGGCAGGCTAAGTGCTATCTGATTCTGCAGTCGGCGTTTCTACAAATGAACGTGACCCGCTACGGTTTCCTTCATGCATTTCGTTCCAAAAATGGAGGCACGTCTCATGCGTGGCACAGGGCAAGGCATGGGAGCTGACACGTGTGACGACAGGGCAGGTGCAGGGGGTATAATATGGTATCGTGCATGTCAGTGGGAGACAGAAAGCAGCTGTTGGCTTGCGAAAAATGGAATGAAGAATAATGAGGTCCTCCTGATGTACTGTGTGCTTATTTATCCACTTGCATTATGGAATAAATATTGATGTGATGCATGGGTATGAAAATGATTGTGAGATCGATGCGATCATAGAATTCAATGGTTCTTACTTGATAATTTGTAGCAGGAAAGTTCTATCAACTATGTGGCTTCTTCTCATTCGACGTTTTTTTCACTCTCATTTGAGAGAAATTTGGCACTGTTAAAATCTTGTTAAACAAATGTGAGTTATAATTTTCCTATTGAAAAATGATAATTATACTGTTCATCTATTTGTCATCATTCATTGAAAGGGTGTACTCATGGTTCACTCCTTCAACTGATAATCTGGAGATTAAAAATTATTCTATACTTGCCTCATGTGAATGTTTCATGAACATGATCATAATCATTATAATCATGATCATCATCACCATCATCTATCACATCAACCGCGCACAAGTCCAGGGTACATGTGTAAATAAGCAAAATAAATAGGGAAATGGCTGCATTATTAATAATAAATGTTTGAATAAGAAATGAGGTACAGTTTCACAGATTCTAATCTTATAATCCACGTCTTAAAATTGAACTCATGTATATAATAAATGAGAAGAATAGACTTGTGTATACAAGTCAGTAGTATATACTATACTAATACTTGTACATTATAGTTTCAAAACACTGTATATTGATTGAATCAGTCCACCATACCATCATGTTTATCATGACCATGGATTTCATGTCTCTCACCAATATAATCAAATTTCTATCAATTTCAGATAAAAAATCTGGTGTGGCACACTCACACAACTTTCCTTGCCGTTATGAAAATTGATCACCTGACGCTAGTGTTCCCGCGCATCTCAAGTCTACTATTCAAAGATTTGAGCCAGCTGGTGACAGGGCAATAACGCTGGAGACACACATGAGGTCTGCTATCTCTTCATAGTGAATGATTTAATAGAATCAACAATAATTTGCTATTGAATAATCACATTTTCTCGAATTTAAAGCTTTTTTTCAATTTTAGGTGAAAATGTTACTGAACATTAATTGTAGAGATTTTCATGCTCAATCTACTCCACTTGATTTTTTTCGTTTCAATTGTATCTGAAGCCTGATAATTGGGAATCTATCTGCATTGATGGGGCGAAGCTCCTGAAATTTTTACAGATATGGGACTTGTGGCAGTTGATAGAGCTTATCGATTACTATTTTAGGTATGAATTTGATCAAAATCGTTGGAACCGTTTTCGAGAAAATTGCAAAAAACCCTGTTTTTGACAACATTTTCGCCATTTTAGCCGCCATTTTGAATTGCATCAGATCGAAATTGTTCGTGTCAGATACTTATATCGTAAGGACCTTAAGTTCCAAATTTCAAGTCATTCCGTTAATTGGGAGATGAGATATCGTGACGCACATACACTTATACACACACACACACACACACACATACAGACCAATACCCAAAAACCACTTTTTTGGACTCAGGGGACCTTGAAACGTATAGAAATTGGGGTACCTTAATTTTTTTCGGAAAGCAATACTTTTCCTTACCTATGGTAATAGGGCAAGGAAAGTAAAAATTAAAGGAAAAAACTATTTTAAAGATGATACTTTTTCTTGGTAAGGGTCGAAGTGTAGCGATAAAATTAGAGGGTGGCGGAAAATGTGGCTGAGAAAATGCATGTATCTGAATTTCTCCGCTTCACTCCACCCTACCGCTCTACGGCTCCACTATGTTTTCACCCTGAAGAGTATAATAAAAAATTTCGACTACTTTTCACTTTCCTTGCCATATTACTATAGGTAAGGAATGTATTGCTTTCCGAAAAAAATTAAGGTACCTCAATTTCTAAATTTCTATACGTTTCAAGGTCCCCTGAGTCCAAAAAAGGGGTTTTTGGGTATTGGTCTATATGTGTGTGTGTATGAGTGTATGTGTGTCTGTGTACACGATATCTCATCTCCCAAATAACGTAAGGACTTGAAATTTGGAACTCAAGGTCCTTACGATATAAGTATCCGACACGAACAATTTCGATCTGATACAATTCAAAATGGCGGCTACAATGGCGAAAATGTTGTCAAAAACAGGGTTTTTTTGCAATTTTCTCGAAAACGGCTCCAACGATTTTGATCAAATTCATACCTAAAATAGTCATCGATAAGCTCCATCAACTGCCACAATTTCAATCAAATGCAATTCAAGATGGCGGCTAAAATGGCGAAAATGTTGTCAAAAACAGGGTTTTTGTGATTTTCTCGAAAATGGCTCCAACGATTTTGATCAGATTTATACCTAAAATGGTAAGCTCTATCAACTGCTACAAGTCCCATATCTGTGAAAATTTCAGGAGTTCCGCCCCATCTATGCAGTTTTATTTTAGAATACCAGTATCATCACCCACTGGCTCAGATCTTTGAATAGTAGACTTGAGATGCGCGTGAACACTAGCGTCAGGTAACCAATTTCCATAACGGCAAGGAAAAAGTTGTGTGAGTGCGCCACACCAGATTTTTGGTATTGTAAAATGGAATGAATTTCTGGTAATTTGAAATCATTTATTTGCCAAGAAAAAATACACAAAAAATAAATATTACGTGAAATTACATTATATTATACCTTGATTATTATATAAATTCTTGTACAAGACTCGTCATGAGAAACGAAACTATTACTTTACAGAGAATGTGCTATTACCTGAGGTGATTGCGAGGGACGTTATGTATATCCTTGTAAACCATATGCAGTCGGACGGTTTCTGATTGGCAGTCGCTCTTGATGCTCCACGCCTGTTTGTCGCGGTCGTAGCACTGTGTGACGGCGGGTGCAGCAACCACCCCTGAGGCCACCCCACCTCCGCCACCTCCACTGCCCCCACAACCAGGGAACACGAAACTCGAGATCACTTCGCTCAACGTGTTGGCCAGCAACATCTCCAAGTGCACTCTCACCACACCCTGCAACAAGTTCACTATTACTAATTAATACTTCATTGTCATGTCCAAACTGTTATAATAGGATTAATCTCCCAATAATAAATGTTCTGAAAATTTATTCACTCTCGTTATATACAAGCACAAGAAGAAAATTGAAAATATTTCAATATAATTGAATCTGAGAATATTGGTCAGAACAAAATACTTATTCACTCAGATGAAGTGTTGTTCAACTCAACGTCAAGTCAACAAATCAACTTACAGACACAGTATATTCCGAACAAGCAGACAATCATTTATAAAAACAAATATTTAATTATTAAGAATGAGTAAAATATCTAAACTTATTTCGAAGAATGATGTGGTGTTGTGAGTGGAAGGTAATGAAAGGTTTTCCATTGTTGGCTACTGGCTTCCAATCTTAAAAACTTCCAGAGAAATTAGGGGAGGAAGAATTTAAAAAATGCAGGAGATTTTACATGATTACAGTTCATTAGAAGAACCAAAACTACTTCTGTGGTTTATTAGTAAATTTCTAGTACATTTAAAACTTCTCAAACGTGACAGAATAGTAAGACCAATAGCCTCAATAACCGAATTATTGACCGAACTAAGTGAGGTCCAAGATTCAAGTCTCTTAATGTTTAAATGATTAAATGTTTAAATGTTCAAATGTTTAAATGTTTAAATGTTTGAATGTTTAAATGTTTAAATGTTTAAATGTTTAAATGTTAAATGTTTAATGTTTAAATGTTTAAATGTTTAAATGTTAAATGTTTAAATGTTTAATGTTTAAATGTTTAAATGTTTAAATGTTTAAATGTTTAATGTTAAATGTTTAAATGTTAAATGTTTAAATGTTTAAATGTTTAAATGTTAAATGTTTAAATGTTTAAATGTTTAAATGTTTGAATGTTTAAATGTTAAATGTTTAAATGTTTAAATGTTTAATGTTTAAATGTTTAAATGTTTAAATGTTTAAATGTTCAAATGTTTAAATGTTAAATGTTTAAATGTGTTAATGTTAAATGTTTAAATGTTTAAATGTTCAAATGTTTTAATGTTTAAATGTTAAATGTTTGAATGTTTAATGTTTAATGTTTAAATGTTTAAATGTGTTAATGTTTAAATGTTTAAATGTTTAATGTTTAAATGTTTAAATGTTTAATGTTAAAATGTTTAAATGTTTAAATGTTTAAATGTTTAAATGTTTAAATGTGTTAATGTTTAAATGTTTAAATGTTTAAATGTTTAAATGTTCAAATGTTTAAATGTTTAAATGTTTAAATGTTTAAATATTTAAATGTTTAATGTTTAAATGTTTAAATGTTTAAATGTTTAAATGTTTAAATGTTTAAATGTTTAAATGTTTAAATGTTTAAATGTTTAAATGTTTAAATGTTTAAATGTTTAAATGTTTAAATGTTTAAATGTTCAAATGTTTAAATGTTTAAATGTTTAAATGTTTAAATGTTTAAATGTTTAAATGTTCAAACGTTTAAATGTTTAAATGTTAAATGTTTAAATGTTTAAATGTTTAAATGTTAAATGTTAAATGTTTAAATGTTTAAATGTTTAAATGTTAAATGTTTAAATGTTTAAATGTTTAAAGTTTAAATGTTTAAATGTTTAATGTTTAAATGTTTAAATGTTTAAATGTTTAAATGTTTAAATGTTTAAATGTTTAAATGTTTAAATGTTTAAATGTTTAAATGTTAAAGTTTAAATGTTTAAATGTTTAAATGTTTAAATGTTTAATGTTTAAATGTTTAAATGTTTAAATGTTTAAATGTTTAAATGTTTAAATGTTTATTTGTTTATATTTTCATATGTTGCGCATTCACGGAGAAACGCGGTAATAGATTTTCATGGAATTTGACAGGTATGTTCCTTTTCTAATTGCGCGTCGACGTATATACAAGGTTTTTAGAAATTTTGCATTTCAAGAATAATATAAAAGGAAAAAGGAGCCTCCTTCATACGCCAGTATTAGAGTGAAAATTAGACTATAGAATTATTCATCATAAATCAGCTGACAAGTGATTACACAGATGTGTGGAGAAGCCAGTCTATTGCTGTATTTCCCTAAGGTCTAAAGTTTCAATCAGGTACTTGTGGATGAGAATACTGCGTGAGGTCTACTATCCACAGAACTACTAGTATATAGAGTAGTATTACACGATGCCATCCATAATACAGATTGTTACGAGCGATCAACTATCTTAAATGTTGTATACTTTGGGTCCAATGCGTAGGAGCCAAGTGCTTGCATAAGACAGAACCAAGCTTGTGAGAGCCATGATAATCCTAAAACATCTTATTTATAAGGTTAGAATATAATATAATGTAATGTAAGGAGTGTAATCCATTACTCATATTGATTTGGGTACAAAAAATAGAAAGTGTATACACTCTCACGACCATTATGATATCATATTTTATGAGGTGCTATTGAAAAATATAGCCTCTATTACGGTTTCATTCATAAGTGAGGCTTTGAAGTGCTATCTATTACCACCTTACTCAGGTAATAAAATATTATATTGCAAATATATTGTAATTGGTTCATTAGACCTATTCTTGAGGTAAAATTGTGGAATGTTATGTATTACTGCGATGCTGCGATAATAAAGTGTGATCTGATCTTATTCATAAAGTTAATCATGAAAATATCTAACGACATTTTTCATGAGGAAGACTTGTATGTTTTATCTATCAGCTGATGCTAGTGATTACATAGATGTTTGGAGAAGTTAGTCTATTACTAAAATAAATAAAAGAAAATAAATCTTATAGCACCCTTTATTTTTATCTGAAGATGGTGTAATATTTCACCGAAACTAGTTGTTCAACTATTTTAAAGTTTTTTAAAAATAAAGGGTGCTATAAGATTTATTTTGTTTTATTAATTTAGAAGTAGCCCATGTCAATGAGTGTTTTCAGTCTATTACTGTATTTGTATAAGGTCTATAGTTTCAATCAAAGACAATAAAGACCAAAGTTATTAACAAAATGGTTATAACTTAATCCTTATAGATTCTATTAGATTGAACGGAAGTTGACAAACACATATGGTCATCATGTGTATGATAAGTTATGTTCAATCTAATATAATCTAATAGGATTGAGTTATTAACTTTTTTTAATAAATTTTGTCTAATCGCAGTTTTAAGGTCTTTGGTTTCAATATTTTGTTTTGCAGTCATGGTATTATTATGCGTGCCCATCAGTATCAATATTCTCACATTCGAAAGAACTAATTTAATAGGTGAATAAAAATAAACAAATGAACTAAATAATGCTGGAGAAATTATAATATTTTTGATTCTAATAAAATTATTTTCATCAGATAGAAAGATCATCACGGAACTGGATGAATTATATCATATGGAATACAAATTCAAACGTGAACTGAGTTTGTTAACATTTGAAACAGTTGATATCTGGTACCTGTGGATGAGAATGCTGCGTGAGGTCTACTGTTCACAGAACTACTAGTTATTTTAATCCAAAGGTGTGTATGAGAATCTGTGTAAGCAATCATCACGTTCAAGTAGTAGAAAGTTTCATCAACTCATCGAACTTTTGTACACCGCTTTAACTTTGATTTTATTATGCTGATGCTGTAGCAGATTTGAATATTTTTGTCCAATGATACTGCTCTATCACCGCTCATGGTACTTCAAGTTGAATGCACGAAATTAGTCTACCCTGGGATGTGGGATGATAAGATTCTACTATATGGTTCATTGTTAGTTTTATTCTTCACTAGTAGGTAACCCGTGCTTCGCAAGGGTCTATTTTAAAACTGCAAAATGAAAACTTGACGTAATAAAAAATTCGAAATTTGAAAATATGCCTATAACCATCCTCGGTTAATGAAGAATCTTCATGAAAAATTTCAAATCAGATGAACCAGTCCAGTAGTTCAGACGTGATGATGTGTCAAACATAATTTTCCTACATCACGTACGTGTATGAGACAGCTCTTTCCATTATTATAGTAAAGATGATGGATAGATGTATGATTTATCAGTATCTTTGAATGAGAATAACTTTTGAACGGTTTGAGAAATCGGTGCGGTTTTGATGCGACAGAAAATCAGTTATTTTTATTCGAATAGGATCCTCAATCATACCTATCATCTAGTGTACTTTTAAAAGAAATGTTCAGCTGCTTCTATACAACAACTGGAAGCATGACAAATTGAAAACTTGACGTAATGAAATCTTTCAGACGTGATGATGCGTCAAACATAATTCCTTATTCCTTACGTGTATAAGCCAGTTCTTTCCTTTATCATAGTATAGAAAACTGAAGAATACATAATGCTTGAAAACCTCACAGAATCATATTGATTTTTCCAATACATCAATAAATTTTAGTTTGATTAGGATCCTCCTCAATTTGAATCAGACAGCCTTTTGTTTTCCCAATTCCAAACAAAATACCTAAAATACTCGTTTCACTGCGAATTCGTGTCTGATAGTACATTATAACTGAAGAATATAAATTATTACTTATTTTATTGTGATCTATTCATGTTTTTCCCATGAAATTCAATCATAGGCCTACAACATGAAGACTATGTCCGTTTCATTTTTTGTACTGGTGGCAAAATTCTACATTAAAAATAATTATTTGATGAAATCCAAGTTCAATTGTAATGAGAACAAATTCCTTCAAAAAATAATTGATAATACTACGTTTCGAGGGAAAAAATAAAGAACTAAAAAATTGGGAAGCATCGGGATTCAAACCAAGGAACCATCGCTCCGTTTTACTGTTGAGCTACACGGCCGTTCGAAAATGATAGTCTTGTAACAGCATTATAACCTCCTCATAAAAAAACACACTTTGGGCTCAACAATTTAGCCTATGGAACTTCATGTGCGGTAGCATGGATGAATTTGAACATTAATTCTGAAAAATCTAGAAGGAAAATTGAAATTTGGGCTTCCAGGTGCACGAGATTGATATTTTTAGAATCTATGTGCAAAATTTGGAGATCCAAATCATTCCCGTTTTTCCGGTATGCAATCCACAAGTTGACATGTTTTGATGCGAACAAACGAACACACGAACAAACACAACCCTACTCTCCTATTATATAGAATATTGTGAATTTAAAGTTTGTCATGTTTTTATGAAAGTTTTATTATCAATCTATCCAAATTTAAAATTGTTTGTTTATTCTAATCTATCTTTTCAGATTGTGATTTGGGGTAGTAATTGAAATGAACATAACCTATGTATAAAATTTGGACAATTTGAGAATGAATTAGGAAATTGAAGAAGTTTTGGGCAATAGCCTGTTTTTTCTTTCCCGTTGATTGAAATGTTTGTGCTCACCTAATAAATAAATAAATAAATAAATAAATAAAGATCTACTCACTTGGGCTATCTTCTCGTCATCATGAACAATTTCGGTAGATCAAATTAGCAAATACGATTATGATATTAATACTGGTGTCCTCACATTCCTTGACTGAAGATTTTTGAAACAATTCATTTCCAAGAATAAGTTACTTGACTATCGTTGGAGCACATAACTTGGATGAAAATAAATAAAGCACTTATAATTTGAATGGAAATCGAAAATATCAATTGAAGTTTTTTTTGGCACATTGCGCCACATTTTTTCAGCTTCAACTTATCCTTGGCAACCTTTCTAGAATGCTGGTTCAATCATTGCAATTCTTATTGAGTTGAAGGGTTGCATTATTCAGGCCGTAATCCAACACGTTTCATCATATACGAGTATTTTCATTATTGTTTCCTCACGTTTTCAATTTTATATTATCGTTTTCGACGCCAATAGTCCTCAGTTCCCCGGTTCATGGAGAATCAAACCAGACACTCCAACAGCGAATGAGTTTGGTTTACTGACCGACTGAGTGCTGAGATTTCTGTTACTTGACCCCCTCAACAATATCAAAGCTGAACTCCGTAAATTTTGGTCCCTTACACTCATGTTGATTTGAGTTTCTTACGTACTGAATGTGTTTTTGTGATTAACATATCATTTTTATCTTCTTTATAATAGTCAGTCAACCGCAAACTACCTATCTTCTTATTTCCTATCCCCTCAAACCAATAGAATAAAGGCTCCATTAACCTGACTCAAATCGGCGGACCTCAGGTTTTCGCTCGACTTTGAAGTATTTTTCCAGATGCACAGAATATTTATTTTTATTATTTCACTCAGTATGCTTGAATGAACACGATCTCTTAATTTTGTCTCTGGTAATAGCAAAGTAAAAATCTTTCATCACATGAATTTTGTCGATCTTTATCCAACATAGATAAATAGAGTCCTAATACCCGAACTGAATAATCATATTTCGATAAAGCGATGACAGCAGAAGAGATAGGGCATAATATTGAACAAGCTCGCCATAATTACGGGATTAGATTCCCGTCAAACAACTATAATAATATATCAAACTATAATATAAACTATAACCGAAATCATCATACTATAAATATCAAACAATGGATACGGTATTAATATTGCTTCTTATAGACCTAGGAACATTGAAGGTATAATTATGCCCTATGCACTATTAGACTAGTTCATAAATAAATTATTTGCTTACTAGTATCCCGAAGCTTGCAGAACATTATAATTTTAATATTGCAGGTTATTCTGCTAATGTTCAATTTTAATATTGCGGGTTATTTTGCTAATGTTTCAAACTAAAATGATGGATACACACCCATTGCTACAAAAGTTCTGTATTACTTTATTCAGATTGAGAATTAGGATTTTTCTTTATTGTCTTGTCTTTTTGTTGAACACAGTCTGTCATGAATTACGAAAATAATAGATAAATATAATCAATCTGTATGAAGATAAACATAATGAAAACATTCACTAACCTTTAAATGAAATATGTCTTTTAGTACTCCAATTTCATTTCACTGGAAGTGAGGTACACGTTTTACTCTCAATTTATAAAATCCTTATACATTAAAGTTTGCTTAATTACACATATAAGAATTATTATGAAAATTGTCTCCTGATCTTAAACAAAATAATTTAAAATAGATACCTCGTATCAAATTTTAAAATTTCAAATATGTAGTTATAAGTTTGAGGTGAATCGTTAATCTAGAATAGATAAGGTATAATGGGTATTAGCTATAATATGATGTATGTGATATATATATATATATATATATATATATATATATATATATATATATATATATATGATACGTGAATAAAAAATATATTGGATTGATAAATGAATGAGCTATTCTATCTTTTTTCTCAATTGTTCAGTTTTGATATTAAGTATTAGCAACTTTTATAACAGCGTAGATATATTATATAATAATTTTTGTATCTTGAAAACCACATGAAGATGAATGCTTTACTAGAAAATTATATGCAGCATCCGTTAACATACTTTTTAATCAGGCGGTATGATGCACCGTTCTTCACCATGAACAATAACAATCAAGATGAGTCCTGATACAATGTTCCGAATTTGCTGACAATGATGATTTAAATAGTAGTTTTCAGCATAACATAGATGTAACAATTAATTGTGTTAGACTCAGATTACTTCATCTCAATATTCGAAGCTATAATAAAAACTTTGATGAATTTCTCATATTGTGGCAGGGTATTAAAACTAAATTTAATGTTTAATTTTAACCGAGGCTGGTTGGACGAGGATAGTGAGCTCATGAGCCTTGACGGGTATCAACTGTTTCGAAGTCACAATGGATTGAATCAATGTGATGGCATAGTTGTGTATTGGATGATAGCTTATCTTCCGTCACCTGTAACCAGTTCTCAATTGGTGGGCTAGCAACGAGCTTGACCTTGAATTTCACCTGGGCCAATACACCTTGTCAACTTCTCTGTATTTATCGTAGCCTGTCTTCATCTCTTCCATACTTTTCATCATCTCTTTTTCAGTTTTTACTGGATCACATTTCGCTCTATCTCCACCATGAACACGATCTTCCACTACTGGATTCCATCTCTCTCTATCTCCACTTGGACTCGATTTTCCACCACTGGATTCCATCTCTCTCTGTCTCCACTTGGACTCGATCTTCCACTACTGGATTCCTTCTCGCTTACCTCCACTTGGACCCGATTCTTCCACTACTGGATACCTACTCGCTCTATCTCCACTTGGACCAGATCTCCCACTACCAGTTCTTCCTCAATCTTCGTCTTATTCACCATTATTATTATTCATCACCGGAGCTCCACACATCTACATCTTATTGTGTTTAGTGAATTTGTTTTTGAACTAGTGCTTTAAATAGTGAAGGGAGCCGAACTGTCAAGGCATGCTGAATGCACTCGAATCAAGAGACTTTTCCATTTAGGTTAAGTTTTATCAGTTTCATCCCCATTTTCCCCGTCATGTGTTGTTCTGAGGTCGGTTCACGATTGGTCTGCTGCTTCCATGATGCCTCTCACTGACACGTCAGCTCGCTCGCCCTCAAGTAGGTATGATTATTTCAATAATAGTAATAATGACGCAGGTATGTTTCTAGCAAATAAGCTCCACTCTTTCAAAAAACTTTTCAAGGCTGCTCACCTTAACGTACAATCCCTCAGTTGCCACATTGATGAACTCAGAGCAATCTTCCGTTTTCAGGACTTCAATATAATCGGAATTTCCGAATCATTTTTGAAGCCTAGTATTTCATCAAATTTTGTTGCATTGCCTGGATATAATCTTTTCCGGAATGATAGATTAAATAAAGCTTGTGGGGGTGTAGCAATTTATGTGAAAGAAGGTATCAAAACAAAAGTTTTAATCACATCTAAACAAGAGTATTGTTCCAGACCAGAGTTTATGCTACTTGAATTATCCTTATCTAGTACTGATAAATTACTCGTTGGTATCTGTTATCGCCCACCAAAAATAGGTCATTTCACAGATTTCGAAAGTGCCTTGCTTTCTCTTATGCCTTGTTATAACCGTATACTAGTTATGGGGGATATGAACACCGACTTGAACATGACAAATCGTAACTTTGACTACTTTCAACTGACTACAATTTTCCAATGCCTAAACATGACTATTTTACCTCTCGATCCAACTCATCATACTAATGAATCAGACACACTCATTGACCTTCTCATTGTTAGTGATCCCAATGAGGTTGTTCAAGCAGGCCAAATCTCAGTCCCAGCTATTTCTAGACATGATTTGATCTACTGTGTACTTTCCCATAAGATACCCAAGCCAGAACAGAAAATTATCACTTATAGAGACTTCAAAAACTTTGATGAAGCCGCCTTCCTGACTGATGTGGCTCAGACTCCATGGCATCAAATTGAAGCATTACCCTCAGTTGATGACATGGTCAAGACTTTCGAGAATTGGACTTTGACTTTGTATGACAAACATGCACCTTATGTGACAAGGAGGATTAATAGAAAACGACGAGTACCGTGGATGACTGAAGACATACTTAAGATGATGGGACGTAGAGACAAAGCACATAGAAAATTTAAAAAGACATTTGACTTGGACAGTTTGATAGAGTATAGGAGCCTTAGAAATAGGGTTAAACAGGAATTACGGAACTCAAAGATTAGGTACTTGAATTCGTTTATGACAAACAATAGACAAGACTCTAAATCACTTTGGCAGGGAATAAAAGAATTCGGGCTTGGCAAAGAGAAATCGAATCCACAAATTGACTTACCATTGAATAATATAAATGACCATTTCGTTTCACACTCTAACCAACGCGACGAAGTTGTCATTGCTAATCACATGATGATCTTGAAGAGCAGGTTACAAACTTAGATTTACCAATCACTGATCAATTTCATTTCCATCCAATCTCAGAAGAAGACACTTTCAGAGCAATTCAACGTATTCATAGTAATGCTATGGGTGTAGACAAAATTCCTATTAAATTTATCAAGAAGATGTTATTTGCTGTTTTACCAACCATTACATACATTTTCAACAAGTCACTTGAAGAAGGCATTTTCCCTGAAAACTGGAAGTTTGCTCTGGTTCGCCCTCTAAATAAAGTTCCATCACCCAATAAAGTTGAGGATTTTAGACCAATCAGTATTTTACCTGCATTGTCCAAAGTGCTAGAAAGACTCATTCATGCTCAAGTTGTAAAATTTCTAGACAACAATAGTAAGCTTCATAACTTTCAATCAGGCTTTAGAAAATTCCATTCAACTGAGACAGCTCTGCTTCGTGTCACTGATGATATAAGGTTAGCTATGGACCAAAGAAAATGCACCATCCTCACCCTATTTGATTTTTCTAAAGCATTCGATACTGTTGATCATACAGTCCTTCTGAATAAGTTGGCTATTCTTGGTTTCAGTCACAACTCGTTAGTTTGGTTTAAATCCTATCTATTAGGTAGGAAACAATGTGTATCTGTCGGTGACAAAAAGTCAACTTGGAAAAACGTTATGCATGGAGTACCACAAGGTTCAATTTTAGGCCCTCTCCTCTTCACTTTGTATGCTAATGACCTTTCTTCCATTATCAAATTCTCCAGTTTCCATACTTATGCAGACGACCTTCAAATCTATTTAAGCTGTCCCATAACAAAAATTAATGAAACAGTTGGAATAATGAATCAGGATATCAATTCGATAGTGGAATGGACAAAGAAAAATGGCCTTAAGCTTAATCCCATCAAAACACAACCCATTATAATTGGATATTCTCGTCTTATAAACAATATTGACCTTGAATCGATTCACAAAATTAGTGTAGACGGTAATGACATTCCTTACTGTAGCTCAGTTAAAAATTTAGGCATTATTATGAATAATACTCTTGACTGGTCAGAACAAGTGAACAAAACTTGTAAAAAGGTATTCTCAGCCATGCATGCATTGAAGAAAATGCACGATATCCTCCCTAGAAACATTAAATTATTATTGGTTCAATCTCTCATCTTCCCACATTTAATGTATTGTAATTCTGTTCTTAACGATATGCAAGTCACTCTGAATGATAAACTACAGCGTTGCCAAAATTATTGTCTACGTTTCGTCTACTCTCTCCAACGCCATGATCATATCACCCCAGCCCACATTGCTAGTTCAACATTAAAGCTTCCCGATCAGAGGCTTTTTCGAATAGTCAAGCTTGTTAGAGATATCTGATATACGGTAATCCGAACTATTTTAAAGATGATTTCAAATTTGTCTCTGAAGGTAGGAGGATAGATGCTTCACATACTAGAACCGGAGAAAGTACTTTAAGGATACCCAATCATCGAACTACTATTTTCACAAAATCCTTCTTAGTCAGTGCCTGTCGTGCATGGAATGCACTTCCTGTTTCTATCAGGTCCATCGAGAGCCGAGCGAGCTTCATCCTAACTTTAAAAAAACATCTTTTGGAACAAATGACTGAAACTGTCCGGCCCTAGAACGATCACATGACATCCATCCCCCACCCATCCCACAAATACAAACCTTTAAACCATGTTATAGAACGAATTGTATATATATATATATATATATATATATATAAAACTCATGTTATTTCAATTATCCACTGCATAATGCTGTATATTACTGAAAGTTGATAACCCTGATCTACTTTCAGCCTACTTCATTTTATTAATCAATTATTTGATCTTATCTACCTATATAATTATTTTACTCTATCAATTTTCTGTTTTTTTTTCTCTTTAATATTCATATTGATTAAAACTTTTACAATATTTCCATTAATAAATAAATCCTTAGTTTAAATAACGAAATTAACGTTTTGGTAGAGAGTTAGTGGGGAGGATATTTTTAATATTCTTTCCGAAGAATGGACATTGATATGTCCAAAGCTCCGCCAATTTATGTAGATGCATAACAATATATTATTATCTATAGTTATTATATTACAAACTGCTTTTTCATATCATATACAGTTCAATAATTATTTTCTTAGTCTATATTATGTAAATTCATCTATAATTTTGCTGTACTGTAAGCTATTGTATATAAGTGTATAAGCCAGTATATATTGTAATCTACATAAATAAAGTACTCAATCAATCAATCAATCAATCAATACTTTATTGATAGTTTAACGAATTTGCTCCATACCGACACTAACCCTTCATATCTAAAAATCATAGCTGGCGATATAAATTGCGATATCCTTCACCCAAATATAAACTCGCAAGAGGAACGCTATCTGGATATGCTATATGAATGTGGTTATATATCATGCATTGACCGGATAACGCGCCCCAATAGCAATACATGCATAGACCATTTCTTATCAAATTGCCGTTCCATTTCAATGCATGTTCTTCATTCTTCAAACGAGCATAACTGATCATTTTGTAATTGGGTTAGAAGTAGAGACTAATTTGTTGATAGAACCGAGTAGAAATAGTGACACCCAATATTCCAAGATCATTAACTGGTCTGGAATTGATGAAGCCTTGAAAGTGGAGAGTTGGAGACGGGTGGTCGAGGCGGCTGATGTTGATGAGGCTGTTGAGAGTTTCAATGAGATCCTACAGAAAAATTTGGAGCAGTTCACAACATCCGAAAGAGTGTGTGCTAAAACGAAAAAAATTAAACCATGGATAACCTCTGGCCTCCTGCAATCGATGCGTCGTCGTGACAAGTTGAGTAAAGAGGTCAGGAGAAATCCATACAATAATCAACTCAGACAAAAATTTATTCGATTCCGAAATACACTTAAGGCAGCTATTAAGCGTTCTAAATACAATTATTATAAGAATAAATTGAGTGAAGCTGGGGGAGACTCTAGGAAATTCTGGAATGTTATTAACGAGGTTTCTGGTCGATCCACGGGCAAGCCGAAATTTCCGCTGCAGGCGTACTGTGAGCGCGGCGGTGAGGCCTCTCCCGCTGAAATTAAACAAATAGGTAATGCCTTCAATGAATACTTTGCCTCGGTTGGCTCGCGGTTGGCCGGGGCACTGCAGCCGACTGGTCCACTCGAGGTGGACGACGCCGACCATGCGACGGACGCTGTTTTTGCTCTTTGTCCCGTCACCCACAACGAGCTTATCGCGGTAGTGGTCAGTATGAGAGGCGGCTCGGCTCCGGGATGGGATGGAATACCGACCAAGTTAATTAAAAACAGCATTAACACACTACAGTTACCTCTGCTACACATAATTAATCTTAGTTTTACAGCAGGTAGATTTCCGAATGTTTTTAAAATTGCAAAAGTTGTTCCTATATTTAAGTCTGGACAAAAAAATGTTACCTCAAACTTCAGGCCAATTTCTATACTTTGCACGGTATCAAAAATAATTGAAAAATGCGTCAAAATACAACTCACAAATTACCTTGAGCGTGAGAAAATAATTTCCAATTCTCAATTTGGCTTCAGACAAGACAGGGGTACCTCCCACGCGCTTTTTGAATTAATAAGATAAATAAGTGGAGAAATAGGCAACAAAAAACGGGTGATTGTCACATTCCTCGACCTGGCAAAAGCATTCGATTCTATTGATAGACATAAATTGATAGTGAAACTCCAGCACGCCGGCGTTGAATCCCTGGGCTGGTTTATTAGTTACTTGGAAAACAGGTCGCAGTTTGTGTCCATCAACGGTACACAGAGTGACCCAAAAAGCATCGAGTATGGTGTGGTTCAGGGTAGTACCCTGGGCCCCCTACTATTCTCTATCTATATTAATAACATAACTAGAGTAAATATTGAAGGGAAACTATTGTTATTCGCCGATGACACTGTTTTAGTGTCGTCTGGAAGTTCTTGGGACGAAGTCTATGAACAGGCCTCCTCAGACCTACTAAAAGTTAAAAGGTGGTTTGACCAGAACACCCTATCATTGAATGTCGGAAAAACCAAGTCTCTGCCTATATACTTTAGACAGGATGGCGATCCTGGGCTGAGAAGGCTTGCAATACACTCCTGTGGTGATCTGCGGTCGGCCGCCTGCGGCTGTGACGAGGTTGAGCGTGTGGAGCAGTATTGCTACTTGGGAATAACAATTGATCACAAAATGAGTTGGTCCCCACACATTGTCAATGTTAAACGGAAATTGAGGAAATTATTGTATGCCTTCTCACAGCTGGCATGGTTGCTGGCTGCGGATCAGTGCAGGAGTGTGTATTTTGCGTATGTTCAGTCGCTGCTTCAATATGGTGTAGTGGCGTGGGGCGGTGCCTCGGCCGCTGTGCTTGAGCCTCTGGCTGTCACGCAAAGAGCGCTTATAAAAATTATTCTAAAGAAACCAGTCAGATACTCGTCAGACCAGCTCTTTTCCGATTTCCAGGTACTGGATATCCGCCAGCTTTACTTGAAATCCATCCTCACATTTATAAAAACAAATAAAACCAATATCTTTACAAACTTACAACATGATTATCAAACCAGACACCGAATAAATTACGGATATAACTTTCCCAGATCAACCTTAACGTCACTGAACAGTAATCCCTTTCTACTTGCCCATTTGATTCATCGAAACCTCCCACAAACAATCATAGATGCAGAAGAACTTGGTGCTGCCGCCTACAAAAAGAGAGTAGGTTTTTGGCTCCGCTCAATCGGCCGGGTGGCCGCCGCGGCGCTGCTGGAGTCGCCATATAGGTGACACGAAGCAGTTGGCACATGCTCAACCACAAATTTCTGAAAATCCTTTCTTAGTGGATGTTTTCAGGCTACCATAAACAATCGTGCAAAATTTCAAGTTTTTAGGCTCAGTAGTTTGGGTTGTGGTGTGATTTCAGTCCGTTGGGGCTTAGCCTTTTATAATCGTGCAAAATTTCAAGTTTTTAAGCTCAGTAGTTTGGGCTGTGGTGTGATTTCAGTCCGTTGGGGCTTAGCCTTTAATAAGTATAGAGAAGAAGAAGATTGTGAATTTAAAGTTTGTCATGCTTTTACGAAAGTTTTATTATCAATCTATCCAAATTTAAAATTGTTTGTTTTATTCTAATCTATCTTTTCAGATTGTGATTTGGGGTAGAAATTGAAATGAACATAACCTATGTATAAAATTTGAAAATGAATTAGGAAATTGAAGAAGTTCTGGGCAATAGCCTGTTTTTTCTTTCCCGATAATTGGAATGTTTGTGCTCACCTAATAAATAAATAAATAAATAAATGAATAAAGATCTACTCACTTGGGCTATCTTTTCGTCATCATGAACAATTTCGGTAGACTAAATTAGCAAATACGATTATGATATTAATACTGGTGTCATCACATTCCTTGACTGAAGATTTTTGAAACAATTCATTTCCAAGAATAAGTTACTTGACTATCGTTGGAGCACATAACTTGGATGAAAATAGATAAAACACTTATAATTTGAATGGAAATCGAAAATATCAATTGAAGTTTTTTTTGGCACATTGCGCCACATTTTTTCAGCTTCAACTTATCCTTGGCAACCTTTCTAGAATGCTGGTTCAATCATTGCAATTCTTATTGAGTTGAAGGGTTGCATTATTCAGGCCGTAATCCAACACGTTTCATCATATACGAGTATTTTCATTATTGTTTCCTCACGTTTTCAATTTGATATTATCGTTTTCGACGCCAATAATCCTCAGTTCCCCGGTTCATGGAGAATCAAACCAGACACTCCAACAGCGAATGAGTTTGGTTTACTGACCGACTGAGTGCTGAGATTTCTGTTACTTGACCACCTCAACAATATCAAAGCTGAACTCCGTAAATTTTGGTCCCTTACACAATCATGTTGATTTGAGTTTCTTACGTACTGAATGTGTTTTTGTATTTGACATATTATTTTTATCTTCTTTATAATAGCAGTCAGTCAACCGCAAACTACCTATCTTCTTATTTCCTATCCCCTCAAACCAATAAAATGAAGGCTCCATTATTAACCTGACTCAAATCGGCGGACCTCAGGTTTTCGCTCGACTTTCAATTATTTTAGCCTGCTCTGACAAAATTGATTTTCATCAGGAACACTGCTTAACTGAATAACTTCAACTGAATAGATGCTTTCGATTATAGCCGTTCAATCACAATGATTAAAGACTGCAATTGCATTGGTAAATCTGGTCCAATTGACATGATGAATGTCCGTCCTTCTGTTCCTAATATAGGGATTCCCGATTTGGTCAATTATCCATTTCATAGTGGAATAGGATACGTCAATGAGATAGAAACAATACCCTGCAGAACGCTAATGAAATAGTGCGCTCTTTAGCTTTCGACAGAATCGCTCTTGTCAACATTTCAGCAAAATGCTTATCATATCATTTCGATATAATTAAGCTGAATATAATGACATCATGTTGATGTAATTCGATTATCTCGGATGTTCATACTAACTGCTCATCAGATTTTGAATGAGAAACGGTTCTACTGAATTGGATTATACTGTACAGTGGGTGCTGTTTCAAATGTCGAATCCAATAATTGGAGAGCAATGATTCGATTTTAGCCTATTTAAATGTTCTGTTGATCATTCAATACGGTCATCATGTTTCTATCTTCAAACTCAAGTCTGTGAATCATTGAGTAATTAAAATTCGAACATTTGAGAGCAATTTAGTGGGTGTTATAAAATAAGTTGAATGTAGGAAGTCAGGAGTGAATAAGCGTTTTGAATTTTGATGGTTCTATAATTCAATTATGATCGTGAAAGCTGTTCCAAAGGAATGTTACTCGATTAATCATTGTTCTCATCCATCCACCAGTTCTAAAAGTTGACTGACCAAATTTTCAGATTAGTGTCAAAATCAGTTTTATTCATCGAAGCCTTTCATATTCCGATACCAATAATATTCGAGAGCAATTCGCATTCACCCTTTTCGAATCAGAAATCAATATCAATTCCACAGAATGCATTATTTCTACAATAATATTAATTCACTAATCTCCTTGTGTTCCTAACAATTCTTGCATATCAGATAATTTTCATCCCATCCTTCAAGAGCTCAACATTTTTTTTCTTATCTTCCACACCTACAATATCCAGAGAACTATCCATACTTTATTCCTCCTCACCATAACACAATCTTTCCATCATCGCATAATTATTGCATTATTAGTGCAGCATAAATTTTCTATTGATATCATCCATTATGAAAAATATGCTGAATTTTTTCATTTAGGACTTTAATCTACCACAGCAAACTAACAAAGCATGAATTTTCCACCAGTTGATAACCATCATTTTTGAATAATTGCTAGATCCTTTCATCCAGAAAACTAGTACAGCGATGAGGGAATACAGCTCAATTCAACAGAGCAGGGTTTTTATTTGTTACAACGTCCATTGTGGAATAGATGCTTTCTCATTTTATGCAGGAAACTATATATTAGTTCAACAATGAGGGAATGCAAACTATTAGCTCATTGTAGTGCGTTATTTTAATGAAATAAAAGTGTTTGCAGAATGAAACCTCATTAGTTTAGCACGCTGCTCCGGCTCCTTTGTTTTGTGTCTCTTTTGAGGGAGAGAGAAATAGCGGAGATAAGGAGAGAAATGAGAACCGGGGAAAAATAATTCATCGCCAAGGAACTGATTCAGTGGAACCGCTTCGGACGGAAATAAAGAGCCTTGAGAAGCGGGAGGAGGCTGATAAAACGAGAGAAACGGAAATCTCGGTTCAGAAGAAAAATCTCGCATCTCAATTAATAAAGCTCTTCCTGGCAGGTCTTTAAAGAATTTCCGGGCCAAGTCTGGTCGATTCCATCCAAAGCTCGCTGCAGTTGACCCTGTCAATCGCATTCACACGGTTTATTCAATTAATACTTCTGCATTGATACAATAATTGATGAACTTTTGATGCTTGGAAGACCTGTTGGATTGAGTATAATGTTTTCACGGTCTATCACGATTGTCCTAGCCGCCAGTAGAAATGTGATACGAAAAATGGATAGATATAACATACAAGTCTTCCTCATGAAAAATGTCGTTGGATATTTTCATAATTAACTTTATGAATAAGATCAGATCACACTTTATTATCGCAGCATCGCAGTAATAGATAACATTCCACAATTTTACCTCAAGAATAGGTCTAATGAACCAATTACAATATATTTGCAATATAATATTTTATTACCTGAGTAAGGTGGTAATAGATAGCACTTCAAAGCCTCACTTATGAATGAAACCGTAATATAGGCTATATTTTTCAATAGCACCTAATAAAATATGATATCATAATGGTCGTGAGAATGTATACACTTTCTATTTTTTGTACCCAAATCTATATGAGTAATGGATTACACTCCTTACATTACATTATATTATATTCTCACCTTATAAATAAGATGTTTTAGGATTATCATGGCTCTCACAAGCACCCATCAAGCTTGGTTCTGTCTTATGCAAGCACTTGGCTCCTATGCATTGGACCCAAAGTATACAACATTTAAGATAGTTGATCGCTCGTAACAATCTGTGTTATGGATGACATAGTGTAATACTACTCTATATACTAGTAGTTCTGTGAACAGTAGACATCACGCAGTATTCTCATCCACAAGTACCTGATTGAAACTTTAGACCTTAGGGAAATGCAGCAATAGACTGGCTTCTCTACACATCTGTGTAATCACTTGTCAGCTGATTTATGATGAATAATTCTATAGTCTGATTTTTACTCTAATATTGGCGTATGAAGGAGGCTCCTTTTTCCTTTTATATTATCCTTGAAATGCAAAATTTCCAAAAACCTTGTATATACGTCGACGCGCAATAAGAAAAGGAACCTCCTCACCTGTCAAATTTCACGAAAATCTATTATCGCGTTTTGCCGTAAATGCGCAACATATAAACATTTAAAAATTAAGAGAAATGCCAAACCGTCGACTTGAATATTAGACCTCACTTTGCTCGGTCAATAATGATAGTTATAGATAATGAGTTGGATAGATCACCGTATTTGATCCTCCTCAAGAAATGCATATGCTATGATACTTCGCTTAATGGTGAGTGATGATACCTTATAAATGAGATCGTTGAAGCGGGCCCTGGGATGCCAGCCATAGCTCTTTCCATCAGAATCGGACACGTCATCAACGACGCCCGAGTCTATGCGTCTGTCGGCGTCACCCAGCACAACACTGTACCTGACGCGACACTGGTGATCGAAGCCCGTACACCGGTTCAGGTAGACCGACACTCGACCTTCGCCGCCACCTGCCAAAACACAACAGTCACACCATCAGCTCAACTTAAACATGCACACACCTACAACGTTTCGAAACACACATGCACACGTTTGTAAAGGCAAACATCGCATTCGGTCGGTCCAGCAAAGCAACAGTTGTTCAACAGTGGACCGAACCACGTTGAATAATACACCCGGGATCAAGGCTTAGATTAGCATGTTCAATTTGCAAATGGAGCACACACGTGTTTGTGGGTGAAAGTGAGAGAAGTGGATAATTACGGTGAGAGGAATGAGAGCGATATAAAGTGCAGTGGATGCTAACATAATACGATATGAAGCGCATCTGTTGATAGGGGGTTCATTGAAAAAAGTCTCGTTAATTCCATTTTTCAAATGAAGGAATATCCTGTTTATAGGGTATACTTTCAAAAAATATTTTTCTCAAATTCAATTACTAGAATGAAGGGGTGATGACTAATGTACATGGGAGAGATTATATGTCATAGAAATAAGTCGCACAATGTCCATCCATTACCTGAGGAGATGATGATGATAGTTAATTTCATGTGCTACTAATGAATAATAATTATTCTCATTGTTTTGTTCAACTGTTTCACAAAATTTATGAAATTTTTCTAAATGACAGTATTACATTCATTTTTCATTTTCTTCAGTTAAAAATCATCTATTAATTCATAGATGGTAGGCGTGATTATTTTGTGTATCATCATCAGATCATGCCAAACTAAATGTTTAGTGCGAAAATAAGTTGAGACCTTATTGGTTTTAGAAGAATCACGTTTCAAAGTGATTTAAGTGATCAGTGAAGTTGAAACTTCTTAGTACTAAAATTACCTACAAGGTATGTTCCACTAAAATAGTTTTATCAGGAAACATATTATTATTATTCGGTCGTTATATTATTGTATCGACTAAACAATCCACATTATAAATGAGTTGCAGATGAGTCACTAAACGTAAATTTTGGTGTAATTAATACCAAATGAGAAAAACACTTAATTAGGAACATAGAATTATAGACTTTTTTAAAAACCTCGAAAAACGTCTAAAATTTTCTCACAACACCTTAAGAGTAGATTCACTTCAAGAATAAAGGAATAAAGTACCATTATTTAAAATTATATTGCTGAGTGTATACAATACCAACGACGTAGAAGAAATAGTATAAAGCCTTCGCTTCTCAGTTTGCAGTGTCTACTATAAAACGATCTTGGGAAGCATTACATTTTTTCTAGATGATGCAGCTCTGTTCAGGTGGGTTGATTGCTCAAGCTAAATTAAAAAAGTTTCAAGAGGTTTGTCGATAAAGTTTCAAGCTGCATATATGAAGCATCCAGGCATCAGATATCGACCACTATTACAAAACTATTGGATGCAATTCGATGCTTGGATTATAGTGTTTTCCTTTCAAATTTTCGATTATAACTAGAAGTTGGATCAATCAGCTCCAGATGATTGAAAATAGCTCCATCTACTATGGAAAACCAAAAAGTGTGAGTTGAGTAGTAGATTGGTAGTGTTGACTTTGGTATAAGATAAGAATAAGTATTATCGTTGGATGTAATTGATCTGATATTATTTTCTTCTTTCAAAAGTTAAAACTTTTAAGTATTTGGAAGATGGATTATTCAATTTCAGATTAATAATGGATACATTATTGGTTGGCAAAATGGAATTAGTTGGATACACGGGGGGAATTACAAAACTTCCAGTTGCATGATTATTAGCAGATCCAGACCAGAGTGTTCCGCTTGACAAATACTTCATTGAATTCAGTTCCTAGAAATGTTTAGAACAACCGATACTGTATTCCCAAGCTCTCCAATCCAGAGCAGTTTTATATAGGTTGCTAATTGAAGGTAATTGATTTGCAGTGTGCTGAAATTAAATTGAATTCCATCAGATAAAGAGAAAAAGTGAGAGAAAGATCGATAGATGGTTCGAGAGAGTGTGTTTGTGTGGAAGGAAGATAGAGACAGAAAGCCGTACAATAATTTAATTAGTGATTCAGGCTTTGTTATCTCTAATGAATAGAATTGTTAAAGTGGACAAAATCGACCTGACTACAGGGAAATTTTTCAATGCACTTTGCTCTCCAATGAATTTAGTTGGTTTTGTCAAATGTTCTTAACAATTCAAAATACTGAATTGAAATCGTATTGTGAAGAAAGGCTTCCAGGAAAAAAACGGATCTCAGTTGTATAAAACCCCTTCTTTTTCAATATGGCCCAGTGAACACGAACTGTGGTGATGAGAATAATGCGATTTATTTGTAGTGAACTCTATTGTATCACTGACAAGCATTTTTCCATGACAAGGTTGTACGCGGTATTACCCCTTAAAAACCACGAGAAGCGTTTTGAACTGATTGAATTTCCTTGTAACATGCTGAATACCAGGTATTTCGTAAATGACTGCTCTAACAATAGTCTACAATACATTGTCGAGTTTAATACACTACATTTTCGTTTCACATGACATTTCAGAGGATAATAGACCAGTTTTCGATTGTATTTTGAATTCTTCAATCGAATTGAAAGAAAATTTGTCAGTGAAATATATTGTTCGTTCTGAAATATTGTAAGTGAAATATATTGTTCGTTCTGAAATATTGTTAGTGAAATATATTGTTCGTGTTCTGAAATATTGTCCTGAATATAAGCACTCTCCATTATAGCTTCCGAGATCACAAAATTCTACAATAGTAGAAAATGTCAATAATTTATTCATGAGTTTTTGAAAACAGGGTTTTCCATGAATATTATCAAATTTACAACTTTACCTTCCCCTTGAATACTCGAAAGAGAAACTCGAACGTTGAAAAAGATGGAAGACAAAGGATGAACGAATCTTGTGCTATATGTTGCACACATTATAATTAGAGTAGGCCTACGTATAAACCTATGCTTGGGCACGGAATAAACATACCATATAGAAGTAGAAGTAGTAGAAGTAGTGATTCAGTAGTATTCAAACATAGAAGTAGTGCTTCTCTACTCTGTGGCTTGGGTAATGAGATAAGATGATGCCATGATTCAGAATCCATGACATCGACGACATTCTTTTCAACGAACATTCGGATATCAGTTACTGAATTGTTTGAAGCGCATAATCTGTCTGATTCATCAAATATGATTCATCACGGGGCAACTACTATAAAAAAAGAAAAAATAAACTATCAGTTATTTCAGTATAAAGAGTGAACGATCTGAACTTGTACTGGAGATTGTGTTGAAGTGTGACAACAAAATCTAATCTCATTCCTCTAAATTTTGAAGAGAAAAAGTTGAGGCCTACTTCTTTTTCTTCCATAACCATTCCAAAGAATGGTAAAAAAAGAATGAAACTTAAAGTGAATTGAAATGGAATAAAAATGAAAAAATGTGAATGGCATAGGAATAGATAGTTCTAAGAGGAATGGTTCACTTCTTATCTTAATGAATGAATGGTTGGAATAGAATGGAACTATAATTGAATTCAAATAGAATAAAGCTGGAATTTGTATGGGATTGGAATAAAATAGAACATGAATAGAAACTTTATATTAAGGGATTTGAAAATAATTTTCAATAATTATATATTAATAATTCAAAATAATTTTGAAAATCAATTATTGAAATCCAATAAGAAGCAATGCATCCACTTTTATCAATGAATGAATAAATATGTAAATGAATGAAAGAAATAAAAGGTTTTCGATATGTCTCTGACTATTTCACATAGTGTTTGTCTTTAGTCAATATTTTTTTAAAACCTTAAATTTCAAGTTTAAAAACTATTCTCATATTATTTTTCATGTTTATCCATAATATCTTTGATTGCCCATTAAATATTTAGTATTCAATAGTTTGAATGATTCCTCCATCTTAATTTATAATTATCCTACTCCACAATCTCCCATTTCCCCTTTCCTTTCATTTTCCTTCTCCTGCACCTCTAGCCTCTATAATTCGTACCCTCCATAATCTGTTGTAAAAGCTGAACTGACCATGCAAATCCTCAATTACGAATTATAGGAGTTCCAATGTACAAACATTTGGACTGACCGTGCAAATCCTTGGTGCCATAGGGGTAGAGCGCGAGGTTCCAGTCGAAGCCACCGAACGTGAAGTAGGATGTCTCGAGCTTGGCGGCGCTGCCGGCTGCCGAGCTTGTCTTGGACGAGGCGTGCGCGTGCCGGTGCGTGAGTGCGTGGCCGAACAGTGTTTGAGGCACGCGGAACTCCGTGTCGAACACGGTTCGCACGTGACCCATACTCAGCTCCAGCTGGAACTCGCCGTTGGCGTCCGTAAAGTTGCGGCCGTACAGGTCGCTCACAGGGATGTAGTTGCGGTTGCCCTGTGCCGGGCACTCCAGTGTGAACTTCACCTAATCAAAACAAAAATCAAATTCATTCAATCATGACAAGATTTCTAATACATAAAGAACCAAAACCACAACAAATTATGTGCATTACATACACTAGAATAGTAATAATCTACTCACTGTTTAGAAACATCTAATGGGGAATGAAAGCAATATAATATTCCTTCTCCCAACACTAAAATATAAATAGTTGTCACAATCTACTGTGAAGTACACGTTGTAATCTGGAATAGAGTGTTCAGTATATTTCATCATGGAATAAATTTAATTTAAACAATTATTTTGTTCACAAAAAGAAAATCGCAAACGTTCAGAGATCCATCTGAAATTACTTTCTGAACAATTTCGTCTACAACAAGAAATTCGCATGCTTCCAGAGATGTATCCAGAGTTACTTTCAATCGATGATGATGACTAAAAATTCGTACTCAACCTTTGTTCAAGCACTATCATGTTCCATTAGTTCTATATATGAATAGAAATCTAGTGCACTGTCAATATTATACTTGATGGATTAAAAAACAGGTCCTAGAAAATGTAATCTACAATGTGGAATATTCATAAAAAGGACTGTAGGAGGCTGAGCATTGAAAGTCATTTAATTAAAAATGGCTGTCATGATTTTATAATTGATGTAACATATTTTATTACAGTTTTAACAGTTATTATTATTATCTCTGTTGAAACTATTCCCCATCTTCAAACAATGTCTTTTGTGTTTTTTAGCTTTTGAATTGTCATGATCTTTACGCGGTATCTTTGCCGCTGGAGCGCTAGTGGGCCGCTGCCGACCTGATTTCGGACATTTCCTTGCATATTTCAATTAACTTTGTTTTAGTTTTCAATAGGTTCTGAAGCTTCTGTCATTTTATTATTCTATTTATCAATTTGTTGTTCGGCTATCCGGATATTTTTGCATCTTTGTGAACATCATTTTCATTGGTGACTTCATGATCAAGGTAGCAGCTAACTAGTTCCTTCTTCCTGTGAGTTGCAGTGTTCATGTCTGGTATCAACTTTGTGTGTGTCTCCAATAATTATTATTCTGCTTCATTCGTGAAAATAGTTTTCACCTCGCCCTGTTTGCTTGTTTTATTTGTTGGAGACATTTCATCGGTTCTTTTGAGCCATCAACCTTAAAATTCGGACAATTAGTTCATTTGTTATTTCAATTCCAACTTTTAAACGTGTTCGTGCGTGTGTGTGTCTATATGCCATCTTATACAATTTGTAAGTTACATTTAAACTCCCATCTCTCATGAAAATAATTTCACCTCACCCTGTTTGTTTACTTCAATTGTTGGATAATCTCGACTGGTTCTGAGGAACTATTATTAGTTTTTCAAGATTTGAACACTGCATTCTCAAAATGGCCGCTTGTGTGTGTCACCACGTCTTTCTACAAGTTTAAATTTGTTTTAAATTTTGTAGACTCTTGTTATATCGAGTGCTAACTTTGTTAGTAGTTCTCTGTTTGCAATCTTTTATGGGACTGAAAGTTTTTACCCATCAATCATTCTATTTCAGACAATCATTGTTATATATTGCCAATCTCACTTATTGGTATGACTCTCAATTGTGAATTAGTATCATAAGTATCATAAGTATTGCAACTGATATTTTCAATACTGGAGAAATATTTCCACTGCTGTTTCATGGGCATTTCAAACAAGTTGGAATCCTGTTTCTCTCCTGATGTGTCCATTTGAGCTATTGGAAGCTCACGCTGTCTTTGAAGGCCCTAGACCAAACCGGGACCTTGACTCTGGCTTATTTGAGCTATTGGAAGCTCACTCTTCTTTGGAGGCCCTAGACCATTACCGGGACCTTGGCCTTTACATTGTTTTCACATTTAAGTATTTGTATCACCTACTTTGTATATTAATACTGTCCTAATTGATTATTTTTCTACCTTGCAGGTTAGGTATTCATTTTTTGTAGTCAACTCTATTTCACTTTGAGTTATATTTGCTTAATCAAATTGCTCTTGAGAATTTTTTTTTAGTTATTTGTAAGCAATTCATGCATGTTCTGTTTGAACATTTGCAGTTATCAATCCTGTTTAATTCTTTATTATTATTCCTAGTTTGATTATTGCTAATGCTGTAGTAGTTTCTGCATTTTGCAATTAGGCTATTTTGGTATAGGCTACTAACTGCTCTTCACATATTATACCTTATGGTTAATTTCAACTTACCTGTATTTTTTATTAGTACCAAAGCAATTCAAATTTTGTGGCTATACATTTCAACATATTTATATTTCATTTTTCCTAGGTGTCACTTGTTCATAAATGGCAAACTATTACTTCAGAAAACTACTTATTATAGACTCTGGTATTCTAGAAACGTTTTGTTCAGTAGCTACATTTCATTGTTCCACATTTTTAGTAACGGAATTATTTTATACTTTATGTACATTGATGTTATATTCATAACTGTTTACTGTCACTCATTAATAATTAATTTGTTTAGGATGTTTGCATAATGACAACATCAGCTCCTGAATATCTTTGGTAACAATTTACTGCTTTCAAATTGCTATATTGCAATTAGTTTTTGCATTCAGATAACTGTTTTACTTATTCTGTTTTTTACTAGAATCATTAATGCAGGTTTCAAGTTTTTATGCTCTGATTTGTGATAAATTTCAATTTCAATTGTTTTCTAAACTCAATCCTAATTTTGTTCATAACAAAGTTGAATTCTATCTCAATTGTATATTGTCAACCAGTCACCCTGATGGGTCACTTCATGTATTCAAAGCTACAGAATATTTTTCTACTTTAAATCATTTTGTTGGCATCATTTTTCCTTATCTCAATTAAGATCAAGAACATGTATTCTTGCTCATGTGATCCAATAGTTTGTGATTCATACTGTTGATGTTAGTTATTTTTACTTATGGGATATTCTTTAATGCTGATTAAAGTTTGTATTCTACTAACCTACCTTTTCATTTGGTATTTCACTTTAGCCTACATTATGTTGATTAGTTTTAATACTGAGTTGCCCAAAACTGTTTTGCATCCATTCCAGTGCACAGGTTTATGAATGCACAACAGTTCCTGCACTCATGTGGAATTTCAGTCAGATGTCAAATCAGTCAAGACACATTGTTTCTTCCTTTTCAGAATTTGATTTATTCTCTCCTATTATACAGTCCACTCTTTTCTAAGACTAAATCTCACAATCGAAGTAGTGGAAAATTTAGTAATTCGGAGAACAACTTTATCTGTCTTGTTTGCTCATTGTAAGACAAAGAGATCTCTAATCGAGTATTCCGCACAAGTTTATTTATCAAGTTTTATTTCTCTCTCTTGATTTTCTGTCTCCGTCAGTTATACAGCTTGTCTGATTTTTCTCTCTTTGTTGTGCTATCATTTGTCAAAACACTACATGTATTTCGGATTGGAGCGGTAAACAAGTTGTCCTTTCAATTTTTGATTCATTCTTACATTGAGTTTAATAGAGTCAACTCACACTCATTTTCTTGCTGTCTTCTTTAATAACTTCTTGATCTCTCATTATTTGAAGAAGATGTGGTCAGTTAATCTTCTGTTTGAAGTTTTATATACCCGAGTGGGGTTAATTATTTTTTTTAATTTTTGTTAGTTTTCAATATGTAAATTTTTCTTTAAAGTAATTTTTCTCACGAACTCTACATGTTTTTTCTAGTTTTCATTTTCTTTTCTCGTAAAGTTTTACAAAAATGTTTTTCTCCTTCAAATCCGCTTGTACAGTTAGTTGTTGTATTTAATTTCTAATTATTATTCGTTGATTTTGTTTTCTATTTCTTGTTCAAGTACTTTTGTTAACTTAATCTGTCAGTAATTTGTAATCATAGGTTTTCTTAATTATTCAATTAATAATCTTTAAAGTTTAAAGTTTATGTTTGGTAACCTACTTCTTTCATCATAATTTTCCTGTTTCTGAAAAGTTATTTTTTTTCTTACTTTTAAGGCATCATTTTATATTATTTTTTTTATATTAAATTTTTAAAAGTCTCAATTCTATTGAAAACTTTGTTAGTAGACTTCTTATTTCACTGTTGTTTTTCTGAAAAGCTATTTTCTTTCCTTTCTTCTATTATAAATTTTCTTTACATAATTTTCTCTCATAATTTTATATTCTTATTCAGCGGTCGGTCGAACCTTCCAATCTACTCGTGGAACTCCTGGAACTATTCTAACTACCCTAACTTCTCAAACGATTCCGACTACGCAAATTATGGGAACTACTAGAACTACCTCGATATCACGTCAGTAGAAGAATATAACGAAGAAATCATCTAAATAAACAGGAAACATCTATCGTCGTCAACTACAAATTGGAATTTGTGCCGCGATACTTCGTGAAAATGAAAAGGTTGTGTGAATTATTATTTTGGGGCCCCTACATAAAATGGTTGAAAAAGGTATTCATATTGAAATTTAATTACTAAACTTGTGTAACTTTGAATGTGTTATTATTTATTGTTTTTCATATTTTTTGTTCTGTTTAACCATTAATAAATCTGTAGAGTTCATTTTATATTATCAAGTCTTTTTGAGTAATCCCTTTCTCACTCAAATGCAAATAACAACTTATTATTACCTTAGATCGTTTGTTAATTTTCACTTATTATTATCTTATGAAATGGTCATCCATAAATTAACCTAAGAACACTTTGTTAGAAAAAAATAAATATATAACGTTATAAACTGCGCCACTCTTTAAAAAAAAACGTAACATTGTCCACTCAACTTGCTCTTCTCATGATCCAACTAACAGGTCTAAACATTAATAGCCAATTAGTGAATTCTACGGGTATCATAAATTTTCTTTGAATAATAGGTGAAAGCAATGCATCATTGCTCTTACTATCAATTCGCTCAAAATATCCCTAATCTCTTGAAATCCTTCACCTTCCTAAGAAGTTAGAAATGATCAAACTTCTTAATTTCAAAGAAAAGCCAGGTCACCAAGCCAGGATTAGTCACCATGAGAAGTTTCTTCTTCAAAGTCAAAACGCAAGTAGTAAATATGATACCCGTATCATCGGTTATTTAGAGAAAAATGTAAGTATTTGTGTCCAAGTTAATCTGTTTCATAATTAGAAATTGAAGAAGATTCAAAGTCAAGCAATATGAATTACAACAGTTTAGCCTGGAATTCCAATTCTTGTAATCTAGTACATGTTTGCTACTATGATATTTCTATTCTAATTCATGTCTTCCAGCTATTCTTCTCGGTATCTTGTTTGATACGAAAGCTTGTTATTTTTATGATCAATTCATGCAAGTCATGCACCATTGGTACCCTTACATTGTTGAAGCGAATGGCCAGGATATCAAGACAATTCCGCCGGTTTGCAGGCAGCAAATTCTTGTCGGTGAAGTGCAATCTGTTCCCAGGGATTACAAACGTATGTGTGGTCGGGGTTGAATCATTATCAAGAGCTGCACAATGGAGATGCAATTTCCAGCGAGATGTTTTGTTCACTCAGATAACGCATGCAAATGTCGATTGCATAGCTTGTCTCATCGTTCTTACTTGTATCTCTCTTTCCCTGGGGGATGTCCTTTGCTCTCAAATAGTTAAAGTGGTATACCATAAAGAGGCAAAGTGCGGTATACCATCAGATTACTGAGCTCAAACGATCTGGATTGCGATCATCTTGTGGCTATCAGCCATTGAGTGCTTTACTGCTTGTAAAACAAGCTGGTTCAGTTGTTTATCACCAATCCCTATTTAAGTTCTCTGTAGCAATTTAGTCCCTAGACTTGACACTCCACCTCTCACATACAATAGTTAGCTATTCAATTATTCAATAATTATGTTTATATATATATATATTATATATATATATATATATATATATATATATATATATGTGTATAGCACATAACAGAAAACACTTTAAAGTTTTATAATATAAATATAAACAGGATACACACGACACGGATAGATTAAAAACACTTAAAAACTTACATTTAAACGAAAATTTTCGGGGGCTGGGCCTCCCCTTTATATAAATATATATATATATACAGGGTGTTTCAGAAGTAGTGTCGAGAATTTTAGGGTATTGTACCTGGATGCTAGGAGACTACAAATGTCATATTTGAAGTGTCCAAAACTCAGCGGTTATCCTTATAGCTGCCATTTTGTTTTTTTCACTTAAAAATTTTATCTCAAGAACGAAATGTTGTATTGATCTGAAATTTGGCATGAATATTTATGCTATAAAGACTCAACTATAAAAAATTAAAAAAAATTTTTTCGTTGAAATTTTTCAAAATGGCGGCCATTTTAAATTTTGATGGCGAATATCTCGAAAACCGTCCATTTTACAGAAAATTTACAAGAGACAAAAAGTTAGCAAATGTTTTCACGATTCCAATGATACCTAATTTATTAAGATTGGTCGAAGAATAACAGAGAAATTAATTTTTTTCGTACTGCATGCATGACCACTTTTCACCATTTAAAGATCAATATTAATTTTTTAATTCCAGATGTATTTAAGATGAAGCTTTGAAACTCGGTATGGCTCCATATGGGCAAACAGATGATTTTACAATGGTTTTCAGATGATAATGTTTGTCTTGTAAAAGTATTGTTGTTTCATTAAAAGTAAAGAACCAGATGTAGTGCTTCCTATTTCTTAGTCTCACGTTTCCTAGGTCTTATTTCTATCTTAAATTTCCAGTTTCAATATTTTCTTACGTTGCTTCTACACAAATATTTAATTATTGTAATGGAATTTAGTTCGCTGGAGTACACCGATATTCACTTCATGTATGGAGCAGCTCTTGGCAATGCGACCGAAGCAAGAAGAATGTATGCAGCTGCATTTCCAAACCGCCGTCTCCCTTCCGACAAGGTGTTCACAAGAACTCACAATCGGCTGAGAGAAGTTGGTTCATTTGAACGGAACAGGGTAATTGCTGGTAGGCCTCGAGCAGTTCGAAATGTTGCTTTTGAAGAGGAAGTATTGCAGAAATTTGATTTCAATCCTAGAACGAGTACGAGAGCAGTTGCAAAGCAAATCAATTCAAGTGCTTCTTCTGTGTGGCGTGTACTAAACAAGGAAAGACTTCACCCCTTCCGCTTTCAAAAAGTTCACTCATTGGTTGAACGCGACTATGAGCCAAGAGTAAACTGTGCCCGTTGGTTTCTTCAGCAAGACATTATCCAACCAAATTTTCTAGAAAATGTGTTATTTACCGATGAGTCCAGCTTTACAAGAGAAGGAATCTTCAACTCTCGCAACAGTCACGTCTGGGCCTTAGACAATCCTCATGAGGTCAAAGTGCGTGGTTATCAGCATAGATTTTCGCTGAATGTTTGGACGGGTATCTTAGGTAATCGCATGATTGGACCATACATTCTTCCTAATCGTCTGAATTCTCTCACGTACATTACTTTTTTAAGAGACATACTACCAGAACTTTTGGAAGATGTGCCTCTTGCAAACAGATATAATATTTGGTTTCAACATGATGGTGCCCCTGCTCATTTCGGAAATGTTGTTACGGACTTTCTGAACATGACCTATCGTCAGCGGTGGATTGGGCGGGGTGGACCAGTACCGTGGCCCGCACGTTCACCTGACCTCAACCCTTTAGATTTTTTTTTCTGGGGCCATATGAAAGACCTTGTTTACAGCACGCCAGTAGAAAACGAAGAAGACCTTGTGGCAAGAGTGGTAGCTGCAGCAGGTGCCATTCAAGATGATGAAAATGCTTTTATAGCAGTTCGACGGTCCATGATTGAAAGGTGCAGACTGTGTAATCAAGTTGAAGGACGGCATTTTGAGCAATTGCTGCATTAGTATCAGTGAACCGATTTGAGTGAAATTAATATTTTTCAATGTAAAATAAAATTTGGAGGAAAGTTATTCTTGTATATTTCTGTAATAAGAACGGTTTTCATGAAATTATAAAAAAAATTAATATTGATCTTTAAATGGTGAAAAGTGGTCATGCATGCAGTACGAAAAAAATTAATTTCTCTGTTATTCTTCGACCAATCTTAATAAATTAGGTATCATTGGAATTGTGAAAAAATGTGCTAACTTTTTTGTTTCTTGTAAATTTTCTGTAAAATGGACGGTTTTCGAGATATTCGCCATCAAAAATTTAAAATGGCCGCCATTTTGAAAAATTTCAACGAAAAAATTTTTTTTAATTTTTATAGTTGATTCTTTATAGCATAAATATTCATGCCAAATTTCAGATCAATACAACATTTCGTTCTTGATCGATTTTATTATCATATCATAACTAATATTATGATATTGACTATGTGATAATAGATACAATTCTTCATCAAATTCAATAACTGATAAAAACTTTCTTGAACCGTCATGAAATATTATACAAACCGTCAATGTTTTCCCCAAGTCTGAAAAGATTACTCCAGAGTATAAACTGAATGCCTTTGACACTTAACCTCAATTTATCACTTCCACGCAGGATTTTCTTCCCCATTAACCTCTCGCCATGCTGCTCACTAAACTGTTTCACCTGCGTTTATTACTCGCATCTTTCTTGCATTCTATTCCCCTTCTTTCATTTTCCCCTCTACTTTTCCACCATTCTTCTGCGATATTACATAGCCCCTCCCCCTTCCAACAATCTTTCTGCCATTAGGTCTCGTCTCTCAGTATCTGTGGCCAAATTCCCTCTTTTTATAGCGTTTTGATCTTTTCTGCACTAATACAGAGTGAGCGAGCTCTGAAGCTAGACAATGTGAGTTAGATTCTTCTTGGTTCATACAAAATTTGCTTCTCTGGATCATTCTTCATGCGAGTGAAATTGAACTATTCTCGCTCCATTGTAGCGAGTTACTCACATCCACAGGAATGAATTGTTCACAGCGTAGCAGAAAGAGCACAGAAGGAACACATAATGAAAAATTCTAGAGCTGCTTGTTACGAGAGAAATGCTGGAATTCCATGCTCATAAGCAGGATTAAAGTCCAATTAACTAATGTCGTAGGGTTCTACTTGGTAAGGAGCTCTGGGCTCCCTATGTTATATTACAGACTTGTTTCCGTTCATTGTTCCTCAGACAATGCTTGTTAGCATCCAACCCCTCAGTTGTAGAAAAGACACTAGCAGTATTATAGCCCCTAGCTTTTTCAAGTGGCAAAAATACATTCCTTCTCCACAGCTTGAAATGAATATGCATAATACTTATAATGTGGTCTGTGTGAGTCAGTGCCGTATAATCTGTTCTCCTTGTTTGCTAGAGCTTTTTCATAGAAAAATAAACATTCTATTATACATATTTGACTCCTCCAGTAAATTGACCTTGCAGGATATCACACAAGAAACTCTTGATAATATGAGAGATATTATGCAGGAGTTATAGTGAACAGCTGAGTTGAAAATTAACCTTCGGTTGTGTAAAGGTTTTATTGCTTCCTGAAGTGATAAATTCAAACTTTGTCCGCGGAAATCCAAACTTGAAGGCGTTGTGATATCTTTATGGCAATGAATTGCTAACAGAACAAAATATTATTATTTCACGCAGTTTAGAACAAAGAGTATAAAACCCAGAATACTATTCAGAACTATTAAAGGAAAATCATGTTTATATTATGTTATAATGTAGCCTACAATGGATACCCGTTGAAAAAAAACTAAAGATTTGAGAAGCGTTTAATGTTACCTATTTTTGATTTAACAGATTGATGCAGTTTATGTTTATGAACACTTCTTGAGAATCTTGTGATATTTTTTTCAAATTATTTTGTCCCAATTATATTTGTGGCGGTTCGAAGGACAATTTTAGCGATTGACAACACCACGCTCTGAATAGTCAAGAAAAAATAGTTTTGGTTTCCGAAGAGTAAAGTGAAACATTCAAGACATTCAGGATCATTGACTCATGGATTGTCTCACGATAAATTACGATGAAAATTGATCCTCTCATTGAATCTGATGTTGGCATTCAAGCACTTTTAACGTGAACCGATGTGTTGATGAATGATTTCTAGCCACAATGTTGTTGTAATTCAGGTACTCGACAAGGATACTCCATAAATTTAGCAATAACTTATTGAAACTGACAGGCAGAGTGTTGAGAGGCTGAAACACGATAGTTGTAGGTTGAATGAACCACTTGTTGCACAATATCCATTGGACAGTTTGACCCTACGTGGGCGATCTGAAACTCTCCTAGAGTACTACTAATAATGTTTGGATGGTATTCCACTCTCCTTATTACCAACAGGGACGATCGAAATTTGTCATAATTATTGACACATTTTACGTTAAATCATCAAGTAGCGTTTTACACACTCGATTCGGCCAAATAAAGCGATGGTTTATTGTATGGGATCCATAACAATTTCTAGTTAATGTGATTTTGAAATTATAGTACAGTGTGAAGAGAGAAAATGAAAGCTATTATCCTAGTATTTTATGAAATATTCGAAGCTGTTGAACAGATTCCAAGGACATCTCCTGGTAAACTCAATTCATTTATCTATTTGTCATAAATTTCACCAATAAATTTCGTGTTTCTGATCCAATTTATTTTCGGCAGAAACTCTTTTGTGCGTCCAAATATTCAATAAAAAATCGATCTGTGATGCTTTTACTTTCTCAATAGAATCGAAGAGAATATAATACTTTCAATACTCTCTTCTAATTCTTTTTAAGTATAATACTCTCTTTTTGTTTGTAGTTTATATTTTCCCATGATAGAATAATACAAACATGAATATAATGAATAGGAAACATTATAATTTCCCGTATCACAATAACGTTTTGCCTCGTAAAATTAATTGGAAACTTGGTAGGCTTCATTCAATTTCCTTATTAAGGAAATGTTTTCTGGGTATTCGATAACGTTCTCTTCCATGAATAGAAACATATAAGATTCATCTCAATCATCTGTTGTCTCTGGACCTGAAAAATGCTTCCAATTCGCAACTCCTTGAACAGAAATCAATTCCAGTGAGAATCTCCAGATCTTCAAGTGTGTTTGTTTCGCCCAGAATTCGCCACAAGAGTGTCTTTGCTTGAATTCCGCCCACAGAATAAGTTTAATTCAACGGTGACAGGTCCGTGGGCTTAAGAGATGGCGTTCGGGATTAAGTTTGGTTGAACAGCTTTCACCAAACGTCACAGCAGACATTAAGCCGTACTGCTATTTGTAGAAAGACTCACTCCAAACTATCAGCATTGGCTTGATGGGAAGCATTCTTGTTACTTATAAGGGATGGTGACAATTTAAAGTGAATCTCACTATAGGGAGCCGAGACTAATCTGGCGTATATCCATTAAACACCCCAGCGGCAGCCGCCTCTAATGAATGATTCTCGTTACCAGAATCCTTTTACTGTTATCAACACCAACGATGGATATCCAATAATTGCTCTTCTCCTGAATTTAAATTGCTGATTACAATCAGATCACAGTTTCATGACTAGGGAGGAATTAATCATGTGATTGTTCCTTAACGTTTATTGTTTGAGAGCAAGTATTGAGAATTTTTGAGCAAAATTGAATCTCTCTGAAGGAAGTAATGAGCATTCAGTGAGGTTTTTCTTGAGAATATAAAATGTAAGTACTCACTATTGCTTCTGGAATCTTTGTTATGTCTATTCTACACACAGACCAGTGGTCTTGTAAGGGAAGACCAGTGTCTTGAAGGGAAGACCAGTAGTCTTGTTCCTTGTATATCTTATTTGTAAATGTAACTCTCATTCAGTATGTAACTTCCTGGGAAATAAGCTTAATCTGAATTGATTTGATGTAAGCAATGATATAGAGGGAATATTAAGCAGAATCATACAGAGGTATAGATTGATGGGATAACTAATTCGAACCATTAGTAAATGCGTTCTCAAGAATTGTTCTTGAATTCACGTATGTCCAATGTCGAACCACAGAGGTGTAACAACCTTCACTCATACTTGTACTCGGTTATAAGTCTGGTACATGCCTTGACTTTCAGTCAGCTAGAGATTGATATATTATTATTATATTTTTGATTGATTTATTGAATGAGGTAAACTCAAAAGTGATAATAAAAAGTGCGACCAACCTGTTTGCCAGAGAAAGCCTCGTTGACACTGAAGTGCTCGCGGTTGAGGAGCGTGAACGTAAAGTCGACGTAGACACGCATCGCTTCCGACGTGGTCCTCCATACCAGATAGACTCCAACCACCTTGTCGGTGCGCGAGAACGTGATCGCCCATCGCTGGTGACCGCAGGAGAACTCCTTGCTGGTGACGTCACGCTCAAGGTCACGCGTCACCGACTTTGTCACGACGAACGTGAAGACGTGCGACTGAGCGCGGTCTTGCAGCTTCACGAATCGGTACAGCAGAGCCATCACTCACTCACACACGCGTGCACACACTCACACCTGCACAGGGCCACCCATCTGCAACAACAAACCAACACCATAAATAATGTGAGGAACAAGTGAAAACTTCTTTGTAATAGGAAGGTGATATTCTGATATCCATATCAAAAAGTGACTTCATCTGCCAGAACCACTTGTTCAAACTTGCAAGTAGAAATAACATTAACTTGCAGGAGTATGACAACATGGTTTATTCTTGAATAAATCCATTAAGATCAATTTGTAACATAAGTTATTGGAAATAAGTATGAATTTGAATCAACTTGAATAATAACTTATTTCTCATTTACTTCATTTCATTTCATTTCATTTATTTATCGTCACATTACATCAATTTTTGAGTAACACTCATTTGACTGGTGACGTGTCAATACTAGAACAAAATTATATTTAAAAGACTTAGTTCTAACTTCTTGAAAGTAATATAAATAAATACACTCTATGATGTATCTCATCAAATTCACATGGAAATGAAAGTCACAAAAAGTTAAGTTACACTCTACAGCCCCTTTTCACAAATTAAAATTCGGCAGCAGAGTATAGGGCTTTCTCTACTAGCATTAATCTGACTGTTAGTTTCAATTTGTTCATTGATCTAGATTTCTGATGGCTGCAGGTAATTTATTAAAATAACGTATTCCAGAGTAGAATGGAGTTTTTTTAGAGCTGTGTGCCTATGTACTGGAAAAGCAATGAGACTACTATTACGTGTATTATACCCGTGATTATCTGTGCAGAATTGAAATTTATCTAAATTCTGTTTAACAAAAACCAACAATTGATAGATAAAAATAGATGCTAGCGTTAGAATGTTTAGGTTTTTGAAGAATGCTTTGCAAGAATCTCTTGATCTCAATCCACAAATGACTCTTATTATTTTTTTCTGGATTATAAAAATTTCACCGCTATCAACAGAATTTCCCCAGAAAATGGTTCCATAGCTTAGATATGAGTAGACATATGCGTAGTAGACGGCCAATGGGGTGCTTTTGTCTAGTGAGTGAGAGAGGGTGAGAATTACAAAATAAGCTTGATTTAGTTTTTTGGCAAGGACCTGAATATGCTCCTTCCAAGTAAAACTCTGATCTATTATAAGTCCCAGGAATTTTGTTGAAGAGGACACTTTAACACTGTCTTCAATTATTTGAAGATGTACTCTGTTCACTGCTGTTTGATTACGAGCAGAGCTAAATTGAATAAGATGGCTTTTATTATAGTTTAACGATAGACCGTTTGCTTCAAACCACTTTGACATTGCTGACAGTGCACTTTTCAATTTACTTGCAAGAGTGATGTGATCGGGGCTTGTTGCCAGAGCAGTTGTGTCATCTGCATACATAATTAATCTTATATCAGGTGCAGCACTTGTCAGATCATTAATATATACTAGGAAAAGCAAAGGTCCTAGTAACGATCCTTGAGGGACTCCATTTGGGACTATAGCATATGAAGAAGATTTCGCGGACAATTTATCTCTCACACATTGTTGCCTATTATAAAGGTATGAGCTGAACCATTTTAGAGCGGTGCCATGTATTCCATAATAGCTTAACTTTTTCAGTAATATCTCGTGATTCACACAATCAAAAGCTTTTGACAGGTCACAGAAGATGCTAGCAGCATGTTGCGACCTGTCAATCGCATGCGACATGACCTTGACAAATTCATACATTGCACCTACAATGTCCTTGCTCCTACTGTACCACAATATAGTACACATTATGATGAAATATAGTTAGTATAATTCATTTGTGGGTAACTTCAATCCGATTATGATGTCATATTTTCCCTAAGAATATGATAGGGTACAGTAGTGCAGGAGTGCCCACAGAAAGGAGGTTTGGAGGCAGACTGCGTCCTTGAAATCCCGGGGGGTTGGGAAACTGCTCAAAATGAAAAAAAATTGGGAAAGAAGAGTGGGTTTAGAATGTGTCAGCAGTGTTTAAAATGACTATTGATGACATTTTTGGGAGATCTCAATTCAAGGTGGAGGGGATTGGAGCTGAATTTAATTTTTTTAAATTTGGGGGAGGTGTGTATAGTCGGGACGCCGCCAACCTGTCTCCCCGACAACTAGTCTCCTCGCTATTTTGATCACAGGCGTCAGAAAAACCCCTGGCAAAGTATACCATTGCCATCAACTAGTCTCCCCGACAGTAAATCCCCTGCTGGCAGGGGTGCCTACAGGGGGGGGCGTGACGCCAACGGCGTCATAAAAATTTTTGGGGGGGATTAATTTTAACCTAGAGAACCGATTCTCTCTGACAACTTTTTCTATGCATTCTTTTATTATTATTTGTATTTATTTATGTTTTTATTTATTACTGCTTTGTATTTCCCAACGATGTAAATGATGAGTTCCTACTGGAATAAATTACTTATGATCAGTGTAAGCGCCAGCTTACTGGTTTTTGGAAATCGTATCGAGAATTTCAATTTGAGGATTCTCCCACACTTGGATCAGCTGACAGGCTTTCAACTTGTCAATCAATCGGAAATATTGTCAATATAGATCAACTAGGTAATTGATAGACATCAAACAGTCAGATTGAACATGTACATGCGCATAAACGCAAGAACATTCATCTACAAGAAAATCTAGGGCCGGTTTCCGAGCTCGGGATTTAGCTAAGTTCTAGACTTTAAACAGCTGGAGTAAGAAAATTGTCTTTCCAAAACGGGGCTATAGTCTTGGGGCGTAGCCGCAGTAAATAAATCTTTATTTTTTATGATCTCTATAATTGGAAACGTTTTTTTTAGAGCTGTGTGCCTATGTACTGGAAAAGCAATGAGACTACTATTACGTGTATTATACCCGTGATTATCTGTGCAGAATTGAAATTTATCTAAATTCTGTTTAACAAAAACCAACAATTGATAGATAAAAATAGATGCTAGCGTTAGAATGTTTAGGTTTTGAAGAATGCTTTGCAAGAATCTCTTGATCTCAATCCACAAATGACTTATTATTTTTTTCTGGATTGTAAAAATTTCACCGCTATCAACAGAATTTCCCCAGAAAATGGTTCCATAGCTTAGATATGAGTAGACATATGCGTAGTAGACGGCCAATGGGGTGCTTTTGTCTAGTGAGTGAGAGAGGGTGAGAATTACAAAATAAGCTTGATTTAGTTTTTTGGCAAGGACCTGAATATGCTCCTTCCAAGTAAAACTCTGATCTATTATAAGTCCCAGGAATTTTGTTGAAGAGGACACTTTAACACTGTCTTCAATTATTTGAAGATGTACTCTGTTCACTGCTGTTTGATTACGAGCAGAGCTAAATTGAATAAGATGGCTTTTATTATAGTTTAACGATAGACCGTTTGCTTCAAACCACTTTGACATTGCTGACAGTGCACTTTTCAATTTACTTGCAAGAGTGATGTGATCGGGGCTTGTTGCCAGAGCAGTTGTGTCATCTGCATACATAATTAATCTTATATCAGGTGCAGCACTTGTCAGATCATTAATATATACTAGGAAAAGCAAAGGTCCTAGTAACGATACTTGAGGGACTCCATTTGGGACTATAGCATATGAAGAAGATTTCGCGGACAATTTATCTCTCACACATTGTTGCCTATTATAAAGGTATGAGCTGAACCATTTTAGAGCGGTGCCATGTATTCCATAATAGCTTAACTTTTTCAGTAATATCTCGTGATTCACACAATCAAAAGCTTTTGACAGGTCACAGAAGATGCTAGCAGCATGTTGCGACCTGTCAATCGCATGCGACATGACCTTGACAAATTCATAAATTGCACCTACAATGTCCTTGCTCCTACTGTACCACAATATAGTACACATCATGATGAAATATAGTTAGTATAATTCATTTGTGGGTAACTTCAATCCGATTATGATGTCATATTTTCCCTAAGAATATGATAGGGTACAGTAGTGCAGGAGTGCCCACAGAAAGGAGATTTGGAGGCAGACTGCGTCCTTGAAATCCCGGGGGGTTGGGAAACTGCTCAAAATGAAAAAAAATTGGGAAAGAAGAGTGGGTTTAAAATGTGTCAGCAGTGTTTAAAATGACTATTGACGACATTTTTGGGAGATCTCAATTCAAGGTGGAGGGGATTGAAGCTGAATTTAATTTTTTTAAATTTGGGGGAGGTGTGTATAGTCGGGACGCCGCCAACCTGTCTCCCCGACAACTAGTCTCCTCGCTATTTTGATCACAGGCGTCAGAAAAACCCCTGGCAAAGTATACCATTGCCATCAACTAGTCTCCCCGACAGTAAATCCCCAGCTGGCAGGGGTGCCTACAGTGGGGGGGGGGGCGTGACGCCAACGGCGTCATAAAAATTTTATAAAAATTTTTGGGGGGGATTAATTTTAACCTAGAGAACCGATTCTCTCTGACAATTTTTTCTATGCATTCTTCTATTATTATTTGTATTTATTTATGCTTTTATTTATTACTGCTTTGTATTTCCCATCGATGTAAATGATAAGTTCCTACTGGAATAAATTACTTATGATCAGTGTAAGCGCCAGCTTACTGGTTTTTGGAAATCGTATCGAGAATTTCAATTTGAGGATTCTCCCACACTTGGATCAGCTGACAGGCTTTCAACTTGTCAATCAATCGGCAATATTGTCAATATAGATCAACTAGGTAATTGATAGACATCAAACAGTCAGATTGAACATGTACATGCGCATAAACGCAAGAACATTCATCTACAAGAAAATCTAGGGCCGGTTTCCGAGCTCGGGATTTAGCTAAGTTCTAGACTTTAAACAGCTGGAGTCAGAAAATTGGCTTTCCAAAACGGGGCTATAGTCGTGGGGCGTAGCCGCAGTAAATAAATCTTTATTTTTTATGATCTCTATAATTGGAAACGTTTCTCCTAGATGAAATGAAACATTCCTAAATAATTCAAAATAGCTGAAGCTTCACACTATTATTCTCTTTATTTTATTTTGTGTTAAATTTTCTAGTTTTTCGAAATTTAATTTAAATGTGACTTTCACTATGACTACGACTACGCCCCGTTTTGGAAAGCCAAATTTCTTACTCCAGCTGTTTAAGTCTAGAACTTAGCTAAATCCCGAGCTCGGAAACCGGCCCCTAGTGTTATCCTCGCCAGGAAAAAGACTGAACTACAGCATCCTTGCAAGCAGCAAGCAGTCTCCTCACCTTCCAGCACCGGGCCCAAGAGGAATTCTAACCAGATACCAGATGCTCGGCTACAGTGAGAATAACAGTTCCAGTTGGGGAAATAAGGTACCAGTTAACCGGGGTGACTTTGTCCCAATTTTGGGAAGATGACATTTTAACAGCTTGCAATCAATACTTAAGTTGCAACAAATCTCTTGCAATATTTTTTATTGCACTCTGCAATGTTTTAAGAGTATTTTTCATTTTAAAAAGTTAGTATTTTTCTTAACTTTAACAGAGATATATTTTTTTGAAAATAAGAGACAATGTCAATCAGGTGTTGGGGTGACTTTGTCTCACTTTGAAAAATATATGGAAAAAAGTTAATTTTCAAGAGTTAGACAAAGTGAAACCAACTGTTAACCTTTAAAATGAACAATGACATTAAAAACAAATGAAATCCACTTCGAAAAATCACAAATCATTTATTGAAAAATACAGTATTTCAGTTTCTGCTGCCTAAAAATATTATGGCATGATCGCTCCAACTGCAGAATCAGCAAAAAATAAATATTGAGAACGTATTAATTTTAAGTAAGGTGGATATTTTGTTTTATTGGGTAGAATACATGATATTTTGAATTGTATTTGCATCATATCACAAGTTTTATACTGGGACAAAGTCACCCCAAGTTTAACCTAAGAATTACCTCATTGTATTTAACTAGTAACAGGACCCTAACCAGTTCAACTATGGATATATTGGTATATTCCAATATACCAATTGAAATATAATAAAAAGGCAAAGTATTAACTTATAGGCAAAGTAATAAAGGCAGTTTGTATACAGGGTTTTGTCAAATGACAGATTGGTAGAGTTTGGCGTGTCTCAGTGCTCTATTTTAGGCCCTATTCTCTTCAATATCTATATAAATGATTTGCCGATTAATATTGATGAAAACAGTCTGATGGTTACCTTTTTGCTGATGACTTTGGCTTAAAAATTAATTGCCCATCCGAGTTTGATCTTGAAAGAGAACGAAACCATAGTTATTTTATTCTAAAGGACTGGTGTGCAGCTAATAATGATGACAAAACCTTTGATATAATTCTAAATTTCAGAAAGCAGAAGGATGCTACACCACTCAAGCTTCTAGGTTTTATGATTGATTCATGTCTGTCATGGGAGGCGCACATTGATTTTTTGTCAGTTAAACTCTTCAAAGGCCTGTATATGCTTCGCAGACTATGTGTAACTGTTGATAGGCCTGTGCTGATGAATATCTATTATGCACACATTCAGAGTCTCCTATCATATGGAATTATGCTTTGGGCTAATAGTGTTAAAGCCAATTCAATCTTCGTCCTTCAGAAGAAGGCTATTAGAATCATTTATGTGATTTGCCTTTCAATGCTCATTGTAGACCACATTTCATAGAACTTGGATTGCTGACATTGCCATCACTGTATGTTTTTAATATTTTATGTCATGTACAAAAAATTTGGATAAATATGATACAAACCAACACCATAATTTTAATACACGAAATAGACATAGACTTAAAATTCCGCAATATAGCCATTCCAAATCTCAGAGAAACTGGCATTACATGTCAATAAAAATATATAACTCCACACCAGACAAATTGAAGTTACTAGCATTCACTCAATTTAAAAATAAAATTAAATATGTATTAGTTAATAAATGCTTGTACACAGTTAATGATTTCTTTTCTATAAACTGGGTACCATTTCTCTTATGATATAATGAGTAACTTGTGATCTATGCTTTACATTACTTGTTAATTGTATTTTAAGACTGACTAATGAATAATAGTGATTTAAAAAAGATGTATTTTGACGAAGTCTATGTATTTCTTGTAAATATTGAATGACTAATAAAATTCTATTCTATTCTATTTAAACATAAAATGTGCTCTCCGATATCCTAAGTCTTTTAGAAATAAGTTTTCTAATACGAAGTTTTCCGACAACAAAATCACAAGATGAAGCAAGTAGTTAGGTTTTATCTCGATAATTCAACTAATATATCGTGATTCGACAAGATATCGATTTTAGAACCTCGATAATGATCAGGGCTACGGGTATCAATGTTGAACATCGATTTCGGATAACAGAGATTGGAGATAAACTGATTTGAATATTTTTTCCGCGAGGTGGGACAAAGTCACCTCGGTCGACGGTACGTACTTGAAGCTACAATATTTCGTATTTAGGACTCCTAAAGTTGTAGTTTTTGAGGCGTACAGCCCCAACATTCAGCTTACTAACTTGTTATCCAACAGTCCCACATCCCATTCTCACTTGTTTAACAGGAAGACTCAAAAATAAGGGGGGATCTTCAGTTCATTCGGGGAGGGATTGGCGTCATAGATGTTAGGGGGGGGGGATAGGCACCCCTGCCTGCTGGATAGGCCTATGAGGGGTCTGGTTGTCGTGATCATACCCGACAACTAAGCTCCCCGACAGCTAATACCCTATTGAACATTGAAACCAGCTTGAAGCGGGCGGGGAAGTAGTACAATCACATATACTGTTGTAGACATTCTATGAATTCGATTATTAGAAGAAAAGCTTGTTGGAGTTGTGACTTCTATCACTCCAAACATAAAATTAACAAAATGAACTATTTCTCTTTCCGAATTCAACTGACTTGGAAATGTTCCTTATTGAATTGGCAAGCAGTTTCAGAATGAGATTGTTTGTCTCGCAAGTGATTCCTGCATCTATGCATAGAATATAACATATTTCATCGAGCAAAACTCTGATCTACTGTCTAGTCTTACACTTATTGCATTCAAAACTTCAGATTGAAACTTCATACTCTTATATTTTTGTTTTTTCATGTAATGTGAATTGTAGGAATAATTCTACATTGATTTGTCACTGTTCTCTTTTGAATAACTTTTCTTTTCTTTGAACTTTTTCTTTGAACTTTATTTTCCCAAAAAATATTACAAACAAAGAAAACGAAAAACAATAAGGGAACTTACTTATTGCATTAGAAAGTAACATTGCTGCTAGAATAAATATAATGTCTATTATAAATAATTACGGGTAATATTTGAGGGAAAATGATACCTGCATAGGTTTAAAACCTGTGCGCAGGTAGGTTATTAAAAAAAAGATCAAACATAGACACAAAGAAAATTACAAATGAGTTGATAATTATAACTAACGTAGGTAGGTACCTAAAAAAATAAAAGTGGAAACTTTCCAGAGATGAGGTGAAAGAGATTATAATTATAAAGAAGAAAGCAAGATTATGAATAAAACAAGCATTAGACTAATTGAACAACAAAGTTCGCATGGCTATTTAATAGTCATGCTTATGGAACCTAATGGTTTGCAATTACCAGCGATGACAATAATTATATTTAATTACATTACGGTACTACTATGATACTATAAACAAGTTAACTAAAAAAAGAAGAAATGAAAAGGAGTACTACGAAACTAAACTGACAGAACAAACAAAACAATTGATAAGTTTCTGAAGCAATCAAATGGGTGCAAACTGTTTTTAATCGTAAGCAAGTAACTCAATATATTTTGATTCAAAACTAGGGAGACTATTGAAATAGGAGTTCACTAAGATTATATTCGAGTATATATTTATCCAATTTTTTCCTTTTCCGATATTCATATTAATATTCAGGAAGTCTCGAGGAAGACTGTTCATAAATTTATTTGATACATAGATGAATTGTCGACGACATACGGTACATCAAGCACGGTCCGATCATTATCGTAGATTATGCTAGAAGGTCTTGAGTGCTATATGGGCTCATGCAGGTTGAAATTATTCTTATTTTTCAATATAAAGTGAAGAAGGCTTTTGGTGTACAACTGTCTCAGCGTTAAAACATTGAAATCAATAAAAAGATCGTTACTGGGGTATCGTCTAGGTTTGGATGAAATAGCTCTAATTAAAAACTTTTGAACAACGAATAATTTATTGAAATGAAGATTTCTGGCACCCCCCATGCAATTATTTCGTATTGCAATACTGATTGTCCATAGGCAAAGTATACCAGACGAGCGATTTCCTTATTTTTTAGCATACCAATATTATAGAATTTGTGAATGAGATAACTATTCACTAATTTGTAACTATAATCTTCTGATTAATTATGATTGATCAAAGTTGATCTTGATTCTATAATATAGCATTTTCTTCTAATATGAAATGTAAAGGGTTGTTTGGCAGCGAGTCCTAAGGCCCGCCGCAAAGTAGACCCACGCTAATCCACAAAAAGCAGCCCACGCCGTTGGATGTTTTGTAAACCATTGCTATAGAATTATTCAAAATCAATCAGCTGACAAGTGGAGCCATATGATTTTGGACATACAAGGAAAATCCACCAAGTCATAGCCACCTCTAATACAGTACCTCTTTTTAACATCAATCATAATTTCCTTATAGTGATTTTTCACAAAATAGTTTCGTGCTTGGTTGTCGGGTTCGGTGACAACAACCAAGCTCCTTGCATGCTAGCGTCAACTAGTCTCCCCGACAGTAAATCCCCTACTGGTTCAGAGGGGACTAGTTGTCGGGACAGTAGACGACAACTAAGCTCATCGGACGCTGACGACAACTAGTCTCCCCGTCATTAAAGCCAATACCTACTATTACTAGAAGTAATAGTAGGTATTGGTAAAGCTCCTCTCTCAGGAACTCAGTTGACGCCGTCAGGAAATCCCCTCGAATGTGGTTTTAAAAGGAGCTTCACTGTCGGGGAGACTAGTTGGCGCGTTCCCCTATAGTCTTGGGAGCAGTGGGCTCTGTGAAAATTCCAGTATATTGAGGTATAGTGTAATATTGAATGAAAAAGACTAAGAAATTGTCAAAAAACCACTGATTTATTGATAATTAGAAAGACCGGTTTCGGTTATTACACCATTGTCAATCTCTGATAAACTAAAACTAAATACAAGAGCAGCAGAATTTATACTAGTAGGCGAGTACTGCTATTGGTAGAGGGCATGAACGCCTGCCATTGGCCTAGCTAGACAGTCTTCTCCCCCTAACGGTGTGACAAAATGGCGGCTTAAGCAACAGAATCGCCATGATAATAAAATTTACTTTTTAGTACAAAATAAAAACCAAGAAAACAAATGTGGAAGATAATAAAACAAATATGTAAATGGAAAAACTATTGACTAATGTATGCTTACATGTTTATGATAAAACTAAATTCGTAGTGTTTTATCATAAACATGTAAGCATACATTAGTCAATAGTTTTTCCATTTACATATTTGTTTTATTATCTTCCACATTTGTTTTCTTGGTTTTTATTTTGTACTAAAAAGTAAATTTTATTACTAAAAAGTAAATTTTATTATCATGGCGATTCTGTTGCTTAAGCCGCCATTTTGTCACACCGTTAGGGGGAGGAGACTGTCTAGCTAGGCCAATGGCAGGCGTTCATGCCCTCGACCAATAGCAGTACTCGCCTACTAGTATAAATTCTGCTGCTCTTGTATTAAGTTTTAGTTCATCAGAGATTGACAATGGTGTAATAACCGAAACCGGTCTTTCTAATTATCAATAAATCAGTGGTTTTTTGACAATTTCTTAGTCTTTTTCATTCAATATGAATAATTACCACAATATTAACTTCTCAACTACACAAAAAGTATAATGTAATATTTCATTTCAGAAAAATTCTGTACATATAACTCCCAATATTCAAATGAAATAGATCTTCAAAAATGTTTTCAATTTTTAACAACATGAGGATAAAAACTCGAAAATCATCCCTTTTTGACGTTCTTGCCAAAAGCATACCCAACGTCAGGTCAATCCGTTGGAAATTATTATTTCTATCGTCTCATTCCGAAGATTCATCGGGAGCGGAAATTGAGTGAGATGCCTCCAGCCTTCTCAATCAATGGCAGAAAATGCGAGTTTGATTAATATCGACTTCATCAGTTTCCCAATCCTATATAATCCTGGCAAGAGATGATGTATTGAGTGAGTTCGAATATACGGTCGCTCACAGCAACCAAAAAAATACAGCAACGTGAGAAGGAAACCAACGAGTGTGAGATGAAAAATCGCTAGGAGACCTTTAACTCTCTTTAGTCTGATTATTTCGCAGTGCTCAAAACCAATAAAGAGAAACTTCTTAATCTAATAACTCCTTTTCCATCCGATGGAGTAAAATGATTTTGTAGTTTATTCTGATAAGAACTGTTATCGAGTTTTTGAAACTAGATCTAGTTTTGAAAAATATGATGTAAGATTATGGATAGATGATGAAGAATCATCAGGATCCTCTCAGGTTTATAAGGCCTAGAGCTGATGTGAGCAATGAGCATCACCCTCAGCAGGAAAAAGTAATGAACAACGAATGTTGTTTCTCTTTTCTGTGCTAATACTCAACAATATTATGTATTCCATTGCAATTTAATTCACTTCACATCTCATTCCAATCTATAAATACCGTACATCAATTTTACAGAGTTAAAAACTATTAACAAATTTCCATAAATCAGCATACGCTGAATTTGTTTTTAGAAATTTATAACTCATTTACAAATCAGTTTGAACTCGTATGCTCTGCTGTTGATGAATTGTTGACAAAAATGATCAGGTATACAGTCTTTGAATAACTGATTGGAGAAAGTAGTTGCATATATAGCAGCAATGCTAGTCTGTCTATAGAAGAAACTTCTTTATAAACTAGATTTTTAAAACATTTCAACAGAAAATAAATGACCCAATTTCAAATCTTCAACATCATTGATTAATTAAAAAATTTAATGTATGTCATTGAATTTCTTTCAGTCGTATTGACATCATATCATAATATTCTGTACTATGTATTGATCAGAAGAGTCTTCGGAAGTGAAACACAAAAAGCATCCATCAAGTGGGCTACTATAGAAACTTTATCTTAATAATACAAAACTGAACGGATATGTGCAATCATTCTAGTAGTGCCAACGAAAGCTTTCCACCTTGAAAGGAAACTATTTGAACTTCAGCCAGTTGAACGAAGATAAGGATGTTAGCGGAAGCCTCCAAGCTTCTGTTCGAACTGTAGCGAATTATTGAAATTGAGTGAAAAGCGATGTTGTGTCGAGGCTGTGGCAGTTGGTTGACGTCACGAGTTGAAGCAACAAGTTGCATAGAATCGAGGTCATGTTGTGCGATGCGGCTTTAACCAAGTCTGTATTGACTGAGAGCGGGTTAGATAAACAATGAGGTCTGAGCCAAATTGCCGCTTTTCTCAGGAGCAAATTGCGGCATGCAGCTTGCGGCATGGAAATCACTTCATTCAAGAGATGCGCTAACGTTTCCTGTCGGATTGGGGCCGAGCCATCGTGATAGAATAAACACAGTTTTTCCATATAGTTAGTCCATTGTGGAAACTGAGAACTTTGATAGCACCGCCTGAACTCCAGGCGTTAGTACCGCCATGTGTTCTCCAACTTGTTTGCATCCAATGCTCCAAATGTCGTCCAAAAATTCAATTTCGGAAATGTTTTTAGCTCTCCTCATTTGATTCCACAAGTAAGAGAATTAGAATATCAAATGCATGGAAATCGAAGCTTGCCGAATCTTTAATCAGTCAATATATTCCTAGATATATTCGTTTGATTGAACGCTCATAATAGAATAACAAAATTATATTCTATTCATATTCATTTCTACTTCTGCAAACTGTGAACTTGCAATTGTAAACTGAGAAGGATTGTGAGCAGACATAATTCCATTCAAAAAGTTCTTGTTTTGACAACAAATGCTTCAGATATCGTCAGTGAAATATCTAATAAGGAAATATGGTCAGCGTTCCTCATGTGATTGATCATTTGATACCAGGAATCCAATTGGAATTTGGAATTGAATTACTATTGAAGAATGCGGTAACATCACCAAACAATAAATCAATTTGTAGATTGTAGAATCTAAGATAACCCAGTTAGTATTTTGTGATTGATGTTCATCTTGTTGATAGGGAAATCTATAGATGCTAGTTGATATGCTCCCATCTTTATTGTATAATTCACTGTTGTACTAGCGTACGAATGAAGAATAGAGTATGATAGACAATTGCATCTGACATGAGGTTAATCTGTTCAAAACTAATAATAATTATCATTGATATCTTAAGGAGAAAAATAACAACACTTATTCAAGCTGCATACTTGGAGTGAGTACATGTGGAGCTTTTAATATGTCCAACGCTTCTTTCAGAGATTGTGCGATTTAATTCTATCTTATCAATTAGACGAACGTTGTACATAAAAACCTCAAAAAATATGTTCAATTATTAATACTAACTTGTACATTAATGTACACTCAAGTCTGTATTCTCCAAGTTCCCCTCAATGATATTATGGTTGTGAATATTATAATTTTCTCTATTTGACTTCTCATACACAGAGATGCGCAAAGATATCATCAGACATTCTTCCAATGTTCGTGATCTCATTAGTTAGGAGTCACATCTTTCCAACTCCTGGTTAATAATACTATTGAGCTTGAACATGTACAAAGATTAGAAAAGTGTATTTGAATTTTTCGAAATCGTTTCTTCTCCCTGTTTCTCAGTCCTAACTAATTTCAATTTTCCCCTCACTTACTTTTATTTTTATTTTTCATACAACATTACATTTTATATTACAAGCACCTGCTAAAAACCTTTTATGGTTAAGCAGACCATTGTATGTGGTTTTTTGTCAATAAAACTTCTCTTCCCAATCACTATTGTTCATTCATATCAGTTATGAACAATTCGTATGAAAAGAGTTCGAGAGATCTAGAGGTTTCAAACAGTTTGATAATTATTGACGAGTATCAAGTTGAAGCTCATTCCTCACTAATGACTGGGACTGTACAACGTGCACTAATGGAACGAAAACAATGAACTCGCAACGAAAAGCACACTCCAACTGGTGGGAGGAACAGAATTGTTCAAGAGGAACTATTCACGGGAAGAGCAACAATAATTGCAAAGTAGACCTTTATGACCTGCAGAACTAAGAGGGATGCAGAACTAACGCCCAAGAGAAACTGAGGTGGGAAGAACAGACAAAGAGAGGAATATGGCATAGATTAGAAGAACAAATTGGAAGGGGAATACATGGAAAGAGGAACATATGGGAAGAGGAAGAAGGTAAGAGAAGATGTATGGTGTTTGATGAGGCGTCAGTCGAGAATTGGGCAGAACAAGCACATTGATCCAGCAGAGCAGAGGTCGTCTTCGTATAGTAAAGACTCAATATTGGAAATCTCTTGTGTTTGGCAGCGAGTCATCGTCAGAGTGTGTGTCCTTGTTAGGGCCCTCGGCAGGCAGGGTCAGCTCTGAACAATGCCTATCCTCCATTGCCTACTGCTCTAAGGGCTCTGATGTTCTGAACTGTGCACTAGAGCTTGCTTCAGCTTGTGCTTGTAAACGCATTCTATTCTCTGCTGGCATTCTCTTGTGCTACTCAGCTTCTGTTGTTCCTTCTTCTTTTTTATCTCCTCCTTCTTCTCCTTCTTCTACTTCTTTTTCTCCTTCTTATTCTTCCTATTCTCCTTTTTCTTCTTCCTCTCTTTCTTGCTCTTCTTTTACTTCTTCCCTCTTCATTCTACTTCTTCTTGCTCCTTTTGGTGCAGCACACGCATCGCAGCTTGTACGGCCTGGAAGCGATGGGATTGCAACAGTAGCGCTAACAAGCTGGAAATTCTATAAATGGAGTATGGTGGAAACCTACATAATGCTGGAATAAAGGAAATAAGAGTTTAGTGTAGTAGCGGGAGCTGCTCGTTACAATTTTCCACATTAACAGTTGTAGTTCTATTACAATGAGCATGACAGTTTTCATGCTTTTAGGACGTTCCCGAATTTTATTCATTGTTTCTGACAGGGAATAAATTCAAGATCAATGAAATACTTGGGTGAAGCAAGGGCTAATACACATAATCAATGTTGGTGTAACTCTAGCCTGATATTGAGTGTTCTCAGTACATTCTACGCGAACATATGATGTTATTTAAATCCAAGGTAGGTAAATTAATTTACACCCTGGATTTACATAGAAGTTCAATAGAAAAATGATAGTCTATCGAATGAATCGTTCATATGGTACAATCATTAATAAACAGATTGGGTTAATTTTAACCAAACTTTTTGAAGTGCTGAAATGAATTTAGCGTGAAATTTTAGTGGAACAAACGAGTCACATTACAATACTTGTAACATAGAAGATACAAATTAAACAGTGATGGAGCCAAATACAGAAAACAAGGAAAAAGTATTCAATCAAGTCAATGTATATAAAGACATTGGGGATAAACTTTTAAAACTTCATAAATACCGGAGAGGTATGTGATCTACAATATCGTTGGCTATAGATGAAGTAATTTATGAACCTGAATTCGTTTTTAACACCCTATCTCAATCATTCAGAGAAACGTGGAGAACATTCTTTAGACGCTTGCGAAATTTCCATTTTACGATAGTATCGTGCACATGAATATACGTGAATTTTATCATGGAAGTTGGAAACTTTATACTTGTTTATATAGGAGTATTCAATGAAGTTTATTCAAGAGTATAATATTTATCATTAAAGTGGGATAGATTAATAATTTTTATACTTGAAACTCTACCTGTGGTAACAGTTTTTTATAGAAACTATTCTTGATAATTTGTAAAATTATTTTACAATTATTTTTGAAAAAATATTAAATGCATTTAATTTGGAAATAATAGAGTTCATTTCAATTCAAAAGAACAGGAGTTTGAAAATGCATAAAATATTTTCCATAAAATTCTTTATTGAATCAAGTCAGTATTAGATATGGTTGAAACCATTATACTAAATTCCTTACAAGATTAAACTGGAATAAAATCTAGCAATCATAATCAGATAAAATAGTAATATAAGGAATTATGGTAATTTTCTCAAATCCAATAGCCTACTGTAGATTACATGATCGATTTTTTCGAATATTATGAAACACCTCAATTTTATCCTTTTCAGCGATCCCCTACTATGACAAGGCAGTGGAGGCTACAACCTCCAACAAAGACCAAGCATTTGGCGGGCTTGGAACAGACAAAGACAAAAAAGATGAAGATAGCACAGCACTGATTGATACAATTGTATCACGCAGCAGAGCTTACTCGCGCAATATTGACCACAAGAACGCACGTGACGATGCCGATTTTGTTGATCAAAAGAAACCGAACAAACCATCTGTTTTGCTAGTCGGTGGTGAAACACGGTTCAACAAGGATCACTTTGAAGACGGACTTGTCTACTATCGACAAGGCGAAGCAATCAGAAGAAAACCTGATTATTTCTGTAGAGGAGTGCTTGTTGTGAGTTGAACATTTCTGAATATTTAAGAGATTGAGAGCTTCACAAACATACAATCGAAACATCATAGTATATTCAATCTATAATTGAAACATTGATATTGAAATATTAATAATTGAACTTCTCTATTCATTTATTGAAATTTAATCAAAAAATATTAACATAGAGTAAAGATAGCAGAAGGAAATATTCAATAGTATGCACCAAAATTTCAAGCCCATCTTTTGTATACTCAAACTAATTACTCTCGACTATTGTCAATTATCGGGGCCAAGTCACACTGAGCATTTTTCATGCTTTCCAGAGTAGTATGGAGGGAAGGAAGCTTTCTGATTGACTGATTATCAGTTTATTCCCGAACGCAAACCCAATCAGACAATCAAAGAGCTTCCTACCCTGCCAACTCATCTGAATACGCCTAAAAAACGCTTCGTTTTGCTTGGCCCTTACTGGCTTGGCCGGCCGGTGGAGAGTGTATGAACGGCATAGTATCAACTACCAATGCGGCAATGAGACTACCAGCATCACATTGCGCGACGTAATAGTATATTTCGCACCTAGAGCAGAAAATGAGATTTTTCCGGCTCGAAATCGGTTTTCAAGTCCGAGGCTGTAGGCCGAGAAAAACATTTTTGCCCGTGGTGCAAACGATATTTTTCGCCACACTACAGGTATTGCTGACAAAATAAATAAAGAATACAAAATAAAGAATACTTGTTAAGTTATCGTACCTATCTCTTGATTTTAATGGTAGAGGATTTGCAGTCAGGATTTCAGATTCTTTTAAAATTTCACTTGGAATATCACGGGCGTCGTCATCTTCAAGCATTTTTGAAAATTCGGAATGCGCTAATCAACAATAAATAATTGAATAAAAATGGTTGTGAAGCGAATGCTGAATTAGTTTGATTCGAAATTCGAACTGAAATAATTGCAACTTCAGATGAAGAAAGTTGACACTCGCCCGATCTAGCGGATGACTTATTAACTACGGACTTCCATGTTAGCGGCTGGAAAGAGTACGTTTTCGGGCCTAGGCCGGAAAGAAACCCTTTTCTGACGTCAGACGAGAGTCGTCTGCAAACAAGGTCTTTCAGATCTACGTAGGGACTGGAAAACAGCTGCTTTCTGTGCAGTGTGGCGAAAAAGAACTACGTGAGCCATCATCGGATTGAGCTGACAGTGACATGAACGCCCTATAACTTGGGATATTTTCTTATGCTATCTATTCTTTAAGCTATTAGGCTTATAACAACATGTAGCAGCAATAGGGAGCAATCTCTATTACTTCCGTAGAGAAGTGCTTGTTGAATGCAGTTTAAGCATTCCGAGAAAACTTTCAGATTCTCTCATGATCCAGGCTATCATGAAAATCTAATCTGTTTAGGGTTGGTTGTTGGCTTCATTGATCATGAACATATTATTAGATAATCCACTTGATATTATGTAGTGAGGTATAACTCATATAGAATACTAAACAGTTGATTTCTTATAATAACAGGCATCAGAAATCATAGAAGATTGTATTGGACGAAATGCTGGAGACATATTCGACTACAACAATCTGGGTGAGACTGTACTGCAGCATTGGATTCATCTGAATAGGATGGATGATGAGCCAAAGCAGCAGTCTGAGCAAGAGCAAACTAAGGTGATTGATTATTTAATCATAAATAATTATTATAATTATTATCTCAGAAGGTGTGACGATTTTATTCCTATGATTGTATGTTGGCTGTTAACAGAAGTTATGAATAATTCTTAACAGATAATAATGAATATGTAACTGAGTATCCTAATTAAAAGATCGTTGAATTCTCCAATTCATTTCGGTTTCCTATTGGTTTCCTATTGAAACATGAGATTTTTATACATAAATTAGGGCTATTCATATTGATTCATGTGGACACATGGATATGGAATTATTTCCAATTGGTCGTGTCTTGATAAAAATATACAAAGAGTATATAAAATTCAAGTAAACTGAATAAATATTATCACAAAAAAAATAATAATCGCCCATAAAAACGAAAATAATCATCATTTGGAGTATGATATATAGAGAAAATTATAGCAATAATTGCTAGCTGAATAACATTAGTCATGGAAAAACGTTTTGATAGTATTTTATGATGAATTTCACTAAAAAAATGAATTCCAATGCCGCATATCCCAGCAGCCTTGAGTAGGTATGATTAGCTGATCCGCAATGATTGATCCTTGATAGTACAATGTGTATTCCATGTATTATTGGTCGAGTTTTATAGGAGTTCAATATTTGTGGAGAAAAACTTGAATGATTTTGAAAACTTGAAAACATTTCTGTCATTTGATGAAACGATGTTTAAATTTCAGAGAGGCGAAGGAAACAGTGGAAAGTGTCTCGCTGAGAAATACCTCTTGGGAGTTGCTCATGATAAGAATTACCTGCAGAGCTGTCTGACAGATCGTCAGCTGTACGCAGGCGACGTGGATGCTTTTCTTAAAGTCCAAGACACAATCACTGATGCTCTAGAAAAGATAGAGCGACAGCAGGTGAGTCAACTCGAAAAGTAATATAAATTGAATCAGATGATATTCATGATACAAGAGATGGAATAGGGGTTGTTTAGAGTATTGATTTTCTACAAATAATGGAATCTTTGCTAGTCAAGTTCTGAATAAAATTTTTTTTTTCTCAATCTTGGTAAACTATCAGGAATCATGCGATAAACGACTGTACTCCGAAATAATTTTCCATGAATCTCGAACCACAAGAATGAAGTCAACTACTTGATGATAATATTCGAGGGAAACAGTCAAATAATAATCCACAAAAATGAAGTCAACTACTTGATGATAATATTCGAGGGAAACAGTCAAATAATAATTCATGTTAACTCTGATGTCAAATCGTTATTTGTGTTCTGAATTTTATGAATGAATAAACATTTTTGTTATGTGATAGGAGCAAAAACGACTATTGCTGCATAATAGACTAGAGTTTCAAATTGTATTTTATCATTATTGTCTTGTCCAATAATTGTTTCATGATTGCATTGAATTCCAAGAAATAAATTATTCATTATTCAGTATTGTTGAAAAATTAGTGAAATGCTGCGAAAAAAGGGGAGAGAGAAAACACTTTCCAATTTAATGTATAAACTATATTGAGAATATTTTGGAGATTATATTTTGTTGTATCTGAAGGTTGTTAAGCACGATATAACCAGTATAATTTGACTTCAATATACTAGAAGCATCATTAATACGTCGTCCAATACCTTATCATTTTGAAGTGTTGTTTTTAAACAGAAATCCCTCTACCGACAAAAACCATTGTACACTTACAAGATGAAGGAGTCTATGAGAAAAATATCTCCTAGTTTGAAAATGAGGACGGAGAATGAGCAGAAAAAGTTGCAGCTTGACTCTGCAAAACTAGTTTTCAAACTTCTCAAGATAACGGACGATGCACGAAAGAAGTTGGATGCCAAAATGTGTTTGAGACATGCTTACAGGACTCGAGAGTACATACTTGACCATCCAAACAGTATTCTACCTTACAAAAAGTAATTGTCCACTTCCATCATCAACTTATTATTTGAAATGTAGATGCTATCTTGAATTCTTAACCATCTATCTAGTGTTCATTTCATCTTGTAGCCTTAGGTAATTTATATTATTCTCATAGCTCACAAAGTAATTGGAGTTTTATTTCTTAGACTGAAAGCAAAAGTTTGTAATCATAGTACAAGAGTAGATTCAATCCCACATATTACATCTATTTCATTTGTAAGCCAATTAACTTTCCAATTTCCTCTTTAGCTGGAAGCATTTATAATTTATTCTTATTCGAGTATGTTTATTTCTATATTTCAAATAAATTTCATTTGAAAGATGAATATGTTCTACTTGAAAAATAATTATGAGTGTAATTATAATGAATATTCTTATCTCATGACAGTAACGCTCAAACTGACCACTTCCACTCACATTTTCCATCTCCTTGTTGGCAAGAAATGAACTGGAATAAATCCAGTCCAAGTCTTCAACTGGAATAAATCGTCAATATCATGCATGATCCTTTTAAATAAAGACATTCAAGCCGATCAATGAAAGTATGATTTCAGTGTATACCTGGAGCATTTGTTCAAGATTGTTGGTGAGCTGTTCTTCTCAATGAAACAGTTTGTGGGACATTGGAGTGAGAAGGAGAATACAGTGCGGGTACTCCATATGATTGGACTGATCATGCTCAAAAAAAGTGAGGAGGCAATAATTAGGTCCACATTCTCGCCGTACATAGCGAATCCACGGTAAGTTTGTCAAATGTTACTCGATCACTGCATTGTTTCCACATATTTTTCTCTACGTATAAATAAACTATCATTCATTTTCTTCATTTCATGTTCTTCATATTATCAACTATCACTTCTCAATATGATAAATTAGTGGACTCTATTGGAGCTCTATTATAACTGATTATCCGCATAATTTCTACATAATAATATGTTTCTGAAATCGATTCACTTTATAAATTGCGACTTTTCCCCTGTTGTCTCAAGTATCGCTGTCTTTGTATCAAGTTGTCGCTGTTGGTATCTACTGTTCTTGATATTATCACTCTCGTATCACAGTAGGCTATGATATATTCATGTATTTTAATGGAGTCACAAAAAGTTTTGCATATCGTATATAAAGGGATGTGCATTATCACTTTAGAAAAACTTTTGGTAATTTTTTATTAATGTACTATGTACTTTCCACTGCAAACCATTCGATATCACAAATCGATCTGCTGTTTTTCTCGTGAAAATACTTACTAGAAAGGTCGTATTCCAGTGATTCAAGGTTTGTCAGACCAAACTATTTTACTCTGCAGAGCAAAAGAGCCGCTCTCTTTTCAGTTGCACTCTGATTCCAAAATTTTCAATTATAACATTTATTTTTCATTTTTTTGAGCAAACGCGAGCCAAATTATTTATTTCAAGCCGCTGAATCTGAAATTAGAATTCTCCTTTCTCCATTCTTACATGATTTAGGTTTTTGATAAGAAATCTTTATCGAGAACGTCCGCTCGGATGCCTGGAGAAAATCACACCCAGAGCGATTCAAAAACATCTGCATGTGAGCAGAGTTTTCTAGGAACGTCGGCTGGCAGATACACAGATGTCGGTGTGAACACCCGCACTGTTTATGCTGACGACAGATCTTTTTAATCCATCCATCCACAGACTCTGCAGAGGTCTGAACATTACTTTAGACACTGGGTTCGTGAACCAGATGTCCCTGGTTCAAATGCCAGACTGCCAGCATAATATTTATCTCGGCCAATCTTTTGTTTTCGATGAACCCATGAAATTCGTCGGTCTAGGCTGCCTAAAAGCAGTCGTTGAGTCATGTCAAAATCCCTGAAATTGAACAGGTGTGTGACAGTGCGACATGAAAATTCTGATCACACTAGCCATTCAGGCACACAATAATCATTCAAACCTACACAAATTTCAGAAAAGTACAAACTCCAAAACGGCTTCCAATTCATATAACAGTTCAAATAAATGTAGCTAGTTTTCTATTGTACGTGTTAACTTCTTCAATCTGATAAAATGTAGTTTTGCTCCTAAGCAAGCTACTGGACAGTTGCGAGAGAGACCTGTCGCTGTCCTCTTCGCTGGTGGAGCGCGCCTTCCTCTACCACGAGATGAGTCGCTGCTTCAACCAGATCGGCAAGCTGGAGCAAGCTCTCACTATGGCTAGGCGCTGCATACAGGAGGCTCGTCAGGCCAGGAACACCGTGTGGATGGTCAACGGCATGTTCATGGTGGCAAGGTTTGTTCAATGGATTCTCATTCAATGATATTGTTAAGTTACTGCAACATTTCAGCGGTGACATCAATTTGAAAACGACTTGAGTGATAGACGAAGATTTCCTCCGGGTTATCAAAGTGCATAGAATTTAAAATACAAGTACCTTTGTAATTGATGGATGCTACTTGCAATATACACCGTGTCCCATGGAGAGTTTTACACGTTTAATTTTACATTACCTGTCCATTCATGCACTGAACTTTTTTTAAATTTTACACAATTTACAAAGTAGATTTTAAAAATATTCTGGGAAAATTTCAGCTCCCTAACCTTCGTAGAAACAAATTGGCGGCTTATTGGAAATTTTAATGAATTTACTGGTAAAAGTGAGAAAAAGACATATCTGGAATAGGTAAACAGAGTTTGCTCTTTAATTGTAATACGATTCGTATCTACTACGTATTACTTCATTAATATTACAATATAAGAATAGATAGATGTATACTAAGGAAGTTGAGTTGTAGCCTAAGTGGTGAGTGATAAGTAGTAAGAAGTAGTGAGTATTAAGTAGGTAGAAAGTCTGTAAGTAGTAACCTCTGCAACCTCTATTTTATTATTGCCTCAGACAGTACTCAACATCATAATTTTTGTCTTTGTCGCTATCTAAATCATAAATTTAAATAATCACTTTCATGAATTCCTGCATACACCTTTTTACGGAAACATCAGTTTGTCATCTAGCTTCATTTGATAACTCTCAATAAAAAGGAATTGATTTTCCTGTCCCAATCGGAATCCATGATATGTGGACAGATTAACATATTTACCGACAATGGAGATCATACACTTATAAGATTGAGATCAAATTGGGTTTACCGGGTTTTACGAAAAGTGGAAGGAGATGAATGGAATTATACTCCGGGTCTACAGAGATTCTCCCATGCACTGGGCTGTCAGACTGAAGCATTGTGAGTGGATGTCACAAGCAAGATGATTGAAGCGTATTGTGATAGGAGTGATAGTGTTGCTTAGCTGTGAGTCGCGTAAAGATGCAATTATCATCAAATCATTCAGAGCCCGGATTTATAAATCCTCCATGATGTCACCACTCGTAAGTTGATGTATATCGCTTCGCTTGCCATATCCGTCTAGCCAGAGGGCTCCGCCCCCTGGACCCCCGACTGGATCGTCCAAAAAAGAGATCAGCGGGCTCCCTTCGCTCGCCTGCATTCTTCATTTGAGCATGCTTCATTCAATCAGAAAGTCAAAGCTGAGAAAGCGCAAAAAACGCTGGAAAAATTCAGATTCTGGGCGTATCTTTGATGTTATTTCAAATTCCTTCTAACACAACATTATTACACCCTAGCTTAGCTTCTGTACTACATTTGAACAATTTATGTTCATTTGTTATCGATGAATCTGAGAAAAAGCAAAAAAAGGCTGGAAAAACGCTAATTTTGGGCGTATCTTTGAAGTTATTGCAAATTCCTTCTAACACAACATTAATACACCCTAGCTGAGCTTCTGTAGTAAATTTGAACAATTTCTGTTCATTTGTTCTCGATAAATCTGAGAAAAAGCAAAAAAACGCTGGAAAAACGCTAATTTTGGGCGTATCTTTGGAAATTTTCCCAAATCCGTTCTTAGTCCGCCTCTAAAGGGCTAATAGTATAGCACCTGAAGCTTTAGACCTTGCATAAAATTTTCTCAGGTTTATTTAAAACTTTTTTGTAGTTAAAATGTTTTGTTAGTATGTTTTAAGTATTCGCTATATATTTTAAGGGTGGGGACTTTCCCCCCCGTGGGGCGGTAACCCCCCCCCGTTTTTTTGGCCGGAAGAAAATGGCCTGTGGAAAGCGAGGGAAATTTCCGAACTGAAAATCCAAATAGCAGGTGCTTAAACATATAATTTCACATACTCACACAAATTTTGATGTACTTGCTAAGTACACTTTTTGATCCAGACAATTTTATGTAATTCGAAACGTGCATTTTTTCAACGAATGTTACAGTTTTCCAGAGTAAATAAGAGTGGGAAATGTATTCAGTATACAATAAAATTACACATATGTTTGCCGCCATTTCCACGAGTTTTCCGAAACTTTTTTTCCCCGTGTAGGACCCGCGTATCTTATAACATGGCCATTCTTATATAACTGGTGTTATAAGAAATACTATCAGAGGAAGCTTGAAACTAGAATCTTTAATACCAACTGAAGATGCTTGCTTACAAAATTTTAAGCGAACATATTTACAGGTTCAAACGTGGTTAGGACAGAATCTAGACCCTACCCAATGGGGTTGGGAAATGAAAAACTCTTTACTGCTTCCAATTCCAATGGAAAAAGCTGCAGCTCCTGATGAACTACTGAGAACTTTATTTTACAATTGTGAGACAGGATGTGGATCCAGATGCGGGTGTAGAAAGGGAGGTGTACACTGTTCACCAGCTTGCTTAAAATGCAGAGAATTTGGTTGTACAAACAATCCACAACCAATCCTCAACAACAACGCTGACATTCTAGAACAACAATTAGCAACTACTATGGGAGACGATAATACTGTTTGAATATATTAAATAATGTAACTTTTTAAACAATTTAAAAAAATTGTAAAAATATTTTATTTATTAATAAAGTGTACTTTGGTTTCATTAATTATTTTTTCAAATTATTTTTTATATCGGTACCCTTTAAAATAAAAAAAAAATTCATGAAAATCGAATGCAATTAAGCACTTTTGCCCTTAAGGGTTGCCCTTTGACCCATAAAATTGCAGGGAAAATTAAATTTATAAAATTTTTGTTCTAATTCTTTAAGTTGCTTCCCATTAAAACAACATTCAAATAAATTTTTATGATAATTTAACGCTACATACACATTTTGCCCTTAAGGGCTGCCCTTTGGGTTTTGGATGATGGAATATATAAGTTTCAAACATTTCAATTCATTTTTTAAATCGCTGCCCTTTTAAACACACGCAGTAAAAATTTTATTGAAATATAATGATAGTTACCAAATGTTGCCCATAAATGTGCCCTTTTTAACCCTTACGTTGGGCTCATTTTGTATCTCACATTGGTATTTAACTAATTTTTAATATTTCAAAAAAATTTGGGCCTTTAATTAATTATTTTCGAAATTTTATAGCTTTTTATTTTTTTACCCATTTTTACCCCTTTTTTAACCCTTAAAGGGTTAAATTCAATTTTCCCCGCCCTGAAAACTTATAGCGTTTTTTCTACACATCCTAACGAACAATTTGAGTTATTAAAGATTAAAATCGAGGCAGTGGTTTTTTTTTGTTTCACTTTTCGATATTTACGGTTTCAGGTGCTATACTATAACTGAACATACCTACCAAATTTGAACGTTTTTGGTCCGTTAGATTTTTAGTTCAGCGAGTGAGTGCGTGAGTGAGTCACTCATTTAGTGAGTACCATTTCGCTTTTATATATATATATATAGATAATATTGATTGTAATATATTCATTCACTTGACGTTGTGTATGAATCTGCGCTGAATAATACTCATGACAATGACAAACTAATTGATTTAAGGTACGAGTGTGGACTGCGCAACTTCGTCAATGCGAAAGACACGATAAATGAGGTCTACGAATATGTGAAAACCATGAACCGTCCCGAAATACAGAGCTTCATTGTCAAGGTAACATTATTCATGAGTGTTCAATGATGGATTCAGTTTCCAAATCCAAAATAGATTAGGTTGGAGTTTGGAGGTTTTCTTTGAACCAAATGGGATAGATATCTCTACTGTCGATGTGTTAATTGAAATGTGTGAACTGATTGTACATAAATCTTCACTTTTTGTGGAGTTGAGAAGTTGATATTGTGGTGATTATTCATATTAAATGAAAAAGACTAAGAAATTGTCAAAAACCACAGGCTCATTGATACTTAGAAAGACCGGTTTCGGTTATTAGACCATTGTCAATCTCTGATAAATCTCTGTTTCTGGTAATCTCTGTTTATCAGAGATTGACAATGTTGTAATAACCGAAACCGGTCTTTCTAAGTATCAATAAGTCTGAGGTTTTTGACAATATCTTAGTCTTTTTCATTTAACATAAATCTTCAGTCTCAATTAATATTCTATCAGAAGAGCTTAGGCGGAATGCACACCGGAGAAACGCGTTTCGTGAAAAAAGTTTCAGGAAACGTGAAGCGAAAGTTGCTCCCAATCGACTGATACGATTAAGCAGGGAACGTTTCTTATGTATGCATGCGCGAGTGAAACGGATTGCATGAAACAAGTTTCATGAAAGAGCGCTTCACGAAATGCGTTTCTCCGGTGTGCATCCCGCCTTACATGGATAGGGAAATATTGAAAACATGTAGGTTAGTATATCATTTATAGACGTTGTTGTATTTATACAGATATCAATAGAAAAGTGATATACAAATATCTTCATCCATATAAATATTATGTTGAATTCTAAAGTGGATGTTCGTATTTCTCCTCATTTGATTTTCTCGAATTGCATTCTCATAGTATAATACCATTCCAATCTACTTCTCATGACTTATTCGATTCTTGGAGGAGGAAAGAGCAATACATTTTCAAAGTGGAGAACTAGATTCATGGAATCATTTGAATGATTTCCCATCGGCATCGTATTTAGTTTATTATGTTATTTCCAAATATTTCAATGACATCACATTTCCACTTATTCATTTTGAAAACATGTCATCCTTTGTTTCAAATTTGGCTTTAAAAGTAAACTACAACTGGATTGATGTTGACAGGCAATCGACTTCTTGGAAGTGGTCGAGGAGATACCGCAGCTAAAGGCATCGGCCCTGGAGCGTCGAGAGAAACGCATGATGGAGTGCATGCCAACTGAGGAGCTGAAGAAGAAGATGTCAATGGTGTTCTTCCACATGCACAACGCGCACCCGTCACGTCGCATGCTATTGGTCCCCGCTGACCCAGTGCCTGTCTCTCGGCGGAGGGATTCGGCCACCGAGGGCTTAGCTACCATGCGGGAGCGCATGCGCGGACGCAGCAAAATATTCAGGCGGCGGCCCAGGATTAGGCATGACAAAAAGTAGATCAATTAAGAAAAAAAAATTGTCAGAATTAATGAAAATGTGTTTGTGATTGAATTGAAGTCTTTGTTTCCTTAATGTGACTATTTAGCTAATAGCAGATATCAAACAAACTATTACCATAGAGCATATCTATGCTATCTTTCCTCTTTGCTATTATTTTGCATATTATTTTGATTGAACAAGATATCCAGAAGTTCATTTCCAAAGATTTCCATTTATGAAAGAGAACCAATGTATCGAATAAGAAAATAGTTCCTTACATTTTATGTTTGGCCTCTGAATGTCTGTCCAATTATTCAATTATATGAACCTATATAAACATCATATCCCTCAAGTTTCAGCTGTAAGAATTTTGTCATTACGAGAGTAGTTTGAGGGCATTCACAAAAACCCTTCATCAATCCCTTATGCAGCTGAATAAATGGGAACGGTTATGGTGGAAACGTTAAAATGGTGAAATGTAAACAGTGATGATCGGCTGCTGTATCTCTGGTCCGCATATCCCTTCAAGTCCGGAGTTCTTTTGATTCTAATATAGTTCGAAGTCTGTCGGTGCATATGTAACAGGAGTAACATGATCAAATGGGTGAATACAACCTTCCAGACACAATGTTAAACAAACTTCTTGAAAAATAGTCGACTATATTTATAAACATATCTGAGCCAGCCTCTGCTGAACCTGAGAATAAGATAAAAAATATTTTGTGTAGATAGTATTTAAAAAAGAAAAGGGAGAAATGGTGGCAATCGTAGATTACGGGCCTAGATTTGTACCTGCTAGAACCCTTTAAACACAATTCCCTAGTCCTCACTTTATAAGTAGAATAATGATAATTGTAAATAACTATTTAAACATGAATAGAATGAAAAAGTTCAAAGCTTTTACTTTCATGTAGATTGTCTTTGCTATTTAAATTAGTTATAAGATGATATTTCAAAAAAAGTAAATATGGATGCATAATTTAAGTGCTAGTAAATGCGTCATAGTATTGATTTAGAATGTTCTGAGGAAGATGTTATAACCATGACTTGTAACTCCCTCTGAAAATGAGGATTATCTTGAATCACAGTCGTTTAGCATGCAATGCAGAATAAATATAGGGAAAAAACTGAAAAGAATACTAGAATAATAGCTTACATTATAGTAGAATGCATCATGGAAGTAAAGTACAGTATTTTTCCAATCTCGTTATTTCTGGATCAACTTGGAAGGAACGAATGTAGGATACAAGTACATCATTATATTTTGTAGTCACAGTGAAATCATGCTCCATAACTTCTCATGAAAGGAAGACACGTGCTGTGAAGTCAATGCAGTAAGCTTCAAATAATATTCATTTTGTTCATTCTAGTACACTTCAACTTGTTACAAAACTCGATTTCTTCATCTTATTGGTTCCTAAGTATTTTAAAATGAAATATTTTCGATTGATTTTTCAATTCCAGTGATCTTACATAATTATACAAATGTAAATAGAAGGACGCTACTAAGTAACGTACCTTATGATCATACACTTTTCCATTACTTTACAGTAATGATGGAGGTCAGTACATCGTGGATCTCTTCAGAACTATTGATATTTTTCCTAGATCTAAAACGGCAATATTCGATGATCATTATGCAATAAATTGAGTTAAATACCAACTTGATGCAACGTTTTGGCTAACAAAATCAATGGCGAAATGGATGATTCCATCTTATCAATTTGATACTTGATCATTTATCATGATTTCATAATTTACTTATTAATAGATCAAACAGAGAAGAATGGTTAAGAGTAAACAGGTGTCAGGCCTCACAACACTTTATAAATCGAAGAATGATTTATCCTACAAGTTTTCAATTATTGATCCCAGGAAAAATTATAGATTTACGAACATAAACGATTGAAAAAATCAAGAAAGTTGGAATCAATCAATGAGAATAAACCAACCATTGAGAGTTGAATAAGAGACACAAATTATTCCTAAACAATGATGTTGCAAGTGTTTTTGAATGTTTCTTGAGAAAAAAAGATAAAATAGTGATCATGGGATGTTTCTACTTTCAAGCTGTAATGTGGTCTATTAGTTATCTATTATCAGTTCAATTTTTATTGAAAAAAATTCAAATGAGAAGATCATGGAATATTTCTATTCTAAAGCTGTACTGTGGACTATTAGTTACCTATTATCAGTTCAATTTTTATTGTCATTACTTGAAATCAAATTATTCAAATTCGCTAAATCACTGAAAGTGACCTTCTAAAACCTTCAAGCACTCGAAAAATAAGCAAATCTCTCAGTGATCCCAATAAATTGTTTTAGCCCCTTAATCGATATGATCCATTCTCATCCACGTTGGAAGATTGTCTCCCATCTCTGGAGTTTTCACAGAAATCTTCGAATTAATGGCTATTCAACGTACCTTAGACACCCATTCTCCGTTTTCATTATTTGCTAGTATCTGAATGTGAAGTTAGTTTTCTTATGCCATAAAGTCATTATCGAAACAGAAAGAAGAATAATGTGCCAAAGCTCTTCTTCATTCCGTTGAACACAAATAAAGAAGACTGTGTAAACTAGACCAGGTGATAACTTTCCCATGATAAAAAGTGCAGGCTGCCCGAAGCTATCGACTTCACAGAATATTTATCGCAAAGCTTTACCTTCAAGAATATTTATCGCTGAGCTTTGGTTCTTTTTCTTATTCTCAATCCACTTTCCGCTTTTGGAAAATCGCGAAATACAGCTCAGGTTGGATGAGCTGATAATGTTTGCATTTTCTCCTCAAATCGATAGTACTGGAAGACAAGCTTTTCAATAGATAATGGGCTACTTCAGAAATCAGACTTAATTTGATGATTAGCCCTGAAGGATATTGCCCGTTTTTCCATCTTCAAAAAGGTATAATGGGCTTCAGAAAGGAAAGGTTGAAGCTTTTTACTGTCTAAGAGTGGAACAATATTCGTTATATAATTTAACTGGAAAAGTCTGATATGAGATTAATTTCAGTTGAAATTTCAAGTAGATTTATACTCGCGGTTCGTGATGGAATCCAAAATTGATGAAAATTATTTCATCATTGGATTTGCCGATATTCAACCCTTCTTAGTTTTCATTGACTTAAGAAAGTTAATTCACTTATTAATTACTCTGAAATACTGTCTATGATGTAAAATAACTAGCACTGCGTAATAATAGTGTTTGATGATCTAATAATAATTGATGTAACTTAAGACTTGGAATGTATTATGTTCCCTATGGATCCTACACGTATTTCTTGTTTCACGATCGGAGATTGCATTAAATAGGATACATCAATGCAGTTCAAGTTCTTAATCTGATAAGGAAACTTATGCTTCCAATTTATAAAAAGTCAATAATTTTCCAAGTGAAGCAATATAAATTGATCACTGGATTGTTACAAAAATGATTCCATACGAAACTTACCACTCAATTATCACAGGTAAGGTTTCAAAAGAAGTTATGGATTGAACTATATCGACAAGATCTTATGACAAAACGTAAGTTTATAAGACATGAAGGTTTATAATGTTCTGAATGGAGCATATCCGTATTCCACGAGTTCTGGCTCGAATGTAAAACGATGAAAATGGATCGATGGAGAGATTAAGAGCTCTCAGAATTGTAACGTTTCTTAACGGATCTGTAACGGATCTCGGATCTAGCGTTTCGATCAAACCTATGCTGAGATTAAAAACGTGTGAAATAAGTTACAATTTCAGTAAAAATAAGTTTAACTTACTTAGAAATAGGGATTGAATATAATAGCTCAACTACCCAAAACATTATTACGAATTTATAAATAAACATCTAACGACAACTTTCAAAAACTTTTAAAAATTAATTATATAATATAAGAAGTATTTCTTCTATGCTGTGAATGTTTTGCGTAGTTAAATTCATCCACCATACTTCAATGGAGTATGATTTTCTTGATGTGAGAGAAACTTCCCCATAATGCATCTGTAATAAATAAATATTGTATAGTTTAAAGAATTCGAGGTGAGCACTGACACTAGAACATTATTTCATTCCCCATTTTCTTACAAGTCATTTTCAAGACAGAACTTTCTACCATGAAACGACTTGCAGTGATATATTCATATACCCTGATTTCAATTATTGATAGAAAAATGTTCAGTACGCTACATATTTGAAATTCCAATGATTGTGACTACAAAGGAGTCTAGGAATAATGTGAGCTTCATAATAAATTCACGCTCTTCATGTGTCAACCAATTTTGCGGACTAACTACGAGTACTTACAGTGAAATTCAACATCAGTATTCAACCATATAGGTTTTAGATAGAACAATCCGGGCCATTAAGTGTACTCAAGATTTTACAAGAAATATGAGGGGATCAAAATGAAAACTCATTTTTCACGTTCTAACATAACTACTCAACAGTGATTTAGAACCTATTTAATTATGCAGTACAACCTCAGCTATCATGGAGCATAATCATATAATATTATATTCCCGACGCTGAAATGTGGTATGCTGATCATTGCCGCCAGTGCTCCAAACAATCATCGTATTCCAATCATGCAGTGAGGCTGAGATTGTGCTGTTATCACTGAATAATCAATACACGCCACCGCCGATAAGGATGTGTGATGTAATAACAGTTTTAGTCGATATTACGGGCTATTAATATAGCAAGATCGTCGAGAATCCCGTACAAGTCTCAGGCCTGCGCCCAGGCCCATCAGTCATCAATAAACGCTACACCTGATAATCTATTGAATTTGCCACGTTTATAGAGAGATTCACTACAAACTGTCAGCATTACCCAAATGGGGAGAATTGATGTTATCCATTGGGGAAGCTGTCAGTTGGAGGTGAATATCATAACAGCATCCTACCCATTTGAAGCGAGTCGTAGCAGACAAGGTATTAACAAGATATTGGGCAATTCATCATGAAAGGAGCCCCCACTGTTAGGCTACACTTCTGAGCTTCTAACCTACCTTGAAAGGCAGGCAACCTAGCTAGATACACTGATAGTATAACAAGGCATGTACTGTGTGCAGCCTAATACACGTTCCGTGTTTGTCAGCGTGTACTGGTTGTAGCACAACAACAGCTTAATCATGTCTAGCAATTAATGAATATGATATATGAGCATAAAACAAACTAAATATTGGACTTTGAAATATTGGGAAAAATTATCACGATTTAAGATTGATTTGATCCATTAGTTTAGGGGTTTTTTTCTAACAATCTTAGGATTGTTTTGTTCAGCTTTTTGTTCCTTTCACTTGTCTCAATAACTAAACAATAAACGATAACTATAATGTCAGTGTTATCCTCAGCTACATAAATTGGAGAGATGCTAATGTTTATTCATTTATAGATCGTATAACTGTAAAAATGAAAATATTCTGAAGATCTTTAACTTCATATTTCATAGTTTTATGTTGGAATGAATGAGTAAAATAGAATTATTTCATATTACAATGTAAAGCTTTCTCTTCAAATTAGTAGTATCAATCACTAAACCTATCAGGTTAAAAGTTTAGAAATAGCTCAAGTAGGCAATATAATTTCTTTATTTTTGAAGGTGAATTCTGATATTCAATTCCTTTGAATACAAAAAAATTGTATTCAATTGAGTCTGGTAATCTTAAACGGTAGTTGGTGATCCCTCATATTTAAAGTTTTCCAATGAGTTCGAATGCATGAGCTAACAGGATTTCTGATTAATCTTCATTTGAAAATGAATCAAAATGTTTTCTATCTAAGAGAGTGGACTCCAAGTTCGCTCCAATGATTTCAATAGCGGAATTGAAAGCAAAACTAATTAAAGTTATAGTTACAACTCGAAGAATATAACTTTTGTACATGAACTTCACTCACTGACAGTTTCAAAACTTGAAACTGTTGAATTATAGTTTGAAATCAAATTTGAGGTGAAGTAAGATTTGTTATAAAATGTGAGCGGTTTTGGGAAGAAGTGGTGTAGTTATCCCCATTCCTAATCAAGCGTCCAAAGTCTGAAGTAGAGTTGGTTCATTCAACTTACGATAGAAGTAGCTAGCTAGCAACCAAGATCTCTCCAACTTTGAAGGTCCTACGTATCTGATTCCGCAATCCTTCAAGCTCACAAGAGAAACTCGCGTGGGCAAGACTAAGTACCTTTCCAATAAAGCACTGGAGGTGAATTGAGGGACTTATAATCTGCTTAATCTGTCAAGCAAATTGAATAGAATTGAAAACTTTCAGGGTCAGAATTTGACTGAGTGGTAGTTTTGAAGCAAATGTGATAAAGTGATTAAAAATCAATCGAACTCGATAGAAATGGCTGAAGTGGGATTGAGAAAGAATGTAGAGCTCTCAATCTTGTTTTGTGTTATGTAGGTAGACTGCTGAACTCTCAAACTTGGGAGAAAATTGAGTGCCATGAACACACTATTAAATTTTCCTGAATCTCCTCCTACTCCTGAAGGAGTTATATCTCCACTTCCTCTACATTATATATTCTCCTCTCTTGCTCTCCTTATTTTCCTTTTCCTCCTTCTCCTCCTTGTATTGCTATTCTCATTCTACTCCTTCTCTTCCTCCTCCTTCTCCACCTTCTTGTCCTTCTACTCCTTCTACCCCTTCTATTCCTTCTTCTCCTCCTCCTTATTTTTCACTCTCATCCCTCCATCCACCCTTTGCACCTTACTTTTTCTCTTTCTTCCATTTTCCTGCTACTCAACCCACATCTTCTTTATCAGACTTCGTTCCCAAACCTCTTTAGCTTCTTCCTCTTACACATCTTCTAAATGATAGAATATTGCTATTGGCTTTGTCAAAACAAATCTACTCATCTACTCCTTTCTTCTTTCCTTCTTCATCCTCCTTTAACTCCTCCCCTTCTCTCCTTCATCCTTTATCCCTTCTTTAGCATCTTTTTAATTTTATTCATATTGGGTTCCACTTCTTTATTGTTGATCACTTTCTAATGGATATGAACATGTATCCAATCATAATTGAAAGCGATTAATAGATTGATTTCACTGGGAGTATACGCTAATAATTTCCAGCAACTAAACCTGCTGTGATGCTTCTTAAAGAGATGGGACTTGAGCAGTTCAATTCAGCAATTCTTACCAATGACATCGATGAAGTTCATTCAACCAATTCTGACAGATTTACGTGAATCTCACTACAGCAAGACAGCAAGTTACTGTTCTCGCCACAAGCAAAACACGCCAACTTTGGCTGCTAGGAAGCATGGAGCGTTGATGTGAGCATGTCAAAACTTCTTGTCTGTAATGCGTGCTCTCTTCGCTCTGGGATTTGACGTGAGACTGTGTGTTGGTGTATGCATGTTGGCACTTGCAAAAACTTACTACCGTATTTAGATAATTGGGATGGCTTTGTGCTCCACAATATACAAATCCTACTATTGGCGTGGATGAGAGTAGCGCTTTAACTACTTGGGATTGATAGAGATAAGGTTGGACAGTGTTCAAATCAAATCAGAAGTATATTTTTCTTGTGCGATTATAATATTGTCAAGCACGATGTTGTAATCATTCCATAGATTCATAGCACCCTTGGTATCTGCATGTATGGAATGTCCTTTCAAAAAGATATGGCTGTTCCAGCCCTGATTCGCGTCATAGGCTAGTTGTCTTTGAAACGACAAATCATCTGTGAACGTAGTATTATTCTCTTCCCATAATAAATAAATGGAACTTGGTGATTTCTCTATAGCCCCGAAGAAAACTCTTAGTAGTTCAGTGTTAACTCTTGTAATGAAGAGTGTTAACTCTTATAATGTTCAGTGTTGAACTGCTTGCTCTGCAAAATACTCAAGTTTGTTGAATGTTTTTATGAAAGAATGTGATGAGATACTCCAGTAAAGACTATTAGGTCTGGTTTTGGTAGAAATCGATGCAAAAATGAATTATCTTGACGAATTATCATCCCTATTGAGGAATATTCAGCACTTCATTTCGTCCTCTTGAATGACATTCTGATCTCATCTCTTCTCCATGGAAAGTGAATTTCTCTGAGGCCTATATCAATGGTGGAAAATTTATATTGTATGGCTTACCACCTGACAGAATGCAGCAATAGAATCTGGACAAAGACTGCTTCTCCAAAAGTGACAGTTTTAGCGTCACTTTGAGCGACAATCTATATTTTGAATGCCGAAGAAGCTTATAATATTGAGAGCAATTTAGTAGAAGAATGCGCGGAAGCCGGAAAATGCTGATGAAGCACGTGCAGCAGGCGCGAAAACTGAAGTTCGTTTTCAAGATTCATCTGGCTGCTTCGTGAAATGCAAGTTGAAATTACGTTTTCAACGAGCACGTTTAAAACTTTCCCTCAATTTAACAAGAGTGACTGTTGTTTTTGTTGGAAGAACTGTTGATTGCATTCAGCTCACGCAAGCCTCTCCAGTTGAAAAGTCAATTCTGCTCCGAACAGAATCGCATTCTTGTTAGCATGAAATACTTATCCAGTCGCAACACACTTGAATAGATATGATTGTTGCACATACTCGATAAAGAATGTGGTTGATTGCCTTTAGAACTGTGTAGCCTTCTGTATTAAAGTGCTTATTCGAGAATGTTTTCAGCGCCAAAAGCGTTACATGTTATAAAAATAGGTAGCTTGAATATACTGAGCTGTACTGTTCATAGTGTGTAAATAAATATATATAGTGCACTGTATTCAGTTCTGATTCTTTTTTGATATTCCTCTTACATTCCAGGTTGCTATTTTCAATGTTTCCACTATCTCAAATCGCTTTTTATTTGATCGTATCCTTATGTATTTTTCCGAAAATCCAGGTCCTGAATCCGAGGCTTGTTGAGGTTTGTTAGTAATTTCGTAATCCCCGAGCCGCGGTACGAACGCTGCGCAGGTTGAGTTCAGTGGTGGGACCGCCACTCACTGCATCTGAGCTTGCAGGACTTTTGTAAGGTTTACTCCCCCTAGATAAGTTGCTTTCACCACAGCTACGAGCCTTGTCCACCCGGTAGGAATAAAATAGAAAAAGAAAATATATATTGTTATTTACAATATATTTTAGTTTTGTACACTTTATTATAGTGTATAATAAATATAAATATATATAGTGTACTGTACAGCCCTGATTAACCTGTAGTCCCCATAGCCCTTATTAACACTTGTAGTATGCGACCAAGTTCCTTTGGTTGACTCATAATTCAACTGTAATGATCATGCATACCAAACTATGAACTGCACATGCACAAGTGAACTGTTTCCTGAACAGCGATATTAGTGAATGTTTACTAAGAGTACCAGAAAAGTTACAACACTAATCTACGGGTATACGTAAAACTGAGCTTCTATGATTGGCTCATTCAATAAAACTCCTAGTAAAATTACAAATATCAAACTACAAGCTAGTTAGATTGCTGATTGAAGTCTGATGCTTTAAGCTTGTCTAGTCTAAAACTAGATTACCTTTCGGAACTGTGCAGCTGCTTATTCACGATTTCTTCCAATATATACCAATGGAGCTCTAAAGCATGTATGATGATCTATCTATTTCAATATAAAACTAAACTTCTATGATTGGATCATAAACTTCGAGATTCAACGAGCATTTACATCAAATCATGAACTTTTCCAACAGAGTTTGCCAACAGAAGATTTTTTTCGAAATGTATACCTATTCGTGATTGTCCACAGCAAATTCCAAAGAAGCTCCAACATGCATGAAAACTATTCCAATCTACAACAACTAAACTCTCTAGTCGGATCACTCGAAACACTTCAAGATTTAATGGGCATGCAAGTAAAACTATGAGCTTCATCCGAAGTGGAGAAGTTCTACATTGTAGTGCACTTTAATCCTTAGTTAAAGTGAATTGCAAGGTTGATTTATAGACATCAGTTATCAAATGAGTAAGATTATTCGTACTAATAAACCGTGAACATTCACTTACGCGAACATAACATCCTCTTATCAGTTCTGGTACCAAGTTGTTTTCAAATTTGCAAATAGTCTCTCTATGACAAATATCATGAGATTCGCCATCGTCCATACTCTTCATTATAATACTATTTCAAGTGCCAGTACCTTAATCCCCAAACTACTCCTCGTTATATTCTCAGCACATCATTTTTCTAGAAAGTAACAGAATTATTGCATCGAATGTGCATTTTGAACATACGAATGAAACTAGGTAGCAACAATTATTATTGACATTCTATCTAAAGCGAAATTAGATAGATTGAGTAAAAACCATATAAATATTGAAATAATTGAAAAGATTGGTCATTCAATTGACCAAGAAAATGAGTTATTTACAGTAATCAATCAACAATTCAACCAAATAATCGTAAAACATGAATCAGCTTATATGTATTGTATCAGTAGGAACCCATAGGGTCCTGACGTTAAAGCGTTTCTCTGCAACGTGGTCATTAAGATGACCAAGAGTTTTTCCGGTGGCAAAGAAAATCCTCCCAGGTCCCAGCTTGGAATTTATATAAGAAAATATTGTTCTATGAACAAGTTTTTTGAAGTTTGGCAATTTCCATTGAATAACAAAGGCGATTTGTTGCGTATGTCCTTGTAGCTTTAAAATTTGTGGATTTCAAGAAACTTTTTTCAATTTGAATTTTTAAATATGTTGCTAGGTCCGTAACAAAATTAAGATTAAAAATTAACATAACTATGTTTGTATGTTCATATGAATATTCTATACAACATAATATACAGGGTGATTCATAATTATGGTAAAATAATTTAATACGTGATAGTAGAGGTAAAAATAAGAAAAAAAGTTCATATAAACATATATCCATAAACGCTTCATTAGCGAGTTATACAGAGTGAAAGATTTCGCCCGGAATTCAGTTCCTCTGGTGAAATACACCGATGCTGAATTGTTTGGGGACTAGTTTTTTTAAAAACTTATGCTGGATTCATATGGAAAATATCTGAAAAATTTAATAAAACTAGTCTGGAAGCTACAGTGTGAGTAGTTTTTGAGAAAAAAGTTGAAATATGCAAAAAAATCAAGTAGAAAAACACAGACTTCTACGTTTGATGCCCAATAACTTTCTTTAATAACCAGTGAACAAATAATTTTTCTCAATAAAAATTGTAGAGAATTTAATTTTGAAAAGAATTATGTAAGCTATGTAAACTAAATTTGAATAAAAGTTGAATAAAATGTATTCTTATGTAGTACATTACACCACAAAAATTTGCTGTTTTATGAGGAGAGAACTAATAACTCATAGGTTGTAGCTGATTGCAAATAAAACATGGATTTCAATAATAGCTGTTCCAAAACAGCTAATTTATTATGTTTTAAATAAGAAAATATTCAAAAGAAATTATCAGCTGAAAATTATTTTCAGAAATATTTTAGTTCACTGTTGAACAAAAAAAAAAAAAAAAAACAAACTGTAAGTTAGGCCTACTGTAACCACGCTGTGTTTTTTGTTCAATCTATTAACCAGTTATTTGTAACCATTCCACTCTGCTTTTGTGTTATGTGCTAACTTTTAAAAAATGGCAGATAATCTTAGACATTATTCATACTCCGAATTAGCTGACATGCATTTAATGTATGGAATGGGACACTACTGTAATAGTACTGAAGCAAGACGTTTCTATCAAGAGAACTTTCCCAACCGAGTATGTCCAAGTTCAAGGTTTTTCGCCACTATTCATCAACGTCTGTCTGAAACAGACTCTTTGATATCCAAAGAGCACATTTATGCAGGCAGACCCCGATCTACTATGACTGTTGAGTTATAAGAACAAGTTCTTAATGAAATTTATGAACATCCAGAGAAGAGCACAAGAGAATTGTCAGTGCAGTTTAATGTCCATCAATCTATTATTTGGAGGAAACTCAAATAGCAATAATTACATCCATACCACCTCCAGAAAGTTCTTACTCTATTGCCACGAGACTGTATTCCCTGTGCTAGTATTTGCCGATGGTTTTTAGTAAAACTTGTCTACCCAAACTTTTTAACAACCGTTTTATTTACCGACGAGGCACACTCTCCAAGAACAGCTATCGTTAACGTCAACAACCAACATATTTGGGCAGCTGAGAATCCTCATTCCATCAATCCTAATCTTCCACAACATCAGTTTTCAGTGAACATTTGGGCAGGAATCATAGGAGATCATCTACTTCTGTTCGAGCTTCCTCCCAGGCTTAATATTCTATTTGCAATCAGCTACAACTTATGAGTTATTAGTTCTCTCCTCATAAAACAGCAAATTTTTGTGGTGTAATGTACTACATAAGAATACATTTTATTCAACTTTTATTTGAATTTAGTTTACACAGCTTACATAATCCTTTTCAGAATTAAATTCTCTACAATTTTTATTGCGAAAAATTATTTGTTCACTGGTTATTAAAGAAAGTTATTGGGCATCAAACGTAGAAGTCTGTGTTTTTCTACTTAGATTTTTTGCATATTTCAACTTTTTTCTCAAAAACTACTCACACTACAGCTTCCAGACTAGTTTTATTCAATTTTTCAGATATTTTCCATATGAATCCAGCATAAGTTTTTAAAAAACTAGTCCCCAAACAATTCAGCATCGGTGTATTTCACCAGAGGAACTGAATTCCGGGCGAAATCTTTCATCCTGTATAGCTCGCTAAAGAAGCGTTTATGGATATATGTTTATATAAACTTTTTTTCTTATTTTTACCTCTACTATCACGTATTAAAAATATTTTACCATAATTATGAATCACCCTGTATATTCTATATAAATACCATTTCATATATATTTTATACAAAGTATGCTCATTTCAACATAAACATGAGTTCTTTCTCAAAAGGCTTTTTGTTTAGTTAAGAAGTTGATATTGGGGTAGTTATTCATATTAAATAAAAATACTAAGAAATTGTCAAATACCACAGTTTTATCAATACTTGGAAAGACCGGTTTCAATTGTTACACCATTGTCAATCTCTGATAAACTGTAAACTTTTTCTCAGAAGACAGACATTTTGAGAATCAGGCCTATTCAAAAAGTCCAATATCCTTATAATGAGATATCGATGTTTGTCCAGTATCACTGTCAATTATTCAGATAATTGAATAATATACTGTAATAGTCTAGTTGTAACACTAATGACATGCTCCAATAGATATCTGTCAAGTACACCTGAACCCAGATTATCCATGCAAATACATTACAGATAATTGAATTTCGACTTGATAGTAAACCCATGCTCATGGAATAGGAATAACCTTAAAAATTATTTTCAAACGAAAATCTAAATTAAAATGCAATATCTCAGTAGTTTCCATCTGCAACCTTAAAAATGTTTGTTATCCAGACTTTTTTCGACTATAGTCTATAGTATTTTAACGTTTCAAGGAGGTCAGTATTACAAAGACTTATTTAATAAATCTTTATTTATTGTGAAATTGCAAACCTACTGCAATTTTGTGAATGTTAGTGAATCGAACATTGAATTATGATCTTATTGAATAATAATAGCCTCATCCTATTATGAACTGTATAGAGTGCGGTCTATAGCAACTAATAACCGATATGCATCAACCTAACAATGGGAAAGGAGCACTTTTTAACAAGCATCAGCCAGTTATTTCTTCTTGTTTTCAAGTTGCACAGTAACTTTTCATCTTCTGGAGCTTCTTCTCAGTACTCTTTTCTCAGGATCAGATATGTATAGAGGGAGAGTTGCATAAAGCTTATTTGCAAAGTACACAACGTTGTCATGAATAAATCCTGTTGTTATATTGTTATTTCTAATGATTCGAAGAATGGAACATAATCCGATTCAAGATTTCGAGTGTATGAGCCCAGTTCTTCTCCTACAAATCATATGAAAATTCATTTTATCAAAATATGAATGAACTATTCTCAGCATAATTCTAATTATTCGATGACTACACTTTTACACTTCTGACAAGAGTTAAAATGTACCTAGAATACAAGGGCAGTAACAAATCCAAACCAGCTGGTCGGTGTCACGTCATTGTTGCTCTAAAAGTCTATTCTTCCTATCTTTTCAATGTTGAATTGAGCAACTTTGTAAGTCTTTTTCTCAAGAAGTACATAACTTTCAAGTCCCATCAACATTCCCTACGATTTATGCAATATTTATCTCCATTTTTTTAGAAATTCAATACATTTGGACGGCTGGATCTTTCAGAATGATCGATTTTGTAAGAGCCTGCACATCGAACCAGTTGCTCTCTTATTGAAAATTAACATGCTTTCCCTGGTTCTTTTGTAATTCAATTACTCAATGCTGATGGATTTGATAAATCGATCATTGAATATGGAATTAAAAACGTGAAAACATTAACTAGAGTATAATATTATTTCTCTCAAAATCGTTGATATCTTGTCTGTGTAATCTACTGTATATTAAAAAGACTCAGTGGAACATCTTGCCGGTTCAACATTTTTAATCCTTTAGGAGTACACTCTTAATTCAGGGAAAAATGATAAAAAATACACATATCCACATACTTTAACCAGGTGATAGTTGTGTGTTACGGTCATATACAATATTTATATTTATTTTTCTCGAGTAACTTTGTAAGTCTTTTTCTAAAAAGTACATAACTTTCAAGTCCTATCGACATCTCCTACGATTTATACAATATTTATTTCCAATTTTTTTAGAAATTCATCACTCTTGAACTCCTAGACCTTCCAGAATGCTCGGTAATGTAAGGGCATACCGGTTTGGAGATTGAGAACTCTCATGGGATATTTGTAAAAGGAATGAATTAATTTAATTTGGCAGCATTTGAAAACATGAATGGCTTCAAAGGTTTTCTACTGGAGGTTTTTATTCAAAGTTTTAATATCCCAACAATTAAAAAGTTGAAAAACGGTACTGATAGTAGCCTATTTCTCCTAGTAATACTTTGAATGATAATATAGGCCTATACTTTTTCAATCACTGTTTCGTCATCATAATAATTAGGCTTGGCTTGAATACTTTAATGATTATTTTGAGCTTTCTCGTTATTCATTACGTTGTACACATGTGAGCTGTCCCTTTGTTCATTGTGATATTCTTCTGCAAACTCAACCAATATCTATCCTTTCAAAATTGATTCTAATACCAATCTCAATGAAGAAGACATATAAATAAAAACTAATATTAATATGATGAAAGTGAAATCAAGAGCGGTTGCAGAGAATAAAGGTTGTTGGTGCAGGGCATTCTATCAGTGATTTGGAAGGAGAATGTGGATGATCATTGGATGAAGATGGTAAGTGTACCACTTTCCTTCCTCATGATAATATAATATGATATTCGATGATTTTGTTTGTTATAAAAAATCAATTAGATTGATCAACAATATTAAATTTCATTTGAATTTTCGATAAAGAACTTTGGATAAACAATTATTTCTACTCAGTGACCAAGGCACAATCTAAAATCATAATTTTTATCACATACACATCACTCACACTCTATGTGGTAGAAAGCCCCGATGTGGAACAGAAGATAGTATGGGGTGATAGTATAACACTCACATCATAAATGCATTATAAACTGAAGAAATTGCAATTTGAAAAAATATCTTAAAATATGCCCAACTATTATCTCTCCGGTTAGAGAAAAATAATGTGGAGATTGAAGAGAATTGGAATTCACCACACATTATTCTGTTTTAAGTGTATGAGAGTTTAATTTCTAGAATGGAAATGCCCTCCGATTTGGTTGAAGAGATTGTCATTATTTCGTAGTCTTTCGAACAGGAATTCAACCGATCACTTGTCTTATAGAATTATCAAGTTTATTAGAAGGAATATATTGTAGGATACTTATAGAATGAATTCATATTCATACGTTGTGGTGCGGTAATTATATTGCCATCCATGTTGGGCGACATATATATACTGGAGCAATTGTTAAGATCCTTAGCTTGCAAATAAATTTGCAAAAAGTTAAGGCCGTCCGGCTCGCAAATATGCTGGGTTCAGACCACAGCTCTAGCTCAGTAATAGATGCATGAATACTCCAAATATAATGAATCACCATAGGGTTCAATAACTGGTGATCAATAATTCTTACCGCTGCTTTCGTAATATTAAAATTGATATTGAAGAATACCAATAAGGAAGTCAAAAAGATAGTTGGTGACTGATTATCAGTAACCATATATTCAATCGAGAACAATGAAAATCAACTATAGTTTTTCTAGTTGATCCTTAAAACGCTCGTCATGAATACAGGTATACACCAATTTATCCTTTCGAAATTCCTTGAAACTTACAACACCAGTTCTTGAGGTTCTCTGGATCCTTATATGATATACTGCAGACTTATTAATGTAAATATCAGTAAGATTTTGCTGGCTGAATAGTGTTACTATCATCAAAGGATGATAAGTAATAAATGCTCTGAATAATATCAATATTAATTGATTCACTAATTATATATGCTGCAGAATAATAATGCTTGGTACCAAGACAGCTCAAACTGTATATCACGAGATGAATTAGGAAATAATAAAAACTTCTAAGATCTTGTATGCTGACATAAAACATAAAATATATTCCCATAAAATAATATATATAAAATATTTCTTGATAATTACAATTTTCTTTGAATAAATAAATTCTCTAACATTCTAATAATTATCACAGAGTTCGTTAGCATTCACAGTATTGTGAGCTGTAAAAATATATATTTTATTAATACTGATATATGGACTTCAAGTCGGTTCAGAATTAGACAAATTGGAACCTGTTCAGTTTATAGATTTAATAGAACATACTTTGACCAATGAATAATAATTAATGAAAGTAATAATTTAAAATCTCAGGGTATGTGTGTTCGTGCCGTGCATGGAAATAAGCTTCCCACCTATATCAAATAAATTCATAAAAAGGGTTCTTATAACTTATATGATAGTGGTCGACACGTTGCGAATTTCTTGAATTTGAATTAAAATTTATATAGCGCTTTGATTAATTCCCCAATTCACTGACAAAAGCATTAGATGAGCTCATTTAAGATAATTTGCACACTCACTATAATGATGTTCTTGAAGTTCTCGTAGAATAATTAATTATCACCAATAATTAATTGGCCGGATCCTTCCATCTCTGCAGGGCACGTGTATGGTCCAGATTTCTTACAAGTTTCCATCAGTATTGAAGATATATTTACGGGAATAAATTACAGTTTAACACACTGTACTCTTTAACACACACTGAGTTCACAAATAATCAAACATTAATTACATATACTTGACATTTAAAAAAGGGATTGGCTTGATGCTTTTAAAAATTAATTGGAAAAAAGACCCCATCCTCCATGTGTTCCGCATAGGACGAGATCACAAGCCAGAGAGAGCAATTCTCAGAAAAATTTCATCTCTTCTTTTAACAATTTATAAGCTTTCCTCTGATTGGCTTTCTGATCTTAGTAAAACGTGATGTAATTGGTTACTTAAGATTCAGGGTTTCTCCAACTTTGTTATACAAATATAAATAAAAGTTTATAAATGAATAAATCAGATAATAGCCTGAGAGCATTCCAATAAATAAATCTCAATATATGAAGCTTTAATGCGATATACATTTAATTTTTTATGTGAGCTTTGTGTACTCTTGGTTTTCATACTTTTTTAGATTCCAATAAATATTCGAGTAACAATAATAATCGTTGTTATCTTATGACATAAACCTTCCCTAATATATAGTATATACATTTTGTGAGTAAAAATTATAATTTAATTCATATTAGTTTTAATAATATTTAATAATAATTTATTTCTCGTAAAAAAGAAAAATCACAATTACAATTTCAAATGAAAACATATAACATAACAGTATGAAGAAACATTTCAATTTTCAATGAAATTATATAACAAAATAATCATACAATTGCTTCCTTATCAGAGAAATTAGGTACTCCCGAGGATTCCTTTATGGGAGTTACCAGCAAATAGTTTTAGTCATTTAGAAAAATTATAAACCTATAAATAATAATTACTACATCCCTGTCGCGAAGAAAACTGTTAGGTACTAGAATCAACAAATCTTGTCTTCTCTATTTAAAAACAAACAATATAATTACTCTTCCACTTATATCCATTCATCATAAGGTGAAAAATTCAACTTAACGTATCCCTTGCCATCTATCTATTCTAGAGCAATCTTAGGGCACTTAATCACTTATATCTACACTCTCCAACTTGGGTTGTTTTACCTTGAATAATAATATCTATTTACATCACAAACAGAAACAAATACCTACTAAGCTTAGATTTGAATATTTCACACATTGAATAGATTTCTTTAAATGATCTGTAACTATACTTCTATTGCAATATTATTAAGTTTTTATCTGAGATCTCTAAACCACACTTCAACATCCTGCTTTTCCAATAACCAATTTTTCAGAAAAAACTTGAAACTTCTCGGATTTTTTTGCTGCCTTATGCTAATTGGAATTTCATTGTATACTTTTGGGGCTATAAATAAATAAAAACGTTTAAAGATTTCTTTGTGTGGTCTTGGTCTAGTTAAATTACTTGCGGATCGGAGATAATATTCGCGGTTAGCAACGTTCACTTGTCCACTTCTAAAAAAGAAAATTGACAATACTTTGAAGAAATACAGATACCTTAGTGGTAGAAATCCCCATTTTCTGAAAATTGGCAAAGAGCTAAATAATCTTGGTTTTTTGTCTATGGTCCTCAATATGTATTTTTGCCCGGTGACAAGAGGTTTAATGTTATTAAAATAAGCTCCTCCCCATACCGCTATTCCATATTGTAGTCTACTGTTTACGAGTGCATAGTACAGCGATTCCATGACATATTCGGGGCATAAATTTCTTATATAGTAAAATTTTCTGCATGCACACGTAAGTTCCCTCTTCAATTTAATTATTTGTTGGTTCCAAGTGAGCTTGGAATCAATTATAATACCTAGATATTTAACTTGGGGTGCTTCTGAAATCTTTTCACAGGTGCAGTTTATTGGACTATCACATTCATTTCAATGAAATGATATATTCATTAAATCATTCCTTCAGGCCTCAGCTTGTGGACAATTATGTGGGATTTACTGGCATTCAGTTCTAGGGCGTTCACCTGCAGCCATAAATTCAATTTCTTCAAATCTTCACTAATCATCTGAGCCAACTGACCCCTATCATCTGCACTGTAACTCAGTGCTGTGTCGTCGGCAAAGGCTGTGACAGATCCCTCAAAGTTGCCGTTACAAAGATCATTAACATACACAAGGAACAGCTCAGCTGATAGACCGGACCCCTGAGGCAGACCTACCCCTGTATCTATAAGTTTTAGCTCGCTTAGCGAATCCCCAATCCTTACCTGTTGTGACCTATTACTTAGAAAGCTTTTAAACCAATTATTACATACACCTCTAACTCCTGAGTCTTGCAATTTTCCCAACAATATATCGTGATTCACAGTATCATACGCTTTTCGGATATCCAAATAGAGGCCGGCACATTTCTTATTATTGTTTATTCCATTATATATTTCAGAGATAAATTTAAGCATGGCGTCCTCTGTACTTAGTCCTTTTTGAAACCCGAATTGATTTTTGCTGAAAAAACTGTGTTTGGTTAGAAAGCTTACTAATCTTATCCTGACAACTTTCTCTAGGATTTTTGCAAATACTGAAAGAAGAGCGATAGGTCGGTAGTTGTTTGGATTTTCTTTATCCCCAGATTTGAAAATTGGTACTACAATTGCATTTTTTAATTTTTTTGGATACACACCAGTCTCCAAACTGAGGTTATATATGTGAGCAAGGGTGCTAGAGATCGATTTTATTACATTTTTAATTAGCTCAATTCTTATATTATCATAGCCTGGAGATTTTCTGGATTTCATTGAGAGTACAATTCCTTCTATCTCTAAATTAGTTATTGGTGTGAAAAACATTGAATGGTAATGGTGAATTGGTTTGTCAAAAAGCATTTTATAATTGTTATAATCGTTGATATTTAGCTTTTTTGTATTCTTAGCGCTGTATATACTGATAAAGTGATTATTAAGCTCATTTGCAATTAGATTCTCGTTTAGGAGAGTCTCTCCATTTGTTGCTCTCATTTTTTTAACTGGCTCTCTCCTGTTATTTTCTCCTAATAGCGTATTCACTACTTTCCAAGTCTCCTTAGAGTTTCCCCTCAAATTGTTTAGAGTCTCGCGAAAATATTTATTTTTGGATTCCTGTATTTCTTTCTTGAGTTTATCCCTGTACCTTTTATAATAATTTAGCAAGTTCTCGTTATATGGTTGTTTTGTGGTTTTTTTGTATAAGCGATTTTTAACTGTTATTCGGTTTAGCAAGTAGGGAGTGAGCCATGGTTTATGTGGTGGTTGTGTAAATATTTTCCTTTTATTACTTTCTCCTGTACATGCTATTTCCAAACACTCACTGAAAATTTCTAGAAATTTATCCAGAGCTAAATCTACGTCTGAAAGATCGAGGACACATTTCCAGTTAATTTTATTTAATTTATTGGCGAGAATTTCAACGTTTATTTTTTTCTGCTTTTTATTGTGATTAGTATTGGGTGAATGATTTATTCGCTTCTTAATCATTTTCTCAAAATAAAACTCTATAGCATAATGATCAGTGATTAGTAAATTCTTTATAATTGTGGAGGGATTGAAAGAATTCCTTGTTGTTACGTATCTAAACCATAAGTGATCGATACATGAAGTTGAAATGTTGGTTACTCTAGTCGGTTCGTTAACATAAGATGTAAACCCATAACTTGACATAATGAATTGGTATTCATCTGATACTCGATTACTATCAAGCAGATCAATATTTATGTCACCTGTTATGATAGAATTATCATTATCTAACTTATCTAATACAGTTTTTATCTCTTTGAAGAACTCATCTACAGGTATATTGTGAAATCTATACACAGCGATAAGGCTTATTTCGACATTACCAAAAATAAAGTCAACTTTTAAGGCATCTACAGAGATTAGAACTATCTTATCGGCTATTGCTGTTATTTCTTTATTCACATAAACCGCTACTCCACCTGCTCTATAATTGTCATTGCAATTTGTAAAACAATTGTATCCATCTATTGGGTAAAGTTCAGACTCGTCACTATATATCCAAATCTCTGTTAAAATTATACATTGCGGTTTTTTTGCATAACTTTCAAGCTCAATTAAAAAAAGGTCAAAGTTTTCTCTTAAGCTTCTTATGTTTTGTACTAAACAGAATAGTTCATTAAGGTCGGTCATTTATTTTTAACTTTCGTGGATTTTTCAAAAATTAGTAAACTTTTATTAAATAAACTAGTACATTTGTAATCATTATAGTTTGCTTATATCACTTACTGAACTCAATGAGATTACCGGTTGACCCTCAGATTTTCGCATCAAAATTTTTCCGTTCCTAATCCAGAGATACTTGTAGTCCTTTTCTTTCTTGGCTGCTCTCGCCAGCGCTAGCACCTTCCTGTTCTCCGGCGACAGACTCTCGTTGAGGTACAGCGGGATGTCTATTGGTAGGTCCATGTGTCGCGTTGAAAAGTTCCTCATCACCCTCCTTCGCTTTAACAGCTCCTCCTTATCGATCCTTCTAGTCAGTTTTATTATAATTGGTGGCACTTTATCTTTTTCACGAGTTGGAAGACGGTGACAATTGTCTATTTGCAGGTCGGTTATTGTATGTCCCAAAGCTTTGCTAACAGATTTCACAACACCAAGAAGATCCTCATTTTCCTCCTGAGGAAAATTATGGAGCTCCAGACAGTTCGATCTTGTATATTGCTGAATATCAGAGATGGCACGACGCAGTTCTTCATTTTCCTTTTTTAGTGCTATTATTTCGGTAGATTGTGTCTCAATTTTATCCAGGCACACCCTGAGTTGACTTTCTTGTATTTTCACTTTCTCGAGTACATCACCGACAGATTCGTGACACGATTGTATAGAATCTCCTAAGCTCTTCTCCACACTTAGTTGATTGAGCAATCTTCTCCACTTAGTTGATTGAGCAATCAGCTGATTTATTCGATATCGATTCAATAAATTGTCGATTGATCTAAGATCGATTAATGTATTAAATCAAAACAAAGAATTCTAACCTCAAATTGTACAAGCAATCTTTTTTTTCATAATCTGCCAATAAAAAACAAGCCGCTTTATAATTTTATTTCTACCAAAGAATTCTCATTATTGCTTAATTACAATTTTGCATGGTTTTCTTATCGCTTTAGATAATATGATTACTCTTTATCATAAATAATATTCGATGTTATTTGAGTGGTACCTTGACTGGGCTATCTATTCTTTCAATTTCACAACTCTACTAAAGCTCAGTTATTTACTTCAAAATTATTTTATGGTGCTAAGACACGACGTCATAACGTATACTTTTCAATGTACGATTCATTTTCATTAAATACATAATTATTGGATCATGAAGAGTTGATTTTCCCTTTCACAAATGAATAAAGAATGAGAGATTCACAATATAGAGTCAGAACTTGGTTTAGATGTGGTGTTGGCTGGTTTTGAAGTTGTGATTGTGGAGGTAGTGCTTGGAGTTGGGGCTTCAGTGTGTGTTTCCTCCTCGCGCAGCCAGTTAACGATGTCATCCCAATTTTTCGATCTCCATTCGAAATTTTAGAACATTTATCAATTGTCAACTTCTCTTACAAATGATAAGTGAGAAATATGTGTTTCACAATACCAGAGCAAGTATTCAATACAATTCTCAATTATTGAGAATTCCCCACGCGGTATACCTGATTTAATATATATTCGCCCTTACATTTTGTTATAGTTTCCAATTAGAGATATTCAACCAGAAAACTATTTCCTGATCAAGTATGTGAAAGACATTATTCTCCTGAAAAAAGAGATTAGGCAATATGTTCTAATGATTCTACATACAATATAATATACAGTACATAATATACAGTACACAGACAAGATAAAGGACTGTGAGAGATATTATATGATATTATCATACTATAATTAATGTTTTCACGTTCTTGATTCCTTATTAAATGATTAATCAAATTCATTAGCATTGAGTAATTGAATCACAAAAGAGCCAGGAAAAGCATGTTAATTTTCAATAAGAGAGCAACAGGTATTTGATGTGCAGGCTCTTACAAAATCGATCATTCTGAAAGATCCAGCCGTCAAAAAGTATTGAATTTCTGAAAAAATTGAAAATAAATATTGTATAAATCGTAGGGAATGTCGATAGGACTTGAAAGTTATTTACTTTTTGAGAAAAAGACTCACAAAGTTGCTCATATTAACATTGAAAAGATAGGAAGAATAGATTTTTAGAGCACCAATGACGTCACACCGATCATCTGACTCGATCAGTAAAAGATCGAGATGCGCGTGATCAGTACCTTCTATTCTAGGTACCTTGAAGAGTTGTATATTCATCAAATTAATATCAAGAATGCTTGTTACTCGTGTCTTCTGTGTCTTTTCCAAAACGTCAACATGATGCTTCATATGAAATTTCTTCTTCTGATATAATTTATAAAGATGAGAATAAAAATTTGCAAGATTGCTTCAATAGAGTTATTATTCAGATGTTATCGTATGAAATTATATTTGAAATGCGAGTCAGTCACTCAATCGCAAACAACTCTATGTATTCAAAGTGTCTCATTTCCATCATTAATATTTCAGAGTTTTCTCACGTCAGGAGTACGAGTATAGGAGTATCAAAATCAAGCTATAGTAATCTGAAGCTGAATCAGCAATTTCCTAGAGGGTATATGGAGCTTAAGTACAATAATTGTACTGTATTTAGGATTGCTATAAAAAAAGGGAATTCGTATGGCTTTAGTTGATGAGGAGTCCCTTGCGGGAAGGTTCCCCCTCACCTGAATATATAATTTAAGCCGTCAATGGGTCTTACGACTGTCATACTTCAGCCGGGATCGACAATTTATCGTGACTATCCGATAACACTGGAGTGACCTGATCAAAAACTTATAGTGATGAGGGGGTTTTAAGCCGGGATCTCTAGGCTGCTACGCAAGCACTCTATATACTAGACCACGGATCACTCGAGAATTGCTGTAATAAATTGGAGCTAGTAGCAAAATGTTGATGCGCAGGTGCTTTCCACAGTAGAGCTGTCCAAGTAACCAACCCTTCTTCCCTATGCTTATTATCAAACGACAGAGTTTTGATAGCGTGAAGAAGAGGGAAGGAAAGAGAAAGATTGAAGGATATGGAATGATAGAGAGTATGAATGAGGGACAGGTAAGTGAAAGACAGTACAAGTGAGTGAGGGTCTGAGAGAAAGAGAGAGAGAGAGGGAGTGAGAGGAGTACGAGAGGTCAAGAGAAATAGAGTTAGTGAGTGAGAGAGAAGGGAAAATCTTCATCGTTTGAGAATTGTCAGTTTCGTTGAGGCTGACAGCCATTGCTTGCTACAGCAGGAAATTTTGAGTCGTGGGTTGTTACTACAGCAATTTTGACAGGATAGAAAGAGGGTGAATCGGTATATATATTCTCCAATAATCTATCATATTTCTATGTAAATAATTCGAATCAAATATCACTGCCAAGAGACGGTATTATGTTGACTTAGATGCAGAATAGTAGGGATCTGATTAGGTCTATTTTGCCTCGATTTGAGTTTCTGATATTACTGCTAATTCCAAAACTGTTGAAATAAATGTCAATTTTGAAAGTTCTCATACTTTGCAAGTTTTCAAGTATCATCGAAGGCAGAGTCTGACTGTGTTCCATAGTTTGCCTTTTCTAAGCAAATCCAAACGTGAATATAACGCTTGCTTATTTATCTGGGCTAAACAATTTTCCACTGTTTTTTATATTTTCATAAGTTACGTCAAGTTTATACAACAGTTTTATAATAGGGGTCTTTAAAGCAGGAGTTAGATTTAGAGTTAAGAAAGAAGTGAGCGAGCGTAGCGAGCGAACACGTGTCCTAAACATCTGACGAGTGCTTTAAAGACCTTATAAAACTGTTGTATACACAATTTTTTTCTTCGACCAATCAAGCAAAGTATCACGTTGTTGACTTGTAGCTAAGGTTAGAAATCAACCAGCTTATCTATATTGTAAGAAGATTGAAATACCAATAAGTAAAAAGTTACTCATAGAGAGTGAACAGTAAACTTGAAATTCTGAAAACGAGACAAAATGATAACTAGACAAAATAAAATATGATGTACTGAAAACTTAAAAACCTGAGAACTTGATAAACTGAGAGCTTGATGAACTGAAAACTTGAAGAACTGAACTTAATAAACTTAAAACTGGAAAATTTTCGACAATTAGTTTACTTGATAAACCAAAATCTTTACGAATTGAAAAATTGCAGAAGTAGCTTTATAAACTAAAATCTTGACGAATTGAAAAACTTGACGTAATACTTGATAGACTTGATAAACTTATGTGGAACTTGATAGACTGAAATCTTGACGAATTGAGAATTCAGTTTGAAAAAAGTCAAACTGAATGCTTGATTTAGTGAAAACTTGACAAACTGGAACCTGCTGCCAGCATCAGAAACCGTGTTTCAATGTTGATGCCACGAGCAAGGAAAACCGTGCTATATATAATGTACAAGTCGTTGCATAAAGTTCTAATATTATAGTATACTTTTGAAAATCCATTGCGAGAAGACCTCTGTTATGGCATTGATTGTGATATAATGTGTATATTATAACATGGTCATAGATTAAGATTTTTTTGAGATATCAGGCTTTAATAAAATTAAGACGATAAAGCATGAGTATTTCAAAATATCACAATCAGAAGGAAATCCTTGTTGATGCTCGTTGAGTAAAATTGCGTTCAAATGATCACCTTATATTGGCTGAAATGGATTCCATCAAACTAATTGAGAGAAAACCATCCCAAACTAAGTCTACAATATTGACATATCAATTAGGCTAATTATGGGGTACACGTAAAACATTGTTCGTGAGTAATAAATTAATGGTGATGAATCAATTTGTTAATGTAATCCCATTAATATACGGTTAGTTGTTTTGTCAAGCATAATGTTTCTTCAGTTTGATGACTAATCAGCGGTTTCGGCTGAGAAAGTTCACAGATCGTCTTCGTCGTCTACGTTGGCTGATGATTGTTGTTTCAGTTGTTCTAGACGATATTTCGCACGAATGTGGCGCAGAAGGCTGAGTAATAAGCTTAATCTCGTATTAGAGGCGCCAAGCTTAGGGTTGAAGCGTTCCAATAAAGCAGACAGCGAATCTGAGCTCATAAATTTGAAGCTGACAGGTTTGTTTATCCGCTCGGGGAATTAATTCTGTCGTCATCAACGTAACACCCTCTAGTGGTATCATAAAACCGTGATGCAAATCACGAGTGATGCGGAAAAAGTTCAAAAGCCGTTCAAAGTAATTCTAATGTCAGAAATGTGTTCCTACTTTCCATATTCTATATGGCGAGTACAAACTTCTGTCACCGACAAAACAATTTCTAGCATTTTGTTCAAGTACTTAGCACAAAATTCCTCTTGAAAATAATAAATCTATTCTTATAATAGAGTTACGCTTTGTTATTTTTTATCGGTTCAACTTTTTTTTGTTATTGCAGTCAAAGTGATTTGGTGCAATTATTGAACTCGGACAATTTTATGACTTCAACATTCGTGACAGTTCGGCTAGAGTGAACATTGAAATACTAAACAGTTCTCAAGTTTCAAGTTCAAGTCTCATGAAAATTCTAGAAACTAAAGTTCGCAAGTTTCTTTCTGTATTAAAGATTCATGGCTTTCAATTTCCAATGGGAAAGTGTTGATGAGACTTTTTAACTTCTCATGACGTGACTTTTATAAGTGAAATTCCTCCATTACTCAAGGATATAATATTGACCTTTATCAAATTTTCAGGTTAGGGGTGTTGATGATGTTTTCTCTTAGTTTCTCTTAGGTTCTTGTTCAGGAATGTTTGCATAATGACAATGCGGAAAAAAATCTTTAGAATAACTTATATTTATCACGTATTGTAGAATATAATTGGATGATCAATGTATATAGAAGCACGGATATGACGGAGAAAAAAGTATGTTAACAGAGTTATTCTCTTTTGAAACTTTTCATATTGGGTATGTACAACGTACACTGTATTTACAACGCTCATTGCATAGTAGTAATGTTGACGCTGCAAATAAAAAAAAAATTTTAATATTGTTAACGACATACAACCTTCTCAGATTAATTCCACTTGTTCTATTTCATAAACTCAGTTTATACATTGTACAAAACACTACAATCATAACATAATTACTATGGAGGAAAAACTAGGTTGAACCAGTACTTTCCCCAAAAATTTTGATGGAATGGTTATGTTATTCATAGTTATTCGATTATGAAATTACCCACTGCTTCGCCACTTGACTTTCGGTCCAGGAATAATGATTTGAAAATTTTATTTCATATGCTAATAAATGAGAGACATTCAACCATATGGAAATTTATTCTAGGAATTGATGGGATAGTCAATGATTTATTCTTTCTAATATATCGGGTGCGGCAGCCACTCAGCGAGCTGATGTCGTAGTAGAGCAAATTTGGTCTCGTTAGAGAAGTCAGATCATAAATATTTCTTCCCGACATGTTCATTCGCAATCATGCATTGGAACCCCAGCGCGCATTTCGACATCGCTGTTATTTAGCCCCTTTGGCTACTGTCCCGGACCGAAAATCAATTGTTACTTTGGTCACTACGTTTAGACAAACTGCAAGTGCGACAAGACATTGAACTGAAGTCTCTGGGCCCATTAGGTTACCTGAGAACATTGAGGCAGCGAGAGTTTCAATGTTGAGATCACCACAGCGTTCTGCGCGCAAACATGCGCCTGCCCTTGGACTTTCCGATCGTTCTGTGAGACGAATTCTCCATGATGATCTTCATTTTCATCCAAACAAGATGGCTACTGTGCATCAACATTTTGAACGTGACTTCAATTGAGGCAGCATTTTCCAGGACGCCCCATCTCGATTAGGAGCGGTTTGGAGTGGCCAGCCCGATATGCCAATTTGAACCCTTGTTATTTTCTTCTATGGAGGTTTTTGAAATCCCTCTCTTATTTGAACCGTCCAAGGACCCTACAAAACTTGAAGACCAATATCAGGGAATGAATAGCTAAAATAACGCCTGCAATGCTGGCAGGAGTCATGACAAACGCCAAAAATCGGTTTAGTCAGTGATGCTTTTATACGGATGCGAAACATGGAAGATTACTGGGCGGATTGTAGGGCAGCTGCAAACCTTCATAAATCGATGTTTACGCCGCATCAGGTGCATCTACTGGCCAGAGGTAATCACCAATGAGAATCTCTGGCAGTTAGCAAATCAATGACCAATCCAAGAGGAACTGAAAAGGTGAAAATGGAGATGGATTAGGCACACATTGAGAAAAGAAGATGGTGCGATTGAGAAGGCTGCATTGAGCTGGAACCCCCAGGGATCACGCAGACAAGGACGCCCACGGATGACATGGAGAAGAACGGTCGAGGCAGAGTACAGGCAACAGGGAAAGACTTGGGCAGAGGTTAAGAGGCTCGCAGCCAATAGAGATGAGTGGAGAACATTTTCGGATGCCCTATGCTCCTCAAGGAGCCGAAGGAACTAAGTCAAGTAAGTCAAGTGTATGGAGAATGGGGATCGTCATCTACCTGATTTGATAATCAAAACTAATTGAAACAAAACTTTATATATGTGTTTTCATTACAAAAAATAAATACAAATTTTCTGATTCCTATAGAGACTTTTATTTACTTTAAAAAAAGGAAGTTTCGCTGCCACACTCTGTATCAGCTGTCTATCAAATAGAGAGGCATGTAGTTCTCTATATATTTATACTAGTACACTAACCAGAACAGCTAATGTTCATATTTCGATAACTGAGTTTTAAGGACAATTAAGAGATTTACTATCTAATAAAAATGGAGCAATATCATCATACACAAAAAGTTTCTGGAATATAGAGACGATAGTTCATGATGAGAATCACTACTGGAGTGATGATGAGGGAGATGAATAGGAAATGATTGTTGAAAAATGAAACCATGAAGAAGACAGACGGAAACTTCTTGATGATGGATGACTCAATGATCTTGTGGGAGAGGAATAAGAGAGAGAGCATGTAGTCTTCTAACTGATTCACATCGTGAAACCCCTCCCTTTCCATCCCGAATTACAGCTCAGGTTTATGCTAATGAAGTATTCGAATACAAGAAAGATAAATAATGTTATCAGGCATTTGTTGTCGAGTCCTATTGAAGTTGGAAATGGAGCCCGTTGGGAAGAAATAGGTTTGCTTTATTTGACCAATTCGTTTCTTGAGGGCGTGCTGAATCACTGACAGATAAGGGCCTCGCAGCTCCCTTTGTCAAACTGCTTTATCTTGATCCATCCATCCCCTACAAGCTTTCCCATCCCAAACACAAATTTCATTAATTTTCTCGCTCAATACCCATCTCGCCGCGTTCTGAATTTGTAAAGTAAGCCGTGCGATAAGCAGATTCTGTTTTCACTCTGTTTGTCTGTTATGTGTCCCCCCACGGTAGGGCGACGTCTTGCTCCAAAAATGAAGAAATGCCTTTCACGAGAGCCAGACAATGCATTTCGTCTCATGTATAGAATAGGCCTACTGTTCTATACATACCTACTAAAATACTGCTCAATAATTTCCACATTCTAGTGTTCCTCCGTCAGGTCTTATTCTTCATTATTTTTCTTCCACAACTATCACTCACAACTTTCAACCGTTTTTGAAGATTCTAAATCTATTTTTGGAATTATTTTGTCTGATAGGAATATTACTTCATATGATAAATGGAATTTTATTGATAGTTGAGGTTTGTTCTCTTATATGGTGCAATATGGGAGAAAATAGAGAATGATAGCTTTATTATCGATAATAACTTCACAAATATGTGTTGTTCAACAAGGTCCCTCAGAAATGAGTCCAAAAAAACAACATGTGGGACAAACAATACGACCGAATTTCATCGTCACCTAAACGATTCCAACGTAATAATAGAATACAGACGTGAGTTTGTGGTGGGTATCTGACGCGGCCCAAATTCTGTCGGTTAGACGATTGAGATGACAAGCAATTCGATAGAGAGAAAGAGAGAGTGAGTTGGTAATGAAAGCGAGGAATTCTCTATCCATTAAAAGCGATCACCGGTTGGCCACGGCTCTCAGGCATTCCCATCCCACCATCACTCAATTATTTGACAAACGAGCATGATATTGACAGATAGAGAAGACCTCATCGAGTGCCCGACGTGTGTGGTGGTCTGCTGAAAACCATACCACAGCAAATCCTCTTTTGCTGAGGAGTGGGGTGAAAAGAACTCTGTTGTGTATGTCATTATAAGCTTTAGATTGTGAGGTGGAAGTTGGGAAAGTGCTTTTTCCTGAGTTAAGTAAGTTTTGTTATAGTAATGTTTTCTCTTATATTGTGAGCAGAGTGAGTGTAATACAGTATTAAAATTAATGAAATACACAAAAATTGAAAGAATAAGACTTTGATATTGTCAATACCACTTTTATTCATTCGAAAATTAATTCATAATATAGAACCAGGTTTCATGGTAATATCTTCAGCTAAAGATGTGGTAGGTGTTACCATGAAACCTGGTTCTGTATCATGAATTAATTTTCGAGTAAATAAAAGTGGTATTGACAATATCAAAGTCTTATTCTTTTAATTATGGAGAAATAACACAACATCTCATCTCTATACTTATAAAAGGCTAAGCCCCGACAGACTGAAATCACACCACAGCCCAAACTACTGAGCCTAAAAACTTGAAATTTTGCACGATTGTTTATGGTAGCCTGAAAACATCCACTAAGAAAGGATTTTCAGAAATTTGCGCCCCTGAGGGAGCAGGGGCCCCCCAAAATTTTGTACTTTTTAACCACTCATTGCACAGCAAAGTCATGAGGAACTTTTTGTTCAGCGACGAATAGAAATTAGATCTATGCAGAAACATTTCGATCAGGAGCACAGGGGGGTCCAGGAGAGGGCATTTTTCGAAAATTTTGATGTAAAATCACACTACAGCTCAAACTAATTGCCCTACAGTCTTGAAACTTTGCACAAATATTCCTCAAACATGCTAGACGCGCACTAAGAACGGATTTTGAGATATTTTGCCTCTAAGGGTTTCTAAGGATGAAAAAGGATCCTATTATTAGTAAGGTTATGAACATGGTAAGGTGAGTGCCATTTATGGAAATGAGATAATTTATTTTCGCCCCACTTGGATGTAATGAGCTGGTTTTCGTGCGTCATATGGAGGCCGAAAGTGATTGTTTTCTGACCAGGCCGGTAAAATTTTTACGGCCCTAGGGCTGTAAAATAGCCTTGAAGTCAGCTGATTCTGATTTGATGTGAACGTGTTTACAAAATAGTTTATGAAACGGAATCAGTTTATGCTTCTAGAATTGAATAAAGTATTTTGCAATAAGATACTATCATTTTATTTGGATGAATGAAATACAAATAAGATATTATAAACTATTCTAATTCAATTTTCAGAGTATAATAGAATCTAACCTCAATACTCATAGTACTGTGTTTATCACGAAACCTGGTGGATAATTTTGGAGCTACTTGGGCAATATCCATGGTACTGAACGTTTTCACAAATAGCTTATGAAACGGAATCAGTTTGAATAAAGTATTCTGCAATAATATACTATCATTTTATTTGGCTGAATGAAATACAGATAAGATATATATTATAAACTATTCAAATTCGATTTTCAGAGTAGGATAGAACTTCTAACCTAAACTTCTGAAGTCGACAACAAGCATTGTTGATGTTGACATTCAGATTGGCCAAATTTCAAGTGTGCTAAAACAGCTGATCAAAAAACTTTTCATTATTCGTGTTTAATATTCAATAATGATTAAAACATTTATAATAATATCATCTTATTGTCATTTGGAAGAATAAAAAAGTATAAACTCAACCTCTTACATAATTGAACATAATCTTTCAGGTTATTTAGACAAATCAGAATAAAAAAAAATACTTGGACAATTTCCTGATATTCAGATTACCTCAGATTTGCCTGAGCTATGACCTTCCACTTTCGCTTTTCGAAGTGCTTAATAAACAATTATTCTCATATATATATATTGTTTATTCTTCTGTGTGGCGAAAAATAGCGTTCACACCACGGGCAAAAATGTTTTTCTGGCTCTCAATCTTTTCTAGTCCTCGGCCTACGGCCTCGGACTTGAAAACCGATTTCGAGCCGGAAAAGTCTCATTTTCGGCCCTAGGTGCGAAATATACTATTATTGACATGTAATATTCTAACATATGTTGTAATCATTGGAAATAACAAAATAATATGATTCAAAAAAAGAACATCTGTTCTATTATTGCTTTCTACCTGATTCCACTCAACCTCAATAATATTGTTCTGATAATAATTGATAAATATGTTTAATAATATTATTATTAATATAATAAAAGTATTGTTTTGATAATTAATTATTATCATTAATATAATAATAGTATTGTTTTGGTAATCAATAAATATTTTTATTTTCACAAACTCTGTATAATTATTTATAATGGTGAATGTGAAACAGCTGCATCAAAGAAATTATCTCAAAAACATATGTTTAGGAAAACCATAGTTTTGAACTTCGTTTTCCTGATGCAATGTATAAGCCTAAACTTGGCATGTATTATTAATTTTCCAGCTAGAACAGTTTTTTGAGACTGCTAAATAAACGTCTACAGTTTTATCAATGCTGTATCGGCAATATGAAAACGCATGCAGTTAATATGTCTTTAAATAAAGGTGTTGATATCTACATGATAATTATTCTCTACCATTTTTATTTAATTAAAATTTCAAAATTATTCAAGCCTTGATAGAATGATTGACTCACTGTAGTCGAAAATTTTAATAATGAAATGAGGGGTATTTTGGCTAGCTGAACAAAAAAGTAAGGTCCTATGCACCTTTTTGATATTATTTCTTCAAATGAAAAATGAGTTTTGTGGGTTGTCAAAACTCCCCCTGAAAGAGAACTATTCATTTTATCCTATCTTTTAGTAAAATAACAATGATTTCTGCGTTGAATAACATCTTTCTTGCCAACAAGAATCGAACTCTTTGTGAATTTAGATATTACCTACACTTTAGATTTATATAATTCTATTAATAAATTCATGGAAATTGAAGTACTTTTTTCAGTTAGTTGATGAAATTGATTATCAATAGAGAAAATGATTATAATTTTATAAATACAGAAGTAGTTGAATGAATTGTCGATGTACTGAGTTCTTGGTCAACAATAATTCAATATTGGTATTTATCCAATCATTATTTTTTTCAGAAGTTATTTCATTTGAATTAGAGAATATTTATGAGCTCCTATAAATTTATCATTCGTAACAATAAATTCTTCAAAACATGAATTTAATCAAATAAAAAATTGCCCATACTTCTGTATTCATGTTCGCATGTTTTCCACTTGTGATGGATAGCCAAAATATTGTGGAGCGAGCTGCACGGCGAATTGTAATCGAGGGCTCTGATTGGCTGAAAAGTTCAGCGTTCGGAGTGAGGTGAGGCGAGCAGTTAGAACAGAGGCAAGCGGCACGGCGAATGGTTCGGAGTAGGGTACGGTGGATGATTAACAGCTGATTTTTAACATTATGAAACATATACTCATGTTCGTTGAAAGGCAAGATACATCTTGCACGGAGGAATGCACGGTTTGCTGCGCGGTTCAAGGTTCGGTTCGGCATTGTGGACGCACCTTCAGTTGTTACAGGACATTTATACAGATCACAAGCCAAAGCAACATAATAATCTATCTTCTTCTTCTTTTTCTTCTTCTTCTTCTCCTTCTTCTTCTTCTTCTTCTTCTTCTTCTTCTTCTTCTTCTTCTTCTTCTTCTTCTTCTTCTTCCTATATCTAAAAGGCTAAGCCCCGACAAACTGAAATCACACCACAGCCCAAACTACTAAGCCTAAAAACTTGAAATCTCACACAATTGTTTGTTGTAGCCTCAAAACATCCACTACAAAAGGATTTTCAGAAATCTGACCCCCCCCCTGAGGGAGCTGGGCCCCCCAAAATTTTCATTTTAACCGTTCATTGCACAGCAAAGTCATGAGGAACTTTTTCGTTCAGGTACGAAAAAAATCAGTTCTATGCAGAAAAATTCCAATCAGGAGCACAGGGGGGTTCAGGAGAGGGCACTTTTCGAAAATTTTGATGTAAAATCACACTACAGCTCAAACTAATTGGCCTACAGACTTAAAACTCTGCACAAATATTCTTCAAACATGCTAGATGTGCATTAAGAACGGATTTTGAGATGAAAAAGGATCCTATTAAGTAAGCATATGGTAAGGTGAACTCCATATGGAACTGAGATAATTGGCACATTATATTCTAACATATGTTGTAATCATTGGAAAGCTTAAAACAATTTCATCAATTAGCTGATTGAATTGATTTTGCGTTGATTGAGAGCGCGAGCTTGCCACGTGTTTGTTGCATTGTTGCATGCTTGGCCAGTTCGGTTTGTGCCCTCTATCAGCTGTATATGGAGTCTCATACACTCCGATTAGAACAGAGCACAAAGGTTTTCTTTGGTGAGAGATGCGAGTAATTCCTTATATTTGATCCGAATGGTTATTCATAATACAGTAGTCGGGGTCACTGCAATCAAAAGTTTTTTATTCTGTACGGTAGCTAATAAATTTCATACGTATTGATTGTCCATAATGTATCCAGTATCCATAATGGAAGTAATTGAACTACTCAAAATTAATGGCTTACTGGTCCCTCATAGATTTATAGTATTCCTGGTGATTGAGCCTGTCTTTTTCAGCGTTGTTTATTAATAATAAAGCTTAATTTACAACTAGCTTACCCAGCGAACTTCGTACCGCCAATGTATCTCATGTTACACTTGACTTTATTTGGTGAATCATGAAATTTATCTGACAATCAACATGTTCATTTACATCTAAATACAGACTTCCTATGTGCTTAGTCATGCAGCATTCATTATTCCGCAAAAATATTATTCTTCCCAATCAATTGGTAGTTATATCTATCAGTAAAGTTTTCAATTAAAAAAAAAGGTTATATCAGTGTTTCAAAGAAAAATATTCAATGTTTTCATAGCTGTAGATTGTCGATATATGGCCCAGGAAATATGCGATGTACGATGAATCAAACAGAATTCCATATTCTTTCGATTCTAGGATGAATAAATAACAACACAACTGCCCGAGATGAGATACACAATGACCTCCTGTCAAGAGACAAAATCAATACTGCCTTAAAAACTCATCTCACTACTTACAATGGATAAATATGAGCTTCGTTCCAGTTTTGTTTTATGAAATTACAATCAGATGCAAGCTAAATTAAAAAAATTGTAAATTATTCTTTCATTCTTCAGTAATTAATGAATGCAATATGAATACTATACAATATATATATATATATATATATATATAATATATATATATATATATATTATATATATATATATACTCTCTTTCATTAGGTGAATATTTTTTTTCAACTTTTTCCAGTTTCTCAATGATAGGGGAGTAATAATTATTTGTATAGGTCTTCTAAGGAACCATTATCAACAGCTGGTACCAATCAACTACACTTCAACTCCAAACTACCGTTTTAATACCAGTACACAATAATTTATCACAGGGTGATGTGTTTATTACAGGAACAAACAAACACACAAACAGACATTCATTCTTTTATAAATAGATTTCCATTCGGCTCAAACAAAAGCCTCTCTAAATGAAGGTAGAATGATAAGGATTCAGTTCTGTTGTTTTAACATTTTTTCAAATCACTTTCAAAAAGTTCATGTAGTACCTACTATTGTGTTTGAGACACTTCTGGCGCTATCATAGTTTCACCACTATTCTGTTCCACAGTCCTATCTCTTGCAGTCGTTAACTATTATCTATAATAATTATATAAAGTAAAGCTGGCTTATGCACGTACGGGATAGGGAAATTATGTTTGAGGCATCATCACGTCTGAACTACTGGACAAATTAACTTAAAATTTTGCTTCTAGATTCTTAATTAACCAAGGATGGTTATAGGCCTATTTTCAATTCTTCAAAATTTCATTACGTCAAGTTTTCATTTTGTCAAGTTTTAAAATAGATCCTTGCGAAACACGGGTTCTTGCTAGTACCATACAAAAGTACACACTGTTCTTGCTGGAAGTGGACCAAACGTCATACATTATTGGTGTGAAAATAGTATTACTGAGATGTACAATGTAACTTGATCGATGATATAATAGATCAAGCTCAATAGATCAAATTCAATGATTTAACAGGCTCTCAAATATAATCTTGTCTGAGAAGGAAGATAAAAACTAATCAAATTAATTATTGATTTGACGCGCAGATACGTTTTCAACATAAATGGTCTACACTATTTCTATATTAAGAGTTTAATATCATAAAAAAATTAAATATTTTGTTATTTTATTATGACATCAAGAATGTACATATTCAGTCGAGAGAATCAGATTACTGTGTTTAAAAATGAAAATGTTTCAATTCAAAATAATCTAAATTCAAATTTACAAATATTAATGAATATTGAGCCCATACTGTATCCCAATCTTGGAGTGAAACGTTCCGGAATGGATAAATATCGAATCTGAATTGGAGGTTTCTGAGAAAATATTTTCAGAAAAGTGATGGTTTCATTATCATGAGAAAATATCGAATTTATTTCTACAAATATGGTGTAATAAGCATGTAATCCCTCAGCATGCACTAGAGAGACTAGCGAAGAGTATAGGCATACTAATCCCAAAGCTAGAATGAGCAGTGAGCAATGAAGGATGAAGATCATTTAGGGAAAATATGTTACATGCCATGTAGGACAATAAATGGGAAAATTGTGACGAGTCATACATTATGGAAGCAACAGCTGTAAGTGAAATAAGCACGCGTTTCCGGCATGTATTGTGATGAGTGCGTTTGATGACCAGATCACAGAATCCCCGATAATAAAACGTGAAATAACGGCGTGTAATTGAAATTCCATTAGCACTAAAACGTCACACGGCAAAAGTAGAAAAGGATATAAAGTCGCAATAAAACGCGTCTCCAATGCAGCAGTCGACGCCCGTTGCTCTTCAAAACCGGCGATAAAATTTTACACTTGACAACTTTTGCAACAAAATTGGAACATGCTGTTCTCAGTGGAAGCAGCTTGACAAATGCACCAACTGGCCATCAATCCATACATCATACATTTTTATATCAAGTCATTCGCCGTTGTCATATAACAGGACTGTCGTCACAAGCCACAACAAATAATAATGATGTCCTTGGCATAGTGATTCTAGGTATGCTACAGAATGTATAAAACTGTATAAGAGCTGTTCCACATTTAATATATATCATCCTTAACTCATATAAAGAGGATAATCCCATGTTTGCTACATTCAAACTCGTCAATAGAGGGCTGAGATTGAACACAAAAGTTTTTAAACTTGAAACTGGAGATTCTTGATGAATTCATCAAGTTTCATATTTATTCCAATTCAAGAAAACATATGAAAGGGTTTATCATGTATGATATACGATTAATATTGAATAGAATATACGTGCAGTTCCTGGGTGTTAATCAATAATTTTCACACTTTGGAATAAGTTTATTCCATTCCACAGATATCACAATATTTATTGTCTCGTTAATAAATTATATCTTTCTTCCCCTGTCATTTTTTTTATCGAACAGGTATGCTTCTCGAAATTAAACTTGATACGTGAGTCTACCTACAGTAACCATAGGCCTATAACCCATAGTATTATAGTTACTGTAGGTCTACCTAGTCTCCAGATGAAAGTTGATAATCTGAACTAATTGAGGTTTGAATACTTAAAGTTTCTGAAAACGTATATATTGTATTTCATTTAATAATCCCAAATTTGATATGATATTTAAGAAAATGAAAACGATTCTTTTATTCCAAAAGTGATTATATTTTTATTGTTCGAGGATGAACATTTCATTAGCGATTCAGCTTGTAGGAGCATGAATAAGCATATGTATAAGCATGTGATCCATAACTGTATATGTACTAATTAATAAAAACAATATAAAAACTTGTATAGTACCCTTTATTATTAAAAACTCAAAAATATTTCAACGACTAATTTTGACCATAACTTACCGTAGGTCATTTTCAAGTTGAAATGTAGATAACAAGTTGATACTATATAATATGAACATATGCTTATTGTCATATCATTATTTTATATGTTGATATTATAAATATAGTATCAACTTGTTTATTTATTTTCTACATTTCAACTTGAAAATGACCTAAGTTATGGTGAAAAATAGTCGTTGAAATATTTCAAAGTTTTCAATAATAAAGGGTTTCTACAAGTTTCTATATTGTTTTTATCAATTTGTACGAAAGTAGCCCATATTAGTGAAGTGTTTTTCTGTAGATATTGTAATGTATTTGAAATTTTGGTAGATGTAAAAATCCCTAGCTGAAGTACTAATAGGTCTGAATAAAATAACTGGCTAATATCGCCAATGAGATAACAATAAAGATTAGATAGCATCAGCTTGTTCTGGCTAAACGGTACAATAACCTAAAAAGGATTGAAATAAATTTTTTGCTAATATATAATATTGTATAAAATTTTTTGAAGATTGAGGTTAGGTATAAACATTCAGTGATCGGCGACCTAACGATCGACCGAGTCAAGCAACGTAGAATCTGACCAGACACCTTGGCAGAGATCTATTGCGGCAAAACGGTATGCAATTTGGAAGAACAAATGGTCACGTGGCTAACTATTAGGAAGCATGAAATAAATAGTAGTATATAGAATATTAACTAGCATGTAGAGAGCATACTTAAAAAACCTAATAAAAATATTTAAATGTATCCAGGAAATAGGAGGTTACCAAGCGCATGAATACTGAAACAATTTGCATGCACCAATCGCATAATGGCAGTTAATAGGCGGCAATAGTATGCCAATTCAAAAATATTTATATATATTTCTATAAATGATTGGGATTTATGTAAAATTATTGTATAGTCTATGTTATAGATATGGCCCGAAGGCAAAGAAATTATTAAACATACAACATAAGTAATAATTTAATATTTTAGTACGATCTATTTGAACCTTTAATGGCGGAGGACTAGGATATTCAAATTTTATGTAAATTTGAAAGTCGGAAGTAAGAATTGTAAAATTGAGAAGGAGAACCATCACTCACCTGCCAAATGCCACCATGAGAGGACCCTAAATATTTTAGAGCGTAATACCTTGCTATAACTTGTAAAAGCTAAAGTTAGATTGAATTATTAAATTTCTTATGAGACTTTGTGATGCTCTTATAAAGCAGAAATCATTTTCAATTTCAAATAATTTTTGTAACCCCTTGGAAGAGACGATTCCGGCTACCATAGTCCAGGACCACCAGGAGTTGGATCGACATCGGCGGCTTATAAGAAGATTTCGACACGTGAGTGAGAAATATTGAATTAGTGATGGGCGCCCTTAGTGCTTCGAATTACCTGATAATCAAAGCTAGCTCGTCGAAAGGGTTTTCTTATGAATTAAGAATTTAATAAAAAATACTTGCGCAAGTAAATATAGTATTAAAGGTATTTTATTAAAGGAATAAATGAATCAGTACATTTCAGAAAATTCTAATGAATCAAAGAAGTATAAAATCTAGGCTATTAAAACATATGCATATGATCTTTAATTTTTGCAATAATCTGCGATAATTTGTTGTAGCTCTAATTCACTAGATGAATTGCTCTACTTATTCCATCAGGTGCCGAATCTTGCACCCTGAGATAAAATATATATTCAATACAAAGAAATGTATTAGATATTAGAGAATTTAATATAATTATATATTTGGATTATTAGTTGCCAATTTATCGAGTCGATCTTAAGGAACCTATTTTTAATTGAATTGTACAAGTCGACAAGTATTAGCAAGCTTATATCGCAGCTACATGCAAAAGGATGTATATGATTTTAACATAAAGGCACATGGTAACGTTTCGTGCTATAAATTTCGAATATAATGTTTAGCCTGTGATATTTTACTGATTTCAATTATTGTTCTATTTTTATATTATATATTTTTATCGCTCTTTATATTTTTGCCTTGATCTATTTTTTGCATTATTTGTTAATATATGTATCAAATTGTTTATGGTGTGCAATTTATTTTAATTCCTCAACACTATAGTATAAGTATCATATTTATATATATATTTATTCTTTTTAATGAATTACAAGAGTTATAGGGGAAGCTCATATCTGGGCCTATAAAGATTTTTATGAGACTGTATCCTTTTAAAAAACCACGACCTAATTTTTATAATTATATATCAAATATTTCATGCTCTGCCGACTGATGCCAAGCAGGAGGCTAATCGTTATTTAAATATAAAGAATAACGTCAGAATATATACTGTATCTATCCATACAGTATCTATCAGTCATACGCATTCTCTTGCATCTATCCAAACCTACGAATTTTTGTGGTTTTGTTTTATTTATTTATTCATTAATTCAATTTTCTCTTGTCTCTAAAAATATTGTAGTGCGGTATATTTGATATAAATTGTAGCAGTTGTTAAGATCCCTAGCTTGCAAATAAATTTGCAAAAAGTTAAGGCCGTCCGGCTCGCAAATATGCTGGGTTCAGACCACAGCTCTAGCTCAGTAGTAGATGCATGAATACTCCCAACACAATGAATCACCATAGGTTTCAATACCTGGTGATCAATAATTCTTACCGCTGCTTTCGGGAAGTTATTGAAGAATACCAATAAGGAAGTCAAAAAGATAGTTGGTGACCGATTATCAGTAACCATATATTCAATCGAGAATAATGAAAATCAACTATGGTTTTTCTAGTTGATCCTTAAAACGCATGTCATGAATACAGGTATGCACCAATTTATCCTTTCGAAATTCCTTGAAACTTACAACGCCAGTTCTTGAAGTTCTCTGGATCCTTATATGATATATTGTAGACTTATTAATGTAAATAACAGTAAGATTTTGCTGGCTGAATAGTATTACTATCATCAAAGGATGATGAGTAATACATGCTCTGAATAAGATCAATATTAATTAATTCACTAATTATATATGCTGCAGAATAATAATGCTTGGTACCAAGACAGCTCAAACTGTATATCACGAGATGAATTAGGAAAATAATAAAAACTTCTGGAATTTTGTATGCTGACATAAAACATAAAATATATTCCCATAAAATAACATAGACAAAAATGTTTCTTGATAAATATAATTTTCTTTGAATAAATACATTTTCTAACATTGTAATAATTATCACAGAATTGATGAGCATTCACAATATTGTGAGCTGTAAAAATATGTATTTTATTAATACTGATATATGGACTTCAAGTCGGTTCAGAACTTAACATCTTGGAACCTGTTCAGTCTATAGATTTAATAGAACATACTTTGATCAATGAACAATAATTAATAAAAATAATAATTTAAGATCTCAGGGTTCGTGGATTCGTGCCATGCATGGGAATAAGCTTCCTTCATATATCAAATAAATTCATAAAAAGATTTCTTATAAACTATATGATAGTGTTCGACATGTTGCGAATTTCTTAAACTTGAATAAAAATTTATATAGCTCTTTGATTAATCCCCCAATTCACTGATAAAGTCCTTAGTGTTAAATGAGCTCATTTAAGATAATTTGCACACTCACTATAATGATGTTCTTGAAGTTCTCGTAGAATAATTAATTATCACCAATAATTAATTGGCCGGATCCTTCCATCTCTGCAGGGCACGTGTATGGTCCAGATTTCTTACAAGTTTCCATCAGTATTGAAGATATATTTACGGGAATAAATTACAGTTAAGAACTCTTTAACACACACTGAGTTCACAAATAATCAAACATTAATTACATATACTTGACATTTAAAAAAGGGATTGGCTTGATGCTTTTAAAAATTAATTGGAAAAAAGACCCCATCCTCCATGTGTTCCGCATAGGACGAGATCACAAGCCAGAGAGAGCAATTCTCAGAAAAATGTCATCTCTTCTTTTAACGATTTATAAGCTTTCCTCTGATTGGCTTTCTAATCTTAGTAAAACGTGATGTAATTGGTTACTCAAGATTCAGGGTTTCTCCAACTTTGTTATACAAAGATAAATAAAAGTTTATAAATAAATAAATTAGATGATAGCCTGAGACCATTCCAATAAATAAATCTCAATACATGAAGCTATAATGCGATATACATTTAATTTTTTATGTGAGCTTTGTGTACTCTTGGTTTTCATACTTTTTTAGATTTCAATAAATATTCCAGTAACATAATAATCGTTGTTATCTTATTACATAAACCTTCCCTAACATATAGTATAAAATTTTACGAGTAAAAATTATAATTTAATTCATAATAGTTGATTGAGCAATCAGCTGATTTGTTAGATATCGATTCAATAAATTGTCGATTGATCTAAGATTGATTGATCTACTAAATCAAAACAAAGGATTCTAACCTCAAATTGTACAAGCAATTTTTTTATAATCTGCCAATAATAAGCAAGCCGCTTTATAATTTTACTTCTGCCAAAGAATTCTCATTACTGCATAATTACAATTTTGCATGGTTCTCTTATCGCTTTATAGATAACATGACTACTCTTTATCATAAATAATATTCGATTTTATTTGAGTGGTACCTTGACTAGGCTATCTATTCTTTCAATTTCCCAATTCTACTAAAGATTAGTTATTTACTTCAAAATTATTTTATGGTGCCAAGACACGACGTCATAATATGAATGACTTATATTCAATACAAAGTAGGAAATCGTAGAGGTAGACTAACTGAAGAAATGAAAAACTCATTGAGAACATAGTGCTACTAAATGTCTGGTAACTCTATTTCCAGGTCTATCAAAGATGTATTTCTTATTGTACTGATAATAAAATCTAGTCCATGATAAATCAGATGAATGATTATTATATAGTCGATGAACAGAAAATGTAATCAGCTCTAATGGTAGATCACCAACAGGAAGAGAGGTGTGGTAACCATCATTTTGAAATGTCAGATCTCACCATTAACAGAGGATAATAATTAATACAATCAGTATCAAGTGGTAAATCTCCACCAAGGAGAGAATGACGTCATGATAGGATTGGCGAAGCAGGGTGGAGGGAAGCTCCTCAACAGGTGGTCCACTTACTTGGCCAAGAGCCAACAATATCAGTGATCACCAACCTTATCTAAGCGGCGTGTCGTGTTTGTTCACTTGAAATGGAGCTTTCAAGTGGAAATTTCTTGAAAAAAGTTCAAAAACTTGGCTAATCTGGTTAGAAGTTCTATAAAGCTAGCTCAATTGTTATATTACACGATAATGCTGCTTTTTACTTTGTAAATTCTTTTTTATGGTTTATTACAGAGTCTTCCTTGTGAAATTTCCTTCTGCTACCTAACCAAAAACCTAGCTATAATATTGGTTATGTAAATAGGATGAATGATAGTGTTGGTCTTTTTATCAAGTGAATCAATATTCTCCAGCTATGGGTCTCTTCATTTATTATATTAAATTGGATTATATCTTGACGGTCTAAGAAATCGTAACAAATAATACAAAAAAATCCAAATTATAACTACGGAATTGTTGAGTACTGTTGCAGAAGTCCTCAATAATACAAACTTCCAAGGTTGCTGAATTTGAAAGAGGGTGATCCTAATTGAGAGAAGTTACATCATACATAGAAGTTGAACTATTAAAAATAATAATATTACTAAGCTTACTTCTTCAGCGTGTCATTTATCATCATAATCTCCATGAAAATTATTTCCTTCAAAAATACTTTTAAAATTGTTTTCAGCTACTACATCATCATTTTGAATCCATTGTTCACTACCAATAAGAAATACTAGTGATAATTTATCATCGCTTGAACTAATAGTAATGAATTTATCTCCAATATTTAAGATTTGATCCAGGTTTTTGAGTTCATAATGGAACGGTCAAGAGTCGACCTACAGTTGCTTGTTCTTAGGCTTAGTTTTCCTAATTTGAGCCTTCAAACGCCTTCTATAGAAACTAATAAAAACAAGGGGAGATACTGTGGGATGACAATAAATCCCAATTCAGCAGTCGTAGTATGACATCGGCTGTGTTTATATATTATACATGCAGTTGTAAGCTGTAGGAAGAGGATAAGGGGAGAAATTGAATTGGAATATTTATTGGGGGAAATGGGAGCCTCAGAGGGATCTGCACTTAAGTAGACCAGACATATGTGAGCTGAAAATATCCCTTAGCTCGAACATCCCTCAGGAAGCGTCCATAACAATGATCCCGATAGCTGGGGCTTCCAATATAAGATGTGAAAACGAACAGTTTATTTGGAAGGACTAACAAATTTTATTATTTTGAGTTATATGCTCATATAAATACATTTTCAAGCAATGTGCTTTAGATCACAAATAAAGCCAAATAATCCAAGTGGACTGAATAGTCAATGCATGATTCATTTTTCGTTGGATGAATTATCAATAAATAAATAAATAACATTCTTTTGTCAAGTAGTAAGCATGCTCGCATATTCCACAAAGTTTTCATGTATGGAGTTTGAATGAGCTAATAGAATAATAGTCAATCGATAAACATGTAAATCACTGACGAATGAGCAAAAACGATTGTGAATTATTTTAATGATTGGTCCAATGACTTAAAAATAATTAAAAATACAATGAGGAAGAGGGATTTGAAATCATTTTGAGGGATTGAACAGCTCATAATTATCCAATTTTTATTTACCTGAAGAGATTCCAGTTACCGCCAAGAGGTACCCGATCTCAATCTTTTTTCAAGGTCGCAAATCACTGATGGAGTCACTTCATAGCCTGCACAGGAAAATGTGATTATGTAAGTTTGTATTTTATACGACAAATAACGAGATCATCCCAAATATTGTCAACTTGAATGATAAAAAATGTCAAATTTTCAAAGTCGAGTGTTCATTCAACAAGTATCGACAGAAATTTAAACTAATATAACAACTCAGTCAGTCAATCTGTAAAAGTACATTCTTATTAGTTCTATAAACATAAAGATATCAGTGTCTATTTGCAAATAATGTAGATTCTGATTTATATAATATGGTGTACATCTGTACAATATTAATAGATTATATTAGTCAAGCCACCAACTATCAACACCATGGAACATAGAAATTCATTGTTGCAGTAATTCGAAGCTAGTTAATAAAATAGTTCGAATAATTAAGTGGTTTTGACACTATAAACTCGTTCTCATGCAATGAAAAAAAATGATGTACAGTTCTACCTTCATGAAATTCAGTAGTTTGAGGTACAGTTCATGGGATACAATATCTATAGATCAAAAACAGTGCTATGATATGTTGTAAGCTACATGGTAAATATAGTAAAGAAAATAGTGTAATAGTGTGATATTGAGAGGGTAGTATTGTAGTTGTTTTTGTGTATCTTATATTATTTTTCAGGTTTTTGAACTGAAATGAACTTTGCTTCTAACTGTATGTTGAACCCTGCGTTTTTAGTGTGAGAATTGACTCTGTCTTGTTTGAATTTGCTAACTTGTTGCCTAGTTGTCGAAATTAAAGCAATTTTCGTGCATTTTTCAAATGCAGTTTCAATTTCTTGTCGAAAAAGCTACTGTATTTGGGAATTGTACGACCATTGACCTTTTTACAGCTTTGGCTTTTCCACTGGAAGTTATGCTCAACGCTCGTAGAGGGGGAATAATTTTCAGTGAAAAGGCGACAGTTGGAATTTAGACGTAACTGGGAAAACATGTAACGGTGTGCGAGCCTCGGTCCTCTGAATGGGCCCATTTCCCATTCAGAGGGACAAATTGTTAAGTTTCCAGCTATCAGTAATTTTATCTAGATGAATAGGGAAGCAAATTTTATATAGTTAGTAGGAGTAGAATCAGAAAATTATTTGTGCGTGTGAGTTCAAGTATAGTAAGTTTTATTAAAGCGTATGTGAGTGTTTCTGAAGAGTCCAAGTTTGAATATTGTTAAAATGGTGAGTGCCAAACTTTTGTTGTTTTTCTTATTAAGCTCAAAATTTAGTTTCATAGAATGACCGAGGCCCAAATTTAAATGCAGCAAGTTAGCAGGTTCCCAAAATGTATAGATTAAATTAATTGAATACACCTTCTTTTTCTGAATCAGTTACTGAGTAACTCTGTTGGAAAATTTGACATGATTTCTATTGATTCGTTAATGAGTTCAATAAACCTGAGGTTAAATTTTAAAAGTATTTTTCATTGAATTTCCTGGCTCGTAGTTACTATAGTTGCTAGAATAGGATCTCCGGTTTCAGAAATAATGTCAGGTGTGGTGTAGGATTAAAATTACCTCCACCGGTTACAATAGAATGAAATAAAACTTTACTGAATACAGAAGTGCCCAAGCCCAATGACGCACCCAGCCCCAAAATATAAAAAAGTTCACCACATTCGTTATAATAGAATGACGCAGTCCCAATAGTTGCAGAGTCCATTGGATCAATGAACTTTGCAGACCTCAACATCTAATTATTCAATTACATCAATAATATTCACAACATTTGATAGAATCATTTCCTTACCAAAAGGGAATTAGTCATTCACACGATTAAAACCACTGAATTATCCAACATTACACTGATGAAAATCAGGCTATTTGCATAGAATATCATTCCAGTGTCAGAACATGTGTATGGATAGAATAGAAGTAATGTCGCTGAATCAATGTAGTAATTACTGTGTAAAAGTAACGATTGGTCGACCGAGTCTAATCAGAGCGGGCTTCATCAATTCGCAATGAGCGTTGATTGTCTCGGGCCAGGAAACCACAAACTACCTGCTCCTGTCCTGAAACAATTAAACCTCCAAAGATTTCCGTCAGGGGCTTAGAATTTAGAGCAGGTCGAGTGTGCTAGCTGGCAACGTTATTCGGAATTCAAATTATATCGAACGCGAGGTTGTCGATAGCTTCATCCATGAGCTCCCCGGAGAATTCGAATAGCTGGACGCAGCGCGCACTACGAATAACAACAGTCGCAAATATAGGAATGGTTGGCATTCCCGGTCCGGCACCTGCTATTCCATTGGACGCCTGCCGAGTGCCGACATGCACCCTGGACACTTGCCCCGCAACGGCCAAACAATCGCTGGGGCAACGTCCACCATACACTGGATAGCAGCTTGCTACTATTGATCAGCTTATTTATTGCACCATCATTCTTCCCTCATGCTTTTAAATATAAAATAGGGCCTACTCATAGTGAAATTTATTCTTTTTTGCATATTTATTGATTCATCAAAGATTTCACAAGTTTTCTAATCTATTCGATGATTCTTTATCACCAATAATACAATTACAGTATGGAGAAAACAGCATTCTCAGCCAAAAACTGTTCTACTGACTTTCAACAGTGATGCGTTGAATGGTATGTGGAATGGGCCCTCGAATTTTTAATATGCTCAAAAAGCATTAACACTCTTCCAGCGAAGTTCAATTTAAACAGTAAAGTATTCAACCGGCTATAATTGAAGTAAATCTAACTATATATTCAATGGAGGTTTTCTTATCTAAATTTTACGCTGTGAAAAATCCAATCATCCGAATATTAACCGAATTGGTTCCGATTCCAACTGATTCGGATGATTAAAATTTCACTGTACCTTGATTGAATATCTGAAGAGTGAACATGGATCATTCATAAAGATGACTGATAAACTGTCACCAACAGGGAATAGAGTTCTATCAAGATAAAATATGCAAACTGTAACAAGTGAAATTGTTCCAATAAATAAGTAGCCAAGCAGAAGCTAGTATCATCTATACTATAATAAAGGAAAGAACTGGCCTATACACCTACGGGATAGAAAAATTATGTTCGACGCATCATCTCGTCTGAACTACTGGACTGATTAACTTGAAATTTTGCATATAGATTCTTAATTAGCCGAGGATGGTTTTAGGCCTACTTTCAATATTCTTCATTACGTCAAGTTTCCAGTTTGTCAAGCTTTAGAATAGACCCTTGCGGAGCTCGGGTTGCCAGCTAGTTCAAACATAGATGTAACATTCATCAATACATCTATTCACTGCATTACTCATCAACCCTTGTAGCCAGTAAAATCCTTGTATCCCTTGCTGTGCTCATCTGTGTTGAACATAAACCCGTCTATTCAGGCAAATATCCTCGCTGTGTAAATCTTGGAATCCTGGGGTTTTCGATTACTCTTCTCCCATTTCCAATTCAAATCTATCCTTCGTAATTGGAAGATAATGAGAAAAGAGTTCGGATCGTTTAAAAGTGAGGGAACGACAAGAGCGATCGGGGATTAAAAGCACCCTTGAACGAGTAAATGGAAATAGAAATCGCTGAACAATTTGCCGTTTGTGGAAGGCGGTGGAATAGATCAGCTACAACAGACATATTGAAAAAAACAACACCATTATAATTAAACTTCCAAACTCGTTTCCAGTTTCAAGCACTTCTGATGAAATTTGAACTTTCCAAATTAAAGCTATCTCAAAAAGATGTCTGCTTCCAAAGTTTTCGTGGAAGGCTTTCAATCTACGGAAATTTCCGAAACAAAACATTATGTGAATGAAGCCTCACTGAGAGTTTGGCACGTTTAAATTATTCTCAAAGCGAAAAGGCTTTGTCTTGTTAATCAACTCATTGGAATCTTGATAGATGAATTATGTAGTCAAAATGCGAAATAAGTGGAGATGATGAACACTCTTTAACACTTTCCAGAATGGAGATTACAGAAATTAGAAGCTCTTTTAGAAAGCAAAGAAGGTTTTGATGCACATAAAATGGATATAATGCTCTCTTCTTTAACTCTTGACTTTGATAAGTAAAAAATATCAATTTTGTGAATCTTGTACATTCTATTCAATCATGAGAGAGATTCTTATGACATTTTTAAGATCACCTTAACTCATGAGAATAAATTTCATAAACCAAACGAAACAAATCCCGAAATTCGGAGAAGAAAATAAAATTTGTTTACAGATTTCTAATTTCCCAATATTGTCTATTCCCTCATTCAAGTATTCATATCAACTATGCAATCTTCTTCACTCTCATACGGCAATTCCGTAATTATGTTTGAAAGAATATTTCTTGTTATTCTGTAGGGCACTGCAATGCTTAAATTCTCATAAGAATAACTTATAGACCTGAATAATGCTCAGGAAGTTATCAGAACACTTCGTAGATCAACAATAAATAAATAACTGATTATTCGAGCACATTTTTTGCCGAATTAATTATTAGGATCTTCCATTTTCACATTTTTTCTCAACTCCAGGACTAGGTTTCGTCCTGAATGTTTGTTGGAAATCATCCTCCACTCTCAGTCATGAGCAGCTCCTCAATTCAAAATATGATACCATCTCTGATTTGAAGGAATACGATACCGCTATTGATGCGGAATGGTAAATACTTATTACAATTCCTCCGTGAACTTAATGATAAGAAGAATCCATTAATGGTTACTAGAACTCAATTATACTGTGAATTGGATTGATATTGAAAGAGGCCCAGTATTCTTATTTGTTGCGGAAATACTTTTCAACCACATTCCCAGTATCAAGGATTCACAGAAAGCCGCTATTGCAGGATTCTTCTTTGTTTATCTGAGGAATAAACAATCTAATACGACGAGGATGTGAGGCTATAGTAGAGAGCTTATTTTGTATAGTTTCCAGAGACATTTTATAGACAAAGTTGCGACAAGATTTGGTGCATCAACGTCAAAGACTGTGATAAAACAGAAGAATTCTAGACAAGAAGGGTCGGAATCGATTGGAACGAGTGGGATCTAGGAAATTGATGGTGGTTCTTTGGAAAAAGTTGCCATTACGATAGATAGAAGAGCGTCCCTTCGATATGGGGAGATGGAATGGCTTTTCTGGTTTAAACTTTGGTCACCGCCGACTAGTATCTTATAAGAAGGTCGATGTTGTTATTAAACGCTCCAACGGACAGACAAGAAAGAGCTTGTCTGACGAGCTCAACCCTTCTCCAACATTATTGCTATCTAAAAGCTCATGAGATTCGTTACGAACGTTTCAAGAAAATGTGCTACTTCATACGTTCAGTTAAATTCCGAAATTTTGGGATAATATGAAATCAACATTGAAATTTAGTGCTCGAATAATCAGGATCAGGTGTAGAATGTTGAGTAAAGAAATCACCTATTATCTCTTTAAAATCGTAAAAGATTAGATAGACTAGGGAAATGACATATTTATTCACATTTGAACAAATGTGAAAAATGACATATTTATTTGCATTTGAACAAATGTGAAAAATGACATATTTATTCACATTTGAACAATTATTTGAGCAGAATAAAGAGTTTTTTTTGTTTTCAATTCAATTTTTGAGATTGAATAGTTTATCCTGTAGACTTTGATATTAATTGAAAGCAACTTGTGATAAAATTGGAATTTATTTTCTCAATGTATTGTGTTTTTCGTTAGTTGTAATTATTGGCTTATTGGGTAGATAAAAATTGAAAATTGTTCAATAAACTATTTTACGCCAATTCCAAGAGCTTACTGTTCAGTGAATGATAATATTCACACCTATTCAATAAGATTATTATCACTAAATAGGAAGAGATATCATAGTTTGTAACTGATTGCAGCCATCTGTCAGTAACTGACTAGCATTTTGATTGAATGGTGTGGTTCCTCATAGGAATGAAAGACAAAACCAGTCTGACTCTCTCTTATGCACACGATTGAAGAAAATAGAGTAAAAATACAGTTTTTGGTGAGTGATCAAGTAAAGAATACTTTGAAAAAGTAAATGATTAATTATAACATAATCTCAAGTCAAATTGAGAGCAGATGGTATCCAATATTATACCAAGGATAAAAAAATATGATGCTCATAGAACACGCATTGAGATTTCATAAACTAGAATATTTTTGTCACTATCGATTTATACAAGAATTCAGTATAAAGTCTTATAGCGTACACTATCGATACCAATTTGTCATTTGTCATCACTATTCTACGTGTCAACATCACAAACGCAAACGCGTGACTCAAAGTCATGGGTTGATTGGTTGAGAGCTCAAACAAACCATGAAAGCAGAAACACAAACCTCCACTGGCTTGCTCCCTGATCAGTGAATCCTTCTACATCAGTCAATATTATATGATGCTATAGAAGCTGCAGTAGGCTAGTAGGAATCGTATTCTGTTTGAGAATATGGGAAAGTGATGCGCTCATTGGTTCTCATGAATCTACCGCGACATTCTCCTAGATTTGGAGAAAGCATCCAGCTTATTTATAAAATTTCTTCACTCCACAGTTCATTGAGCTAAAACAAGTACGCTCAAGTAACAAGTTTTGATTTCTTATGTTTTCACTCCTCCATGAAAATCATGAGGAAAAAAATAGAAAATACATTACTGGATAAGAGATGAATTTTAAAGTTACCTGGTTTGTGAAGTACGGTATGCCTTTCAAGGAAGTTGTATTGGTCTGAATGTGGATGTATCGATGAGACGCAAAGCATGATATGAATTCGCGTAGGTGCAATAACTTGAAGCGAATCAGAAATAGTTTGTAGTAGATTCCATGATTCTTCAAAATGTTGCTCCACATTGATCCTGGAGTCGAAGATAGAAGATTCTTATCACTTAAAACAAAAGGCTTGGAATCTGAGCAGAATTTTTATTAAGAATGATCTTGATATACGATATTTTCTCCATCGTGTTTCCTGATTCTTGATATCGTTTCCTAGCTGAAGAATCTATACAATGGATAAGATGAAACATCTAATGAACGTGGCCTCAATGAGAATCATATTGTGATCTTTCAATAACAGTAAAGGATTTTATCAATTGGTGTCAATTTTCCTATCAAGGGAAACTCGTTGAGCGATTCAAAGGCATACTACTAATTTGCACGAACAGAATTTACTCTGCAGAGATCCCCAGCACTGTACAAAGAAAAAGATTCTCCATTGAAAACCAAGACGTCTTCTCACAATTGATAGAACTTGTATTCGAAGTATCGTCGATTCAAGCGATATGATATTAGAAAGGTTTCCAAGTGCATACCGCAATTCAATAGCTTGAGGAGTTCACCTTTGGCTCACTTTACTGGATATTCTTCAGATTGATTCCTTTGATTGGTGGAGTATTTCTCTGGTACCTCCGCAATCAGCAACCTTGTATTCAAAGAACGTGAAGTCGTCGAGAGATTTGAAAGGTCATCAACCCTTGTACATCATGTGGTTATCCCAGAAGTATTCATTGATTGATTCGCATATTAATTATGAGTTCTGACTTCAGTAATCGTTGTGAGTGTAGTGAAATATACAGAAATTTGCCCGTTGAAAGGCTCATCAACAACTGAATTATGCTCTACTAATATACAACACAATTTGTATGTTTAGAGAATTATTCTGGTTTTCTTTTTTAGAGAATTATTCTGGTTTTCTTTTATACAGCTGTGTACAGATTCACGCGCGTCACAATGTATATTTAAATGGAAGTCGATGCTCCATGATAATGATAATAATATTAATACAGTCTATTAAGACTGTATTTGTACTTTTCATGATGTAATGAGAAGCGCACGCGGCCGCTGTTTGTTGCGCGTGTTTGTTTATACGTTTGATTTCGACGGAACTTTGTTTTGATAATCCTGTGATTTGAGAACTTCTTGTTATTCACCAATTATGTTATTGAACGAGCGTTAACGAAGTTCTCACTTTTGACCTACTAGAGGCCGAAGTCGTTTTCAGTCTGTTTGTATGTTCGACAAGAACTTTAGAAAGAATTGATCAATCGGCTTCAAATTTTGATCACGAGTTCTTTAAACCTTTATACAGTTCAAGTTCGTTGGACAACAAAATTGACTGACTCCTTCGTGTTTTTTTCAGGATATAAAAATAACATTGGAAGTGCATAAGAAAAAAATGTGTTTTGATTTATCATTTTATCAGTCAGCTGGAATTATTCGCAGGCTATTTCTGTAATTTTTATATTCATTCAAAGAAGCTGATGCTACAATTTGGCAGTTGTCACACAGATTGTCAGACAGACAGACTTTATGCGCCGACACATGATTTCAGCTGAATAATACACAACATTATTCATAAGTTCTATATCAACTCGCTTCCGTTAACGTCTGTAACATACACTTAATTAATACTTGTGCTAGAATAGAATCCTATTATATTAAGAAAGCAATTGCATGCCTCATTGTGTTTATATATATATATATTATATATATATATATTATATATATATATATATATATATATATATATATATATATATATATGGTTATATGGGTATATATTTATGTACAACGGATCTCGAAAACGGCTCTAACGATTCTCACGAAATTTGGAACAAAGTAGGTTTAGGTGTTTGAATGTTTAAATGTTCAAATGTTCAAATGTTTAAATGTTTATGTGTTTATATGTTTATATGTTCAAATGTTTATATGTTAATATGTTTATATGTTTAAATGTTTATATGTTTAAATGTTGCGCATTTACGGCGAAACGCGGTAATAGATTTTCATGAAATTTGACATTTATGTTCCTTTTTAAATTGCGCGTCGACGTATATACAAGGTTTTTGGAAATTTTGCATTTCAAGGATAATATAAAAGGAAAAAGAAGCCTCCTTCATACGTCAATATTAGAGGGAAAATCAGACTATAGAATTGTTCATCATAAATCATGTGCCTGCACTTTTTAAAATATGATAAAGAAGATAATTTTGAATAAAATTTAGAATTTAGAAATAGGCCGACACATCTAGAAAATACCTGAGTCTATACCTAGTTCATGCAGGTGAACGGGCTAGAGTCAAGAAAACTTCAATTAATCTTGCCATGCCTGATTTAATAGGTTTATACTATAGAATAACACTACAATTTGAAATACTAGAAAAATACAAACAGCTTCAATAAACATTGGCAACTAAAATCGAACAACAGAAACAATAATTTCATGTTACTTTGGTGACATTCTTCGTCTGATTCGGGGGCGCATTACTATCCCCGATTAGATAGCAATACGTCACAAAACCAAACAATATCAGTCATCAAATAACAAATAATTAACTTCAACATAAAATTACTCAAGAAAGAAAAGCCCGTTGAACCCAAGTTTCGTCGATAGTAACCCATATAACCCATTTCATAATAATTTTGAATCCCCACTTTTGATTGACATTCTCGAATGAACCTTTGTTTCACTACACTGCACTTTCGTTGGTCTGTACGTTGCTTTATCGTCGGGGTTACAGTACCTTGTTTTTGGCGGTGAGCTTTTACCGGTTGAATTTGGCTTGACGGCGGCGTCCTCTTACGTCCCTAGACCTGTCGTCTGAACGGGTGTCTTGAAGCGGTGTTACATAAAGTTGCGGAACCAAAGGGGTGGTAGTACAAGAAGCTGGTTTGGGGACACACATGAACCGCTGTAAATAAATGTATTACAGCATTAAATTCTAACTCTTCCTACAATTCATCAAAAGCTAAAACAGGAGTTATCTATTGATTACAATTAATTAAATTCTCTCTTTCTATTTGAATCCTCATTTTATATAGATTTTTATCTTTAAACTACTGATTCTTTTTATCAGAATTAATGGATCTTTCTTCACAAATAATTCAAATTGAAATGATGCTAACTTATATGATATTTTTCGTTTGGTTTGCGAAATCAAAATATATAATTTTTCATATAGTAGCTCGGCTAGTATTGTTGGAAACTTATGCGCCAGCCAACATTTATTTTATTTATTATTTATGAACTATAGGACGCAATCCAAGTGTAAATAACGGGCATTCGCCCAAAACTGCTCAGAACCTTAATTAAAAATGAACATTCCAGAGTTTATGATTTGATTTACCTACAAATACAAGTCCAAAAACTAGTATCAACTGAAATTATGAATTTATCACCGAATAAAACAAGACACTTTATAACACAATAACAGAAAAAAATATTGAAAATTTCACTTTAAGGAAAGATAATGTTTGCCTTATAAGATTCATCTTGTGGATAGTTTTTACCTTTAATTAAATAAAATTAGTAGACACATAGAAAATAATTTAAATTGTATTAAAATTTGAACATTCATTAATATTAATTTCCTGGAGAAGAAAAACTTTCTTCTTCATCTATTAAGATTTCTATCATAAAAAATTTACTAAATCATTCAAAAGCCTTAATGACATAAGAAAACAGAGTCTGAAGACTATAAATTGCATTCCTCATTGCATGCCTCATTGAATGCAATTTTTATGTACTATTGAATAGCATGCAAAGAATAATATAACAGCTCGTCTGGGCGCCTAGATGTCTTCTGGTTTTCTCGCGCTAAATGCCGGAAAGCGTTATATGATAATTAAATCTTGTGTAAGCATGATCTGATCAAATAGATAGTTAGTGTATCAGTGTGGATGTGCTTATGGTTTGGGACGTCGTTATAACTGCGCGAGGTCTACTGTTCACAGAACTACTAGTGTAGAATAGTACACAGTATATTAACAAATATTGTAGCAAACATAGTAAATCGAATTCATAGTATATCTATTTGTAATTGATGATGTGTTTGTTTTTTGAAGTATGAATAAATTGTTATTTTGATGAGTGATAGTAGCTCAACCTGGACTTTGATTTGGACTGTAGTATAAATTTGATAAGGGACCGTTTTGGGCATAAGCCTGTTGTGCCTCCTCATTTATAACTGTAAAAATAATTGTACGACTGAGAAAATGAATGAATTGATATAAACTATAAATTCAATCTTTCGATACAAATTTTCTATGCTTTTACACTCCAGAGCAAAGCTCGGTCCCCCGATATTAAATTTTATCTATTCTATTCTGATAGCAGTTGTGATGACAATTTTTGTTTGTTCAAGGTGTCAAAATGTGATTAGAAGCTATTTGTGTTGACTAACATTAATTATACAATGTACCGTACTCATTCATTTATTAGTACCTTCAAATGTTGAGATCATTGAAACAGTTTGAGATATCGATGTGCGGGTTTCGCCATTAATTCTGTATCGAAATCATGTATCACATGATCACCTTCTTATTCGAAAAAATGAAGTTGGAATCAGAATGAAGCTGGATTCAAAATGAAGTTGAATCCAAGATGTCGGACAAAAGTTTTGAAGCGGAAAAAAGTTTTCTTCAATTGGAATAGGATTCCCATGGGACCTACTACCGTAATATCATATTTGTAAAATAAATATTCAACTGTTTCCATAATAATTCTCACCAACTCTTTATAATTACAAGTTGCGGATCTCAGAGACCAATACAACAGTTCATGAGCGAGTTCTTCAACCCAGGGGGTCTCTAGCTATGTTATTATGATATTCACTACTTCAAGGTGTGAACAGATTAGTCTACCGCGGCTGTGGAAGGAGGGCCAAGTTTCAACGTATTTTATAAAACTATAGACATTGATCTATCTATTATGTTCGTACCCTAATGTATTGACTACATTTTTCAAATGTGCGTATCGTTCATATTATGTTGAATGAATGTCATGATGTGTCAAGTGAAAAGTAAAAAATGTTAGCAGTTAGTGATTGATCCAAAAATTTACATCTTCATTCATAAAATACTCCAAGGGAATTAATAATGAATTGCAGTATAATCATTAGAACTTCTAAATGCTCTCCCCGGAAAAATATAATGATGTCAAGTTCATGACATATCTTGTATTCTCACTGCCTATAACTTCAATCTAATGATAATGTAGTGTGTACCGTGTGTACATGTATGGTTGACTTAACGACAAACTCGTAAATCGGACCGGACAATGTACGAAGGTCACAGAAATAAATATTTCTTGGAGTGATATTTTGCCGGGTTGTTTTATTGCCACCTCGATCTGGAGAATTATTATGGCGGAAAGTCGTACACTAAATTGGAACGATAACAATAATCCTGACAGAAGTGGCTCGTTATGGGACTGTACCGAGGAGATTCGAAAAGTGTGGTGATTGGAGTGGTGGTGATGAAGGGTGGGAGGAAGCCCAGTACCCAGGACTGCGTTGGCTAGTGACATGACAGAACCCCGGGTCGATTATAGCTTCCTATGATAGGGAAAGAGGAAAGCATCGTTTGGTACGTTCCCTGCTTTATACCACGTATAAAACGTGTTATGCACTTGCTGGTCCTCTCTCTTGCAAGTTCTATCTCCTTCCAATCTCTTGCTTTTTCTCATTCTCTTTCTTCCACAATTTTTGTGTCTCTCTCATTATGTAGATTGTTATTTTCACAAATGAAGAAATCCAATCCAATCTCACTTCCACTCTCTCTCATTGTCTCTTTCACTCTTATTCTCGCTGTTTGACGCTTTTCGTTTCGCCTCTTCTAGTTCCTCTCTTTCCATATAACTTCATCTATCTCCCCTTTTTCCTCAATGTTTTGGCCTCTCTCTCTCTCTCTGTTTCACGTAATCGTGATTATTTTCAATGTAGCAGCTAATTGGTGGAATCTGGCGTAACCCGACTGTCAATTAGCTCTCATAATATCGCACGCCGGGGGACAATAACTTCAACAGGATTGTGTTACGTTTTTCTGTGATTACTTGCTCAAATATGGGTTCAGTGGACGCTGTTCCAAAACATTAACTCGAACTACCTCTGGGCCTGTGAATAAACCTCTGCAAGTAATACGATTACACTGCACTTATTGTTCCAGTGAAACTTCAACAAAGTTTATTTGGACTTACTGTTGAATAGAGCTCCAATTGTACTAAATTAACCAATGGAATTTATTCCGTTAAAAAAGAAACTATGGCAATTATCCTGACAGAAGTAGCCGCCACTGATTAATATCAAATGAAAAATATTAGAATCAGTTCCCTCGATGATTCCTTGAGGAGTTCGAAACGTCGAAGAAGTTTGTCTACTTATTCGAAGTCAATTCAATCCAAGGTTTTTCAATCCACAGAAAATAAGGATTACTTTCCAATTACTTGATAGGCTGAACAGTTGGATGTTGAATTTACTCTCATGTATCGTTCGATGCCATTATTGGAGGCGTCGAACTATGTTTCTAGATCCAAAAAGATAAACAGCTATTCCTGGAAGACCCAAATATTTCAAATATTCATTTTCTCTTACTTCAATAGATTGAATCGTAAATCATTGAAGAGCTAGGAATTGTTGTAGTATACATTTTTCGCGCTCTATTTTATCAAGTTCAAGACTGCTAATCTGTTCTTAATCGTTCATCATATGAATTTGTTTGTAAGATGTCTGATAAAATGAAAAAATCCTATTCTTCTTCCACGTGTAGCTATCCTCCTTGTACAGTTTTCGATGTATTCTATGTAGAGGGACGTAAATCTTCTCTCAAGTTTGATACTACTGGTCTGTTCTCCATTGTTTATCCTATGAAGTTGATTGTAAGATATCTGATAAAATAAAGAGAAGGAATTCTTCTGTCAATTGTCTCCTCTTATGCCCGGTTGCAGAGTCGCTACATAAAGTCACCCATAGTTAACAGAGCCATTAGTTAACAACTCGCCCATAAATAGATGTTCGTTGCAGAGTCGTTTGCCAGACCCCTTTTAACTATGGATCTGATAAGGCACACACATAAGTCTCACTTCTGCTCATACCACTTTTTGCGTGGTATGTTTCTATCCAACTAATGTATTGGCAACGGGGAGAGAATCACAGTGAACAGTTCTTTCAAACCTCCAGTCGGATGACGTCCCAACATGGCGCTTGTTTATCACAACACTACTGTCTGCTTATTGTGTTGTTTATGTTTGAAGATTACGAATCAAGATCGTAAACTGCAGACTAATTTGTAATTATTTTCAGTTAGTTTGATTTTTGATAGCTAAATGAATGAATTAAGTAGAATAAAATTAGAGGTAGAAGTAAAATAAGCTACTGGTGTATCTATTATTGTTTAATATCAATTAAGAAAAAAAATAGACCAGAGTTATTTCATTGCCTTCTGGCATTTTGATATATATTGGAAGCAAAGCAGCCAGTTTACAAGATATATTTCTAATGACTCTGCATAGGGTGCTTATTATTAAAATTAATAATAATTGATTATTCGAATTTATTTAATTATTCAATTTATTAAAAACTGTATTACATCTTCGTTCAAGCTACTCGAATAGTCAATGATATTTTATTCAGTCTATTTACACTTTATCTACAGTTTCAAACAGACAACGTTATTATAATGTAATGTTTTTGGACCATTTTCGTCTGTCTTTTAAAACATGCAAACAAGTCAACATAACCCTAAAATACACTTGGCGCGAATGTATAGTGGATTTATAAGCACGATTTTGGGCACTTGAATAAAGAGCACTTTTAGTTATTGGTAGCCTCAGGTGACGTCATCTGCTTGTAGGTTTTTCGTCTCTACAACGGAAAAACCTGTTTCTTGGCGCGCTGTTAACTATCGGTAGAGCAATAGCTAACAGAGCGTCTCTGAACGAAATTGGCCTGTTAAATAGTTAAGTCCGCGCTGTTAACTATGGGCGACGTTATTTGTCGACTCTGCAACCGGGCATTAGAGACCTCGATGTATCTATGAAGAAAACTCACAAGTAACTGAGAATAATAAAATGAGTGAATCATGCCATCAATAATTCTTCTCGTCATCTGCAGATCACACTCGAACGTAGTCTCAAATTATGTTCATTTGTTTCCGAAGTTATTACATTGCATGTTTTGGTCTGTTCGTGAAATGTATGCCAAGGACAATCGATAACTTATCTTGAGAAAGACTGTCTGAGTTGCATTCGATATCACTCATCCGACTTAATCAATTTTCAATTTCCTTGCACGCCAACTATTCCAATAAACTTAGCATTGTATGCATGTGAGTGGCATGCACTGTATATGATGAGCGACAAATATACCGTTATAGTATGTGTATAGCTCTGAGAGCCAAAATGACATGGAAAGAGGATTCAGCCATAATTCTATTTTGAAGGTTCTCGTTTGTTTGAGTAAACACTTATCTGGTCCAACCGGGTCGTTGTTGCATAAACATGTTCGCAGTTATTCATGAGCATGAACGTACATGAACCCACATGAACCAACATGGCCGTAGCATAAATAAAATGTTCGTGACGCAGTGCTCTCATCAAAAACAGACATTTATTGATTGGTACTCGAGCGAATCCGAATCGTTTCCTCTTCAATGGTGACAATGTTGCCCAGAACCACACACTAACATACTCTATTTTTGCAAGGGCAATATATTGAAGTTTACACAAATACGTAGTATATACAATGTCTATCCTACACATTGTATGTGCTTCGAAAATTATATTTCTTCATTTCATTGATAATTGAAGAGAGAAACTCACTTTCCTCTGAAAGGATTTTGAATCTGACAGGAGCAGTAAGAGAAAGTTGAATGTTTGTTCTTCCATAACATTTTTTTACTTTCTTATGTCATAAAAATGATTGTGTCTGCTCTTGTTATCATATACAAATAAAGCTGAATGATTGGAAAGACTGGTGAGAGACTGATGATTGGAAAGACTGGTGAGAGGAGAATTCTAATATATTTATTCCTTAATTTTTTGTAAACGAAGATATGGGTACAGGAATACAATGAGCAAAGGGGTATTTGCATGAACTTTTCAATTAACAATGATAACCATTTGACATTTGAAGAGAATGCGAGTATTTTTATTGATAACAAGTTTTATAATGGATTGAATTTGCATTCACATAAAATCATCTATGCATTCGATTATGGGATATTGGAAGACTCGAACAGTCATCATAGAATTACATCTTAATTGAGGGGGGTTCAGCATTCTCTTATGTAATAGGCTAGTCGAGTTTAATAGTAAAATGTAGAATAGAATAGGATAGAATAGAAAAAACGTTTATTGAATAAATAAGCTACCTTAAGCGAACCTCAAAGAGGCTGCTTGACAAGGTACTATTATACAAAACATGTAAATTCAAATATAATTATACATATATCGGTGAACTTTATTTTTACTTAACAGTTAAATTCACTTATCAGTTTATTACACTGTCAAATTTACTTACAGAATTTACTCAACAATTAAAATTATCATGATATTAATAAATTAATTGTTGGCTCAGCTCTCAAAAATCTAAAGAGTGTTATAATATATAGTCAACCTGAACTTACATACAAAAAATAGAACAGAATGAATTACAACTATACAATACATTAATAATGAGTTACATTATGTTACATCTAAAGTGTAATTATTCAACCAAATCTTTAAATTTCTTTTCAACAGGCGCATATTAACAAACTCAGCACAATTATCGGGTAAATCATTCAAAGTTCTTGGTACAATGTAGATTAAGGTGTTTCTGGCTAAATTATTCGAAGTAAATGGTACAACATACCTCTCATTCCTTAAATGTTACTATGTGAGTAACTATTTAATAGTTTTTCATCCTTCTCAAAGATTACTCGATTAGCCTATTACTTGAGAGGATGCTGTACCCTCCTCAATTAAGATGTAATTCTATGATGACTGTTCGAGTCTTCCAATATCCCATAATCGAATGCATAGATGATTTTATGTGAATGCAAATTCAAGAATAAATAAATTTTATTTCAGAAGCTAACTCTACGATCGATGAATTTCATTGTCGACGAGAATATCCGAACTCTTCTGGAAAAGCGTCTGGATATTAGCCAATTTGCTATCCAGACCTACTTTTCCAATATAAGAAGTATGAAATATTTCTGGCATACAGATCGATTCTCACTTGTAGTTGACAGTGTGGAAAGATCATGTAAGACTAGAAACAAGTTTCTAGTTCCAAGATCTGGAACTGGAATGATGAGAATACATTATACTATATATCCTGGAAAATCATACTAGAATATGGTAATGTAAAGAGATTATAATTGACTCTAATGGATGTCGTACATCTCCCGTGTGAATAGTATTGTAATCCTAGAGATCATTTTGTGTTCTCATCCTATGAGATCATCTCTCATTTCTATTTGACAATATCTGGAATCAGATTCTAGTCACTTGATAGCATTACATTCCAACAACTAAAAATCAAATCTCATGTTTTTTGAGCACTCAAAAAGTGCGGCAAAAATCAGTTATCTATTTTCAATACTACAGTATTATAGTCCAGTCACTATATACATTGGTGCTTGCAATGTATATTGTAGTTCTAATTTCTTAATATATTGTTAAGAGAAGTTCAGAACTTTTTTTCATGTAAAATTTCATTGTGCTAGATACAGAGTGTCACAAAAACCTCGTATTTTCGATTCATTTTCCAGTTCTCAACTATTTCCGCCAAATCCAGTCATCGGACAGAGAAATTCGCTCTCATTTTTTCTAGACTATGGAATTATGAATAGAATGGAATTATTCGGAGCTGTCCACCTTCGATGAGTACTAAGCTACAATTTTTCAAAAATGAGTGAAATTTTAAGAGTATTTCCTTTAGTTATCAATCCATAATTTATCAAGATGTATGGAGGATTTTATTTTATGGAACATGTGTAAATTTCAATGTTTTTTTTAACTCTAGATATATGGAACATGAGGAACAAGTTAGTATGAGAGACAAATAATAATAAGTTTTTCATGGATATCATGGTCGGTCATTGAGCTCTTAAATGTTTTAAAATATTACCACGGAGATTATCAGTACGAGAGTACGATGCCCATCCACGATTCATGATATTATTACATAAATTACAAACATCTCTGGCCGACTGACTTGACCAATAATAACATTTTTAATTTTCCCTCTTTCCATTCACATGCATTGTAACGTGAAGACAACCAATTCAGAACAGAAAATCTCACGGACAACAGAGCTTTTGTGCATTTTTTACTTGCACGCCATGTTTTGATATCTCAAACAAAGGTTGCGAATGGAGAATAATTGCCCAGTTGTCGTTAGACCAAAGTTGCATGAGGCAATCGACTTCTATTTCGATATTCCTAACAGAGATTGAATCGTTGTCTTCTATCACAGTATGAAGCTATCGCCGTTAAACTATAGTTGCATGGAGCAATTGATATTCTGTGGTTGCCATTTTGCAAGCGAATATTCTACGAGAGGAGATACCCCAACTGCTCTCAACGGCGAACTGGCACGATTTATCTTTCAACCGAAACCGAAGATTAAAAAGGACAGGGCTGTTGATTCAGTGTGCCACTGCGTGATATTCACTCATTCCACACCATGGACAAGTCGATATTGTCAACGACACGATAACGTTCATTTTTCACCAGGACTTTGTTGTAGAATCGTAGAATCGCGCGCGGGCTTTGATTGGCGAATGGGGAACAAAGCCACCATTGCCTGGCTCCAAATATTTGTCACGAGCGCGATCATTTATTGCTCGCTCAATATAACTTGATCCCTGGCTGCAATTTCCCTCATATTGTCACCCAACTGCTTATAGTTTATTCATAACACAAAATTATACCCCCGGTCATAAATGGCTATTGGCTGCACTCAATATGCTTACACCAAGCTTGATTGGAATTAATAATTTATGACGTGTGGGCCATACCCGCTACTGTCAGACCCTACGAAAACAAAAATCTGCATAAACATTATTGGCCACCTGCAGTCACAAGCTGACTGCCATAAAGCGATTTTAAACGAAATAGCACCGATTCGAATCCCATAAAGTCATTAATCAAACAGATAAGCATCGCACGGACAAGTTGGTCAGACTATTGCAAGTCAAGAATCTGATCATATGTACATGTATTGTTTTCATGTATCGTTCGAACTGATATGTATTTTTCCAACGTTTCATTCGATCTATTGAGATTCATGATCAGTCATTAATCAAATTATTCTGTGAAGTTTTTACTGCATTGGTTATTCCACAATGCGAAATTGTTGGGGCAACGTTTCCAAATCAATGAGAAATAATCAATCATATTGATACGTTTGGAAAACTGATAATTTTAGAGGCTGAAATCAATAAACTTATCTATCATTTCTCAGATATCAAATCGTTATAATACAATATTGTTTCTCATATCTCCAACTTCCTTGATGATGATGATGATGATGAATATATAATATTTATCTTCAGAATTTTCGTCCACATGCCCATGAATGATGTTCCATGAGCACATGTCAGCACATCAGCTCAGCACATGTCATTCAGTTGAGATACAGGTGGATGATTATATTTTATAATAATACTCTACTCAATCAATGTTCTATCACTTTTTCAGTTAATGACATTGTTAAATTAGACAGCTTATACCTGCAGTTCTTATTGAGCTTAGGTTGTACGTGCCACCTGCAACGTGCCCGTGCCAGTTCTACATTGCCTGTCAATAAGCAGCTATTGGAAAGATAAAATATAATATGAACTTTATTGATACTTCAAAAATCATAATATTCATAATAATACTTCATAATTTGCACTTGGGATCTGTGTTTTCTGCTTGCGCGGGTATACGTAAAGTACAGCAAGTAGAAATCCGAGACGTTAAAATTGGCAACGACAGAAACAATAATATTGTGGAAAGCTCTCTCCAATGATCAAGTCCGCTATTTACGTATCCTTCAGCAGCCGTATTTGAAAAAAATGATAGAAAAGTGTCATCAAAGTCTCGAATACACTTTTAGATAATCTGGTTTGCTCATGTAGTTCACCACAAATGTCATCAAATCCCCGTTCCTCAAAATACTCGACGAATTATCTGAACAACATGTAGGCTTCTTCATATTTCCATTCACAGTATTTCTAACTGTCATCAATTGAGAAGGCTTTTTCATATTGCCATTCCCCGCTTCTCCATATCACCGCATGTCATCCACCGATTTCCTAGATTGTCATTCAGTTTTTTCAAAATTGTCACTCACAGTAACCCCCATCCATCATCGATTCTCTAACAGTGTAGGCCCTCCACATTTTCGGTCGTTACAGTTTTTCCACTGGTCTACAAACTCCAAAACTTCACATTCACTGGAATCCAATCCCTGTGCAGTAGCCTAAAAATGACTGCCTCAGGTAGCCGGTACCACCATGATTAGATAATTCTCGGGTACCGGGAAATCCATTCTGCGCCAGAAATAAAGATCAAACCATTGGATGTTATGTGTGCTGTACCGCACAGCCATGGCAGAGTGCAGTGGAGGATGAAATTGGCTATCGCAGCATTATCTCCCGGCTAGATCTGGCACACCTCATGACGTCACAACCGGGCAGATCGCACTCTACCATCGATAATACCATTACCTGTTGCATGAGCTGCCGTAAAAGCAATCTCCACTCGTTGTCTGTCCTCCGAGCTCAACTACAACCGTGTGTAACCTGTTGCATGTCCAATGAGAGGTTGCCTATACTCTATCCCTGAATTATTATTGTTGGCGAGAAAGAACAGCGACAAGCATCAGACCCCAGACAAGTAAAAATTTATGTGAGGTCAAATTGTGATTTGAAGGTAGGGATGTCAATCCCGGGACTGATTTCCAATCCCGGTATTTCGGGATTATCCAATATCAATCCCGGGATCCCGAGACTGATTCCCTTGGCAATCAGTTTAATGCATTTTCAACCAATTGTTCCTCCTCAATTACATGTTCAGTAACAGTGTGTGGAGATGGAAAAAGGCTAATTAAAGAGGCTATTATCAAAATGAATAAAGAATACTTGTTAATAATATTAAAATATATTGAACATTCTATTTCTATAAATGTTTTCAATGTTAGTAGTAACTGTTTTTTTCATATCCTACCTTAAATTTGCTCTATCCTAGATGATAGTGAGAACTGAGGAAAGCAAGATAACTCATCAGAGTCTTTTTTAAGTAGAACAAAAACATTTCTATCCTACATTAGGACGGGATAGAGCACACACTTTAATTACGTCAAATACTGTAAAGTGAATTAATATCACTTGAATTAATAATAAATTAGAATACTTTTTGTAAGACCGTAACGCCATACCGACCAAACAACGCGAAAGCTGAACCACTACACTACTAAATGAAATTTCGTAGAGCCAACTATAATATTTACTTCAACTAGATATTCTACTCATGATAGAGAAAGAGAAGAGGAGAGGAATAATATTAGACAGAGAGTGAATCGTTAGTGCTTTTTTATTTCTGATTTCTGAAGTCTTTACAAAGTTCGGAATGTATTTCAAGGAAATGCCACCAGCACTATTGCAAATATTGCGCCGTCTAGACTGGTAATTGGTGTGCTGTGTAAACAGAATCAAGTGTAGAGACATAACAACTGATCAACAACCATTCTGCCAATTATGCGAACTGATAATGCGAATTCTATTAAGCCAGTAAAGAGTACAGTATACAATCAATATTATGTATTTATGCAACTGTAGGCTGTGCCTGTAGAATAAATTTATTAGTCAAACACTTAGAACAATAAATTAGTTATAAAAACTCATATTCATCACCGTAAATGAATTCAATATTGAATTGTTTTTGGAAACATATGATTCACAATTTCAGGTTTACAATCCCGAAAATCCCGGGATTCACGCTGAAAAATCCCGGGATTGTTAGGTATCAAAAATGGACCGGGATCCCGGGATTCGGAATCCCGGGATCCCGGGATTGACATCCCTATTTGAAGGATTATTAAGATAGGCGGTCAAACAGACTGGCAAAATCTACGTATTGTACTTCTAGTTGGTTGTGTACGGTGTTTGATCAGGCTGTAAAGCATAATTGATTTTTGCCGTCCTTATCAATTCTACTATATTGAATGGAGGTGTATACAGCTGAGTCTGTACACATCACGGTATTTAGATGAAAACGGTAGAGGTCATGAAATGTGTGCGCAGTGGCCTGCCAGCTAGATTGCGTCATCGCCACCAACCAAGGCTTTTAACACCTATTGACAATTTATGAAACTTATTTGTTAAAAACAGATGATTGGATATAAAACAACGTCAGCTACACCGGAAATAATTTTGGACTAACATGTGCGTGACACCTACCGTCTTCTTCTATTTACCTTGGTACACATTATGTATTCACCAGGTTACGTTTAATCTAATAGAATTCATTATAGAGACGGCAAAAAATCGGACATAAAAAAATCGATGTATGTGTAACTGGCTTGAGTTGTGGATAATTGGGTAGTCCATGCAGTCAATAATCTATACTTATAAAATTCTTATCTCACTCACTCACTGATCACGATTTCTGGAAAAATACTGGACGGATTGCAACAAAACTTGAAATATAGCTTCCCTATAAGTCCTAGGTGCTCACTAAGGAATCTTTTGGCGATATTCCAACTCTAAGGGTAGTTTTTAAGGGCTTAAAGTTCGTATTTTAGCATGTATACTCTTCTTATTCCAATCTCTTAATTATAATTGAAATGTCCATATAGAGAGTACCTCTTCGAAACAGTTGTTAATTACTGGTAACTAAATTAATAATTTTGTCAGGTTGGCAATAAGTTGAGTTGACTTTGTTGGGTTGGCATCAAGTTGAAGTTAAAAATGTATTATCGCGGAAAAATTTATTGGGCACTGCTACTTCAATCTGAGCTATTCCTAGGAATATTATATAAGGTATTATTTATTTCTCAATCACTTGATAATGGCATTATTTATAGCCGAAACATGTCGTGTTGAATAATTTTAAAAAGGGTACTCAGCTATATGCATATTAGGATGAATATTTTTATCTTTATTCCTGGCAGTATAGATAATTTTTATGTTTCATAAAACAAGCTTTTATGACGGGAGCTGCTTCTAATAATTTATCCTATTCTGTCAAGAATAATTTTATTTGTATATCTGACAGATCGCGTAAACTGCTTAAACAATTTTGAAGAAATAATTATTCAGTATGATGAATGGAGGGTATTTTTAAAACTTCAGAAGTGTCCGTTGTAGAATCTGTGTGCAAAGAATGAGGAAACAGCCAGAATTTAACTTGACGAAAGAAAGGGGTTATTTATTGAAACGGCCAATTAGCTGTTGTTGCTTTTCCTAATGTAAAAATATCTTCCATAGAAGTAAGGCGCTTTTCTCATGAATCAATTATTCCCAAACATTAGTTGTGTTACCAGAGAAAATAGAAGGTAGCTTTCGATAAAAAATATTAGAAAATATACATAACAGTTCGTTGATATTCACTTGAAACTGTCAGTATACCTCATTAATAGCATCAATGCTTCCCATTCAACAATGCTGACACATTGATGTGAATCTTACTAATAATAATAATAATATCGAGTGACCTGGCTGGCTCAGGTCTGGTGTCAGAGTTTTCAGGTCGCAGCTGATCAATTTCAGGGCCTCTGACATGACCTAACGACTGCTTTTTAGGCAGCCGGGACCGACGGCTTAACGTGTCCATCCGAAACACGGGAGTGGCCCGAGATAAATATCTTGCCCGGGCCGGGACTTGAACCCGGGCCTCTGAATCATAAAGCCAGCATCTGATTCACTCGACTACGGCCACTCCTCTTACTATAATTTGTTTACATTAGATCAGATGAAGATAAGATGATAGCTACTGTTTCGATTTCAGAATTATTATGATTATCATTTTTTACTTTTTATGCCAGCTGCTATTAGTTTCGATTTCAAATGTTTGACATTTCTACTTTCCTTGCCCTATTATCATAGTAAGGATAGTATTGCTTTCCGAAAAAATTAAGGTACCACAATTTCTAAATTTCTATGCATTTCAAGGTCCCCTGAATCCAAAAAAGTGGGTTTTGGGTATTGGTCTGTATGTGTATGTGTGTGTGAACTTAAGGTCCTTACAATATAAGGATCCGACACGAACAATTTCGATCAAATGCAATTCAAGATGACGGCTAAAATGACGAAAATGTTGTCAAAAACATGGTTTTTCGCGATCTTCTCGAAAATGGCTCAAACGATTTTGATCAAATTTATACCTACATAATTATGATAGTTGAATTGATGTTTATTGTGAGGTAATAGAAATGCGACTAATTTCTTCAGCTTCTGTTGTATTGATTCTTTTATTGCTCTATGTTTGTACGCAGCCATAGCCTTGAGAGAGCCAGTTGTACTGTCTGTTAATTTCTAATCCGGACTAAATACCACGAGAACCAATCAAAGAAGCCTTCTATTGGAAAAAATCCTGCTCTGATTAATTCTCATGAAATTTAATCATGATTGGCTTTTGAGCTACTGGGCCTGATATTTCCATGTTTCAAAATCAGCTAAAAACTATATCGAAAAAAAACATAGTATTCCATCAACTGGTCCTATTTCCTTTCATGATGTCAATACAGTCATGCCACAAGACAAAATTCTATGACAGTGACGAGACTATATTAATTTTTTATTCAAGTTATATTCAGCAAGAAGTTTTTGTTTGTATGATGGATCTCAAAAACGATTATAACGGTGGAATTCAGGTTATAAATATTTTACAAAAATAATCTGATCTCCGAATTTCCGTAGCGAAGCACGGGTACCCTGCTAGTATTATGTAAAGGAATAGAAACAAACAGGAAATTTTTGTACCAGGAAGTGTTAGTAATGAACTAAAATTCACAGATGATCAATTGGAATATCTGTATGATGATAAATTGTGTGAACTAGCAGGTACTATGAATTAAGTGTGGACTGTAAATTTCAAATAGCTCATATAATCAATCATATCAAATTAAAATAGAACGAACAATTGAATGTAACTGATGGATAATTTATACTGTGAATTAATGGACTGGAACTTCAATGAAAGAATGAACTGGACGTCCAAATAGAGGGATGGAAATACTAATCTTCATTCAACCATCAAATTGATCAAAATGATCAATACTAGAGAAGATAGAATCACAGAAATCTCCCTCTGCTCATATTAGTGGATTTATAAATGAAGACACGATACAATGAATGTAGAACTTCGACTCGTGCAAAACTGAAAAGAAAAAGTGAAGGGCGATAATTCTCTGAATTGAATTCGTGAGGAAATAAATAGCACCATATTTGTTAGAATTAGCCATTTTTGGTTTGATATTTTTTGTAGTATTAATAATATCATCAAGATTGGATATCAACATAGATGAAAAGGTTGAGAATGAGAATTATTATGAATTCATCTTTGCTTGAATTCAATAACAATGAGACTGCCAAGTCCTAAAAACCTCTTTGGGAAAGCTTAGAAAAAGCTGGTACAGTACATGTTTCTAATTATTGTTGTCAAATGATCATGCTGGAAATAATGATACAAGTTCTATTTATTATACAGTTATCAGGAGTATTTACACGACATTGGAGAAGATTGATTGTTTTTATTTTGTGCTAGGTCTAGACAGATCCATTGCACATCAAAATATTTTCAATCAGAAACTATAAGTAGCATGAAAAAAATATTACAGAATATAATGATATTCTGTATAGTAATACAGAAATGATATATTATACATAATATAATTCACGCAAAAAATAAAGATATGAGACTCAATAGAATATAATTAATGCAATAACTATATGTGTAAGACAATACAAAATGATAATGGACTGAAGACTGATTTAAAAAACAATAAAGGAACAAAAGTGAACCGTATGCAATATTCAACTAAAATACACAATGGAAAAAAATAAAAATAAATCTGATGGATTAGAATCAGGCGATAAGGACTGATCGCTCATCAACTTCAAGCAAGAAGGCTTTGCTTGAGATTGAAAAGTTGTAAAAGTCATAAGAATCTCCATGAATGTAGGGATATTGATAGATTATGAACAAGTTAACAAATATTGGTGAATTGTGAATTAATAAACATATATTGGCAAATTAACCATTCGAATCAATTAGGCCGTGTCTTCAGTCCGATCTCATTCTCGCCTAGAGTTGAATGATTTCGCACTGGAACAATTTTATAACAATGCACCTGAGAGGTAGGTAGTTGTTAATTGGTTGATGCATTCTCTTAGTTCATTCCAATTAGTGATCCCAACCGAGCCAGTATCTCCACTAGGAGTTGTACTGAAGTTGGAAATTGATATGGAACTTAGTAGATTCATAAGTTTTGCATCTCAATTTCAAGCCGGAAAGAACAGGAGAAGTGGAATGAGAGAGACAACATGAATCTCTGGAACAGGATCAAGATTAAGTAAGCGTTGATAACATTACAGTTGTGCTTCTGCGGTCGTTTAACGAGCAATTAAAGCAAATTTATATTCATACACCACGCTTAGCGCAAAAACGAGGATTGCAGGCATTGCACGCCGCGTATGAAATGAGAACACTTCCTTTACATAGTTTATTTAGAAAGCTGGTCTGAAGGTTTAATTTTCATAGCGGATTATCGTTACCGGGTATCATCCTCTTTATTTACAGACTCTAATACACTTACATCTAATACACTAAATCGAACAATAATTGATGGAATTACCATCCCCTATTACAATAACTATAAATAATAGGGAACATGAGAGCTTTAGAGTAATGAACAAAAAAATAGAGAAGAAAATATTTGTTCGTTACAATACTGTATACCACTAACAATATTATTAAGGTAGTAATATTTTATTCCAACCAGCGAAAAAGTACATAAATCATGTTTTCAATTGTAGACTTACTCTTACTATACATTCTGATGCTCAATGTTCAAGCTTTCAGTTTACTAGAAATAGTGTGACAACCAAGACTAGTATCTCAAATTGATCTAATAAACCAGTGGCTTTGTCATATTAAAGCGTCTTCATTCAATATGGATATCTACCACAATACATACACACCCGAGAAACTCACAGCTTAAAATCCTTGAAACTCATAGAATTATGTTCATTATTGTAACATATTTAATTTGGACTGATAAATAAAAATCCCTAGCTGGAATATTTATAGGTCTAAGTGAAGTAATTGGTTAATATCGCCAAAGAGATAACGTAAAGATTAGATAATATCAGACATCCTGGCTAAACTGTACAACAGCCTAAGAGGAATGGAAATGAATTTTGCTAATATATAATATTATATAAAATATTGAAAATTGAGGTTAGGCATAAATATTTACTGATCGGCGACCTAACGATCGACCGAGCCATACAACGTAGAATCTGACCAAACACCTTGGCAGAAATTTATTGTGGCAAAACAGTATGCAATTTGAGGAACTCAAGGTCTCACGTGGCTAATTATTGTGATGTATGAAACAACTAATAACCTATAAAAAATTACCCAGCATGTAAAGAGCATATTTAAAAACCCCAACAAAAATAATTAAATGTATTAAGGAAGTAGGAGGTTACTGGGCGCATGAATACTGTAATAATTTGCATGCACCAATCAAATAGTGGCAATTGATAGGCGGCAATAGTGAGCCAATTCAAAAATATTTGTATATATTTCTACAAATAAATAGAATTTATAAAAAATTGTTGTATAGTCTATGTTTTGGATATGGCCCGAAGGCAAAGAAATTATTAAATATATAACATAAGAAATAATTTAATATTTTAATATGGTCTATTTGAGCCTTGAATGGCAGAGGACTAGAATATTCAAATTTTATGCAAATTTAGAAATCGGAAATGAGAATAATTGTAAAATTGAGAAACGAGAACGACACTCGCCTGCCAACTGCCACCATGAGAGGTCACTAAAAATTATAGAGCGTAATACCTTGCTATATCTTGTAATAATTTAAAGTTAAATTGAATTACTAAATTTCTTATAAGACTTTGTGATGCTCTTATGAAGCAAAAGTGATTTTTAAATAATTTTGTAACCCCTTGGAAGAGACGACTACAGCTACAATAGTCCAGGACCACCAGGAGTTGGATCGACATCAGCAGCTCATAAGAAAATTCCGACACGTGAGTGAAAAATATTGAAATAGTGATAGGGCGCCCTCAGTGCTTCGAAATTACATAAGAATCAAAGCTAGCTCGTCGAAAGGGTTTTCTTATAAATTAAGAATTTGGTAAAAAATACTTGCGCAAGTAAATATAGTATAAAAGGTATTTTATTAGAAAGTAACGAATCAATCCACATATCAGAAGATCTATCAATCGAAGAAGTATAAAATCTAGGCTGTTAATACATATTCATATGATCATTAATTTCTGCAATATAATTTGCGATAGTTTGTTGTAGCTCTGATTCACTAGATGAATTGCTCTATTTATTCCTTCAGGTGCCGAATCTCGCACCCTGAGATAAAAAATATATTTATTACAAAGAAATCTATTAGATACTATAGAATTTAATATATATATTTGGATTACTAGTTGTCAATTTATCAAGCTGATTTTAAGAATTTAGTTTTAATGGAATTGTCCAAGTCGACAGGTATTGGCAAGCTGATATCGCAGCTACATGCAAATAAATGCATATGATCATAAAAATAAAAGCACATGGTAACGTTTCGTGCTATAAAATTTAAAGAATAGTATTGGCCTGTGATATTTTATTGATCTCGATTATTGTTCTATCTTATATTATATATTTTTGTCGCTCTATATATTTTTGCTCTGATTTATTTTTTTGAAATATTTGTTAATATATGTATCAAATTGTTTATGGTGTACGATTTATTTTTATTCCTCAATACTATAGGATTATTATTATATATATATTTTTTTAATGAATTATCAGAACTATTGTGGAAGCTCATATCCAGGCCCATCAAGATTTTTATGAGACTGTATCCTATAAAAAACCACGACCTGATTAATATAATTATTAAAATATTTCATGCTCTACCGACTGATGCCAAGCAGGAGGCTAATCGTTATTTAACTATAAAAAATAACGTGACATTATTTATGGTGAATATGATCATTGGCTGAGCTGAAGATGATGAACTCGAAAAGGATGAAGCTTATAATTACCGGTAGAGTTGAAATTTTTGAAAAATAATATAGTAAATTCAATCAATAATTGATAGCGCATAGACTAGGACAACATCTATCATCTAGCACGCAATCTCAATCGGAAATAATCACTACATATTGTTTATGATGCACGATATCAGCTTACATTTGATCATTATTGTTAGTACTCTAGGAGATTGCGTGACTCTATTTGCTCTAGAGACCAGCAATCTATTTCAATCTCATATGCCAGTAATGTTAATCAAATTGTAAATATGAAGTATGGGCCTACGACCTAATACGCTTCATAAACGAACATGAGACGCACTTGAACCGAAAATCTCGAAAGACCGCGCCGCATTGACTGATCTTATTTTGAATTTGAATCACGCTAAAATTGTCATGCAACACATCTATTTGCTGCAAAATTGCAGAATTAGGACTCTTCCACCATTTTGCAAAAGGCTTAATTTCTCCTGTCACAAGAATGGAAATTGACTTGTTATTTTCCATTCTACAAGTAATACAGATTTATCATCATCAGAGGTGTCTGATAATTCTCTACTCTAAATTCAAAATAAGCTTGAAATAGCATGTCTCAATATGATTTAGAAATGAAACTTTAGAAGCATTACATTTGTAATGTGCTCAATTGAATTTGCTTCCACAACTGAATACAAATTACAAGAATACCTGTTTCAAACTACATTGTATAGTATCTCAGCCAATGCTTAACAACCTTTTTTTCGATTAATTCATCGTTGGAAGCCAATGGGTAATAGCATTTACCTAGTATTTCAATCGATTCACCTTAAATTCCAAAAATGAATTGAGCTGTCAATATCCAACGACATGCCTATTATTTATTCAAGAATAGAGAATGCTTTGCCAATTCAAATTTGGGTCAAAGCTTTACACATTCGAAAAAAGAGTAATCAAATATTCTCAATGTGATTCGCCAGTTTCTCAAAATATTCCCACTTGAAGTTCTATTTTCGCTGGGAAAATAGCACTCGATATGCGGACAGCTATGCTGGCTCAGTAATGAGCGTCTATACTGTCATTCAAAATTTTCAATTGATTTCCCAATAAGAGCTTCGTCCTTTATATATTGAACTGAATGCCACGTCCCACGAATGAAAGTTTTCAGTGAGAGAGAACTGTAATTCTAAGTTAATGATGGCTTACGTGGAACAAACTTGCTTGTTAAAAATAAGAGTTCACATTATGGTCTCGCACTTCATTATTTTTATTATGACAACCAACTTGAGATTTTGGGTTGAAGGTTGAAGAATCTATTATTTGAATGAGGTCCTTTCACGTACGATCAATATGCTATGGTCCTTTGAGAGAATTTTTATTAGAGAAATAACCCATCATCTTGATGGCTATAATGACGATATCGAAATATTTGAACGGGCGTCAACGAGTTCTTACATTTGACTCAAGTCAAAATCGTTATCGTTTATATTGGGATTATAAAAAAGCTTTCAAGAGATTATATCAAATCTCAAAAATATGTTTTAATAAGAATGGGCGAGCGATTTCACTTATAATCTCATATAAGCACTATTAAAAAACTCAAATATTTGAAATCTTATTTGCGCCGGGAAAAAAGTTCTAATGGCCAAACTGCCTTTGATAGGGTAACTGTACCCATACAGTAAACTATTCGAATATAAAAATACTCTTCATCTGTAGCTTAAACATTTTGGTAAACAAGGATCCGCTATATTGTATTCAACTTCATTCTTTCAATTAGGAAGGTTGTCATGTGATACATGATTTTAAAAGTGAATTTCGAGAGAAAATGGAAAAACGCACATCAATATCTCAAACCGTTCCATAGATATTCAATTTTGAATAAATTAAACATGGACATAATTATTATTACAAAGATTATTATGATATTATTAGAAAATAAAACAATAATAAATCATACAGAAATGAAAAGAAGAGTACATTGAAAATATGACGGATCGAATTTTTTTTTCAAAGTGTTAAATATGTGAGAAGAGTTACCATTAGTGTCTACCAAAACCTGAGGAAGTAAAATTAGATGATGGAAACCAAAAATTGTCAGCCACTTTCATTACAGAAAATTGCCACATCACACTCAACACAACTGTAATGTTGAAATTAGATACTTAAGATTTTCAATGTAATCATCAGTGAAATCTCTCTCAACGGTCACCTCAAAATAACGGACATCTCTCAATAATGGACAAATTTTTATTCCCCGCCATTTCTCCATAACAGGAATATACATCATTATCTCTAAATAGCGAACTCTCTCAATAACAGTTAACGGACACTTGAAAAGGACAAATTTGTGAAATAACGGACACCAAAAAGTGGTTTTGTAGAGCTAGGACAAAAAAAACTCCTCTTTCTGGCACATTAATTCGTGAAAAAGCTTTAGAAATAGCCCAGCAGTTAGGTGTTAATGATTTTAAAGCATCGTCAAGATGGTTAGAAAAATTTCGCGGACAAAACTATGTGTTTGAAGGGTGAAAATTGTGGTGGGGGGAAATTTCTAAGGAAAGACTAACAGTTCTGTTGACTGTAAACATGATAGGGGAATTTGAAGAGCCAAAATATAAATATAATAGGGAGAGCGGCCAAACTAAGATGTTTGAATGGGGTTGACATAAAACAATTGAATGTTCAATGGTATTCTAATAAACGAGTCTGGATGACTAGAGACCTAATGAAAGTTTCCATTCAATTTTAATAGAAAGATGAAGAGGCAAAATAGAAGGGTGTGTTAATTTCTCGACAACGCTGCATATCATCCTGTAAACATCACCTTGGAAAATGTGAAGTTGATCTTCTCTCCACCGAATGTCACATCAGCCTGTCAACCACTGGATCAAGGGGTGATAAAAAATTCAAGGTTTTTTATAGACAAAGTATTTTGCGTCATATTCTAGCGAAGATAGAAGATGTTTCATCATTCTATGTACCTTCTCATTACCTTCTCTAGATCAAAAAGTAAATGAACAGAAGTTCTCAATAGCGGACAACTCTGTATAGCGGACATTTTACTAATCCCCAGAGGTGTCCGCTATTGGGAGATTTCACTATTACATTCTTGTATGATTTATCATAGTGAGGTCCACATTATGATGACAGTGGAGAAAGATGATAGAAGTACAGCGTTGCAGATTCCCTCTTTGCCTTGTCACTGCCTTCAATAGCGGATAGCTGATGTCAGTATATTCTAATGTTATATTAAGTGTTCATTATTGTTCAAAATCAATAATATCTAACTCGACAGCAAAAAAATCATCGATTAAATGATAAATTTTCATAATTGAGATTGAATAATTTTGTTATATTTCTACATTGTTAGAAAACGATCTGATAACGTCGCAGTTCTGAAAAAGGATAGCGCTGTCTGCTCTCACGAATGATAGACAAGGATAGCAACACCGATGCAGAGAGAACTTATAAGATTGTTTTATCCTATGACCAATGATAATCAAATACTGCCAGTTTAACTTGGACTTCACTATGTTATTTTAAAATGTAACTATATTTACTATTGGATTTTCGTTTAATAATAATTATTTATTCCTTAGCATTTGAATAAATGCAATTTCTCATTACTTTCCATCTGTAAATCTTAATTCTTCTAAATCTCCTTTCCGTCTGTAAATGTGAAACGGTTCACATTGTAATGGTAATCTTTGAAACGGTTTGAGATATTATATGCGGTTTCCGCCATTCATTTCTCATTCGAATTCTGTATCGGAATTACATGACCATCCTCCCATTTCAAAGAACAATGTTGGATTTATATTACGGATCCAAGATGGTGGGCAAAAATTGAAACGACAGCAATGCAGTTTGTTTTATTCCCAATGAAAGCTACTGTAAAAGGAATAGTAAGCTGCTCGCATAATATTTTACTCAACCAATCAATCTCTGAGATCAGGTCCCAGGTTTTTTTCATATAACTTGTCAAGTCTTATGAGCATGGCATTTGATTCTCAAAATGAGAGAGATGTCGAGAGCAACATACATTCACATTTCGAGTCCTTAGGGGCTCTGAAATCTTGAGGAAGCATCAGGGAATGGAATGAGTGAACTAGGGCAGGTGTTTCGATAACAATAGTCGCAGTTTCACGAAAATAGAATCAAGGAAATGAAATGTCTCAAGAAAGGAATCTGCAGAAGCTGATGGAGTCGCTGATTTGAAAGTCAAATCATTCGCTTTTATCATCGTCAGAAGTGGGCGAGCAACGAATTCGTTACAGAAACACTCAGAATTGACAATGATCTCAAGTAGTGCTTGTTCATTTTCATTGACTACAGGCGATGTTACATCTCACATTACTCAGAAGCTGCCTATAACTCCAATTTTAGTCACTATAGGTGTTGTCCTAGAGGACAAATTGGATTTTAGGGAACATATAAATCTATATTATTCATCGATGATCAATTCCTGGATGTAGTAGAGTTCTAGTTCTATCTAGAACAAGTAGAGAAAAACTGAAATAAACTGGAGAAACAAACTTACTCTGTGAATGCCAATGTAGCAATCATTTCACTCATTCAATAGTCTCATTCAAATAGAATGAAAAATACAAATTTATATTAATTGGAGCAATACTCTGATTGTTCCATGAATATGAAAACTTATTATAGATCCAAGGTAGATCCAATTGGATGAAAAAGTTATCAAATGAAGAATATTTACAGTGTGATTAACTCTATTAGAATGACGTATGTTTCGACTTCAAAAGTACTCGTTTGAAGATTATCTCTTGCGTCATATTCAATAATATATCATTGTATCATTGTATTATTGTATTGTATCATATCTAAAAATACTAGAAGTTCTGTGAACAGTAGACCTCGCGCTCAGTAAATTACATTGACCTGTTGTTATGTTTTCTCAAAAATTAATAAATAATTTATCAATTTAAAATGTCTAGAAAAAATCCTAAATAAACATAGAGCTTTCTGTCCTATCGTACTGTGACGTGTCGTCCCGGAATGTGAGTGTGAGCGCTGTCATCAGGTCTGGTTGAAACTGTCTACAACGTTGATGGAAAGATACATTTTCAGCCACTAGACAGCTGATTTATGATGAATAATTCTATAGTCTGATTTTTACTCTAATATTGGCGTATGACGGAGGCTCCTCTTTCCTTTTATATTATCCTTGAAATGCAAAATTTCCAAAAAAAACCTTGTATATAAGTCGATGCGCAATTTAAAAAGGAACATACCTGTCAAATTTCATGAAAATCTATTACCGCGTTTGGCCGTAAATGCACAACATATAAACATAATATGAACATTAAAACATTAAGAGAAATGCCAAACCGTCGACTTGAATCTTAGACCTTACTTCGCTCGATCAATAACTAGTAGTTCTGTGAACAGTAGACCTCACGCAGTATTCTCATCCACAAGTACCTGATTGAAACTATAGACCTTATGGAAATACAGCAATAGACTGGCTTCTCCACTCATCTGTGTAATCACTTGTCAGCTGATTTTATGATGAATAACTCTATAGTCTAATTTTTACTTTCCTTGCCCTATTACCATAGGTAAGGAAAGTATTGCTTTACGAAAAAAATTAAGGTACCCCAAATTGTAAATTTCTATACGTTTCAAGGTCCCCTGAGTCCAAAAAAGTGGTTTTTGGGTATTGGTCTGTATGTGTGTGTGTGTGTGTGCGTGTGTGTGTGCGTGTGTGTGTGTGTGTGTGTGTTGTGTGTGTGTGTGTGTGTGTGTGTGTGTGTGTGGTGTGTGTGTGTGTGTGGTGTGTGTGTGTGTGTGTGTGTGTGTGTGTGTGTGGTGTGTGTGTGTGTGTGTGTGTGTGTGTGTGTGTGTGTGTGTGTGTGTTGTGTGTGTGTGTGTGTGTGTGTGTTGTGTGTGTGTGTGTGTGTGTGGTGTGTGGTGTGTGTGTGTGTGTGTGTGTGTGTTGTGTGTGTGTGTGGTGTGTGTGTGTTGTGTGTGTGTGTGGTGTGTGTGTGTGTTGTGTGTGTGTGTGTGTGTGTGTGTTGTGTGTGTGTGTGTGTGTGTGTTTTATTAATAATTTCATTAATCATTGATAGTGAGATTGAGTAGGTAAGCTTTTCATCACGCCTCACACATGTGGTACCATAATTATGTAAAGTTGTGCTCCTTGGAGGGTTATCTCTTATGATAGAGCCCAACGTTGTGAAGCTATAATTGTGTAAAGGCGTAAACCTTTGCCCCACTGGTTGGGTGACATAATTGTGTAAGGTGGTAAATTGCAAATCCCTTACAGATGATACGATGTTCTTTATATTTATAAGAGCAGTTGCTAAATTCCCTCTTTTGCGAATAAATTCACAAAAAATTAAGGCCGTCCGGCTCGCAAAATTACTGGGTTCAAACCTCAGCTCTAGCTCAGTGGTAGATACATGAATTTTCCAAATACAATTAATCACCATAAGGTTCAATGACCAGTGATTAATAACTCTTACCGCTGCTTCTATGAAATGACTATTATTATTGTTTTGAGATTGAGTAAAATTTCCTGCTTGACTATTTATGCAATTTGGCTCAGAAGTAGCTGATTGGATATAATGTAAATGTTCTATCAGTTCTTCACAACTGGAAATCGACGATACTGCCAGTGTCATACAAACATTGAAAGGAAGCTTTTTTGCTAATATGTGGACCAGTGATGAATCAGCTAGAGATTCGTCTAACTGATAGTTTCTATTCATCAAATCTGTTATAAAATCAGTGTAGGATTGTCCATTTCTGCTATCGTAAGTGCATAAAATAATTTCTGATAGTGCGTCCATCTGTTTATGCCTGTTCCAATATTGTTGCAGGAACTGGGAGATGAAGTCCTCCAGGCTATTGATATCTCGCATCCGGCTCTGAAAAAACATCAGCGGCTCGCCGAGTAATAAACTGGACAATTGGAAACGCCACATTAACCAAGAGGTGGGTATCAGTTCTTGAACGGCTCTTATTTGGTCCACAAATGGTTTGGGTTGCATGTGACGGTAGGAATTATCGAATTTTCCAAGACTTTGTAAAAGTTGAGTGCTATTTGTCAGTTCAGTCGGCGTATAATGCATTCTGCTGACTGGAACATTTTCCATGGATGTCGCTAGTCTGGAGACTCTTTCTTCACTTGCGGTCCATTTATCATCTATAGTTTTTATGTTCTCATTCACTTCGTCATATAATTTGATTATCTTTGGTTGTTGTCCGACTACGGCATTCTCTAATACATCGCATCTCTCCCTTGATTTAATCCCTTCTTCCGTTATGTTTGTTGTACATATTTGCATGTTACTTTGCTCTTTAGTTATTATTTCCTCTCTATCAGCATGTTCACCTGTCTTCAATTCTATCTCGTGCTTATTTTCTTATACCTTTTCCGTTGTAGCTTCTATGATAGTGGTACCTCTTTCTTCACCTAATACGTCTACCCGTTTCTCAATTTCTTTAGGCGCTTCATTCAGCCGATCGTTTAACTGACACGCAACATCATCAATATGATTTTCTAGGTCTTTTATGGCCGTAGATTGCTTGTCTATTTTAATGTCCCCTATGTTTTTTGTCTCTTCTTGTAGGACCTTGGTATTTTCCTCCAATTTATCCTGGATTGCTTTGATAGCTTTGCTGTTTTCTCGGGTTATTTTCGCTTCTTCATCTTGTCCTGCTAAGAGTTGACTGAACATGAGTTTGCATTCGTTTATGAAATCTTTCGTCATGACATTGGTAGTATAACCGACTGAAGAATCTAATATGGTGTTGCGCTTTTCCAGGTTGATGACTGCGGACAATGGCTGGCTAACCACATCGGTCGGCGACTGGTCCATGGTGATGATATTATGTATTACTTCAAGTAAATAGCCAAGTGTGCTACCAAATTACCGGAATATTAAAATGGACTCTCTGCTAGTGCCTATTCTGGATAAAATTGTGTGGTGTTAAAAGTTTCAAGTGTCATGTACATATATTACTAAAAGAACATCAAGTGACAGGTATGATTTCCAACATGTATATATTACATTAATATAACCCTTAAAATTTTAGGTAGGGTCTTATCTTCCTTAATAATAGCTATGCGATTATATTTCAAATAATCTATACCCCTGGTCAGCATACAATATCCAGATTCAAAGATCAAGATCAAACTTTTGCTATAAAATTTTATGGAAATTTCCATCCAATTTTTCTCTATTATGAGAATTATGATATCAAACTCGTGTGATACAGTTTGTCTGTATTTATGCAGCTTGAAAAATTTCAATTTGAAGAGCAACTCAATTATTCTAGCCAGAAACTTACAATAGATCATCAGATATATCTTGTTGAATCTACTTCAGATTATACTTCTTGCAGCTTTCAGTTTTATTAATAATTTCATTAATCATTGATAGTGAGATTGAGTAGGTAAGCTTTTCATCACGCCTCACACATGTGGTACCATAATTATGTAAAGTTGTGCTCCTTGGAGGGTTATCTCTTATGATAGAGCCCAACGTTGTGAAGCTATAATTGTGTAAAGGCGTAAACCTTTGCCCCACTGGTTGGGTGACATAATTGTGTAAGGTGGTAAATTGCAAATCCCTTACAGATGATACGATGTTCTTTATATTTATAAGAGCAGTTGCTAAATTCCCTCTTTTGCAAATAAATTCACAAAAAATTAAGGCCGTCCGGCTCGCAAAATTACTGGGTTCAAACCTCAGCTCTAGCTCAGTGGTAGATACATGAATTTTCCAAATACAATTAATCACCATAAGGTTCAATGACCAGTGATTAATAACTCTTACCGCTGCTTCTATGAAGTTCTTGAAGAATACCAGTGAGGAAATTAAAAGAATATTTGATGACTGATTATCAGTAACCATGTACCCACTAGAGAATATTAAAGACCAACTATAGTTTTTTTCTAGTTGATTCTTAAAACGCTCGTCATGAATACAGGTATTCACCAATTTATCCTTCCAAAATTCCTTAGAACTTACAACGCCAGTTCTTGAAGCTCTCTGGATCCTTATATGATATAACTGGAACCTTATTAATATAATTATCAATATACTCTTTCTGGCAAACTAATATGACTATCATCAAAGGATGATAAGTATGGAGTGCTCTTAATAAGATCAATACTACTTGATTCAATAATTTTATGTGCTGCTGAACACTTATTGGTACTAAAACAGCTCAAACTGTATATCACGAGATGAATTAGGATAAAATAAATTTCTATGATTTGTATGCTGACATAAAACACGAAATATATTCCATAAAACAGTGTATATAAAATATTCGATATCTATAATTTTTCAATATATATAAAATTTTCTTATATCTATAATTTTATTTAAATAAATTCTTTTCTAAAATCTGAACAATTATCACAGGATTTAATAGCTTCACAATAGTGAGTTTCAATTCATAAACACATTATATTTATACTGATGCTTATATACAGAACCCTAAACTCTATGTGCGTCCTCTCAGGTCAAGATCATAAGCCAGAAGAAAAAGGTTTTCAGAAAAATTTATCTCTTCCTAGAACAATTTTGTAAGCTTCTTTCTGATTGGTCTTCAATTTAATAAACTCAATACAATGGGTCGCCTCAGAATCAGGGCTTCTTCCACTTTATAATAGAAAAAATTAAAATAAAAAGTTTTTATACAAATATATGGAGTGTTTATCTTAAATTAATTTCAGAAATAAATCGCAATATACGATGTTAATACATTCAGTATTTTATATGAGTTTTGTATACTCTGGATTTTCGTGCTTTTTAGATTATAATAAATATTTATAAAATAACTAGCTGTACCCTGCCACGCTTCGCAGTGGCACATTGTGATCGAATGTTTATTATTTTTTTTCTGTGGCCCCCACTATATATAAAATATGTGTATATAATACGAATTTATTATAAAAAAAAAAGCATCGGTATGCTTTCTTTGTTCTGAATTGCGAAAGTAATTGAAATCCAATAATTGTACCGGAAAACATACGGTAATCAAGAGTGTAGTTTACCGGTACTCTATATCTCACGAACCTGTTGAAGCTGCGTTTTGAAACATGCGCGCTATCTAGCGGTCAGATTTTGCACTTTGATTGCAGCAGCGCTCAGCTCAAATCTGGCCAAAAATGGCCAAAGTTTCACACCCCTCCCCCCGGGCCACCCTGCGAGCCCGGGCAATTTTTTTTTTAATCGACTTATTTTCGCGAGCTGACCCCGAATGTGAAGTCAAAAATCGGAAAAATCCATAAACAAAAAAGTTAAAAATTTTCAGGCGAGCGTAGCGCCCCTGAAAATTGTAAAAAGTAGATAAAAACCATCCTTGATGCGGATTTTATATCATGTTAAAATTTCAACTCAATCGGTCCAGTACTTTTGGAGTTTTTGCATTACACACAAACCAACATAACATTTTTATATATATAGATAAAGATAATAGTTGTCCGTATTTCTATACATCGACCTTCCTTAGTATATATAATAATACATCTTTTGTGAGTAAATTTTTATAATTCAACCTATTATACTGGTTGATCGAGTGATCAGCTGATTCGCTCAGTATTGATTCAAATAATTATCGATTTATTCAAGATCGACTGATTCTTTTCAAAAATGTAAACAAATAATTCTAACCTCAACGTACATGCAAACTTTTATTTTTTATAATCCGCCAATAATAAGTAAGCCGCTTTATAATTTTTAATTTTGCCAATGGATTCTCATAGTTGTTGAATCACAATTATACATGTTTTCTTATCGTTTTTGATAATACTATTACTCTTAATCGCTAATAATATTCGATTTAAGTTGGTTGATCCTTTGACTAGGTCTAACTTTCTTTTCCATTTTATAATTCTATTAAAATTCATTGGTTCATTTCAAAATATTTGATGGTACTAAAGTACCACGTGACAGTGTGTGTGTGTATGAGTGTATGTTCGTCTGTGTAAACGATAATTATGTCATCTCCCAATTAACGGAATGACTTGAAATTTGGAACTTAAGGTCCTTTCAGTATAAGGGTCCGACACGAACAATTTCGATCACATGTAATTCAAGATGGCGAAAATGTTGTCAAAAACAGGGTTTTTCGCGATTTTCTCGAAAACGGCTCCAACGATTTTGATCAAATTCATACCTCAATTGGTCATTGATAAGTTCTATCAACTGCCATAAGTTCCATATCTGTAAAAATTTCAGGAGCTCCGCACCATCTAGGCAAAGTTTGATTTTAGATTTTCAATTATCAGGCTTCAGATACAATTTAAACAAAAATTTTCAAGTGGAAAAGATTGAGCATGAAAATCTCTACAATTAAATTTCAGTAACATTTCTACCTCAATTTGAAAATAAGCTCGAAATTCAAGAAAATGTGATTATTTCAATTGCAAACTGTTGACAACTGTTGATTCTATTAAATCATTCACTATGAAGAGATAGCAGAGCTCGTGTGTCTATATCGTTATTTTCCTGTCACCAGCTGGCTCAGATCTTTGAATAGTAGTAGACTTGAGATGCGCGGGAACACTAGCATCAGGTGATCAATTATCATAACGGCAAGGAAAGTTGTGTGAGTGCGCCACACCAGATTTTTACTTTCCTTGCCCTATTACCATAGGTGAGGAAAGTATTGCTTTCCGAAAAAAAATATTATGGTACCCCAATTTCTAAATTTCTATACGTTTCAAGGTCCCCTGAGTCCAAAAAAGTGGTTTTTAGGTATTGGTCTGTATGTGTGTGTGTGTGTGTGTGTGTGTGTGTGTGTGTGTGTGTGTGTGTGTGTGTGTGTGTGTGTGTGTGTGTGTGTGTGTGTGTGTGTGTGTGTGTGTATATGTTGTCAAAAACAGGGTTTTTCGCGATTTTCTCGAAAATGGCTCCAACGATTTTGTTCAAATTCATACCTAAAATAGTCATTGATAAGCTCTATCAACTGTCACAAGTCCCATATCTGTAAAAATTTCAGGAGCTCCGCACCATCTATGCAAAGTTTGATTTTGGATTTCCAATTATCAGGTCTCAGATATAATTTAAACGAAAAATTTTGAGTGGAAAAGATTGAGCATGAAAATGTCTTCAATTAATGAACAGTAACATTTTCACCTAAAATTGTAAATAAGCTTGAAATTTGAGAAAATGTGATTATTAAATTGCAAACTGTTGGCAACTGTTGATTCTATTAAATCATTCACTATGAAGAGATAGCAGATCTCGTGCGTATCCAGCGTTTTTGTCCTGTCACCAGCTGGCTCATATTTTTGAATAGTAGATTTGAGATGCGCGGGAACACTAGCGTCAGGTGATCAATTTTCATAACGACAAGGAAAGTTATGTAAGTTGAGTGCGCCACACCAGATTTTTACTCTAATATTGGCGTATGAAAGAGGCTCCTTTTTCCTTTTATATTATCCTTGAAATGCAAAATTTCCAAAAACCTTGTATATACGTCGATGCGCAATTAAAAAAGGAACATACACGTCAAGTTTCATGAAAATCTTATTACCGCGTTTCGCCGTAAATGCGCAACATATAAACATTTAAACATTAAGAGAAATGCCAAACCGTCGACTTGAATCTTAGATCTCACTTCGCTCGGTCAATAAATTAATAGCCAATCTCAGAGATACATAGATATTCCTATTAGATTCTATCTCCTGTTCATCCGAGTTCTATATAGTTACTGTATGAAGACAGCTTGGCCACAGGAGCTTTTACTCGCCACAGACATCAAGATTCCATCTGTTTGAATTTTATAATGGGGCTTCTATGAGATTATGATTAAAATTGTTCACGTTTACTTGGTAGAAGCATGAATTTCCTTGAATATAATAATTTTTACTTTTTTTATTTTCTAACTTTTCAAAGCCATTTAACCTTTTTTTATTTTCTAACATCATTTTTGAACTTGAAAAAGTAAATGTTGGATGATTACGAGTGTCAATAAAGGTATCATACCGAAACCTGAAAGCTTACTTAAACATTAACCTGTACGCTTAACCAATCATTAACCTGTAAGCTTACTTATCTGTAATAATTAATTACAGCTTAGCCAATCATTAACCTGTAAGCTTACATATTAATGATATCTCTGTAATCATTAATTATCATTAATGATAATACTGATGATTACCTGTAATCATTATGGTGATTACAGATAATATGAGTGGAACCCTCTTTTTTCGGAATTGAATCAGAATTTGCTATATCATGATCATGGTTAATACATTCAAACAAACTCAATTTAAATTGCATAGCAAGTTGATGATTTCTTATCACCAAATTTTTAAAAAAATGATCAATTTCCATATCTTATTGTTGGAAAATGGTGAAATTCTCATGACAGTAGATACTTTTCGATGTGGAGAAGTTTACTAAATTGCAACCGTGATCAAATGCCAGTTAAATGCAATGCGACGAGAGTCAATTGTCATTTAATTACGGTTGAAAACTCCATATTAAATGTGATACGGTGCGGTATACAACTGAGCCACAGAGAATGTTTGAAAATAGTTTATTGGATCAGATTGAAGTGATAACCAACGTCCGAATTTTTGAGCAAGTTTGCCATTTCAAATATTTCGGCTGTGACATCTCGTGCAATCATGATGAAGATGCGGACAACAAGATGCATAGGTTTCAGCACATAATGTGGAATGAATCATCGACGTTCAAGGAATAGTATATGAAAGTAGATCAGAATTATGTTCTACAGAACGATTGCAGCACCTGCACTATTGTATGGAAGCGAAACATGGTTACTTTCTAAGAGTGATTAGAGCATGCTGCAACATCAGAGATGAGGTTCCTCTGTAGAACATAATTATGGATATAACAGGGAAGATCACTACGCGAAAACAGATATACGGACTCACCTCAACATCTTTGCTATACATTCGAACCTCTGTATAACGAAGTCGATTATCCCGAGAAAAAATTCGCTGCCGAGAGGTATTCGTTATTGAGAGGTTCTGTGAAGAAAACTGCCACGATCCTATGGATCTTATAATATCGTATCATGGCGGTAAATAAAATAATGAATATGGTATATAAAACATATCATCGCGAACGTAGGTAGGGTACCTATTAGGCCAATATTAATAGAAAAATTTAAAAATGCATGCTGTTGAAAAAACATGTTTTTTAATATTTGTAGAATGTAATAAGTAAACTCACCAATTTATTTCCAGAAAGCTTGATTTGTACTATTAGTAGAGCTCAATCAAAGTACATACTCTGTAGAAATATTTTTCAACTTTTTACACTACTATCAGATGGAACGCAAAATACGGTTATTTTGTCAATAACTTCACTATAAATACTATAATAACTCAAATTTCCTATTTTTTTTGTTTTATATTTGGAAAAGTGAGTAATATCGGTTGAATTTTGCATTTAAATAAAACATCATGTTCGATAAACGACTCACATCTATTCAAACAGTCGGACATGTCTGGTACACTATTTTTCAGTTTTAATCCTTGCCTGATAATTTTGAAAGCCTCTAGAACTTCTTGATCTGACGGATTCTTCTCCTCAGGTTCGTCACAGTCATCATCATCATCATCATAGTCAGTTCAAAGAATTGTGAATGTGTGACAAAAGCAAGAATAGAAAAGTCCAGTCGTTCACCTGCCTGGTCTACAATGACAAGCTCTTGGAATTCAATTTCCGAGATGTGTTTCACCCTCTATTGACTGTCTACTACCCTATCTTCTTCCTACCTGAATTGCCATTATTTTTAGTCTATTGACCTTTCTGCTGAATCTAAACAATTCTTTGAAAATGATCGTCTGCTTCCTATACACACTACACTTTGTATGTTGAAGTCAAGAGAAAACTTTGTTGTTGAGAGGTCCTATAGTTGAGGGCTGTGAGTCCATTTTCCACGGCTCGAGCTTCATTGGAAAAAGAGAGAAATGTAAATCTGTTTGCAACGAAAAACATGCTTTTTCCACATATGCCAAACCTAACAATTAGAAAACGGTGAATCTCATGACTCCTTGAAGGTACACACTTGGAAATGGTATCAGCCTCTCTGTAATGATGTATATTAAGAAAATTTTCATGATGGCAATCTCAAAAATATTTGCCATCATGAAAAAAACAAGAAAATCTATTGAATTTGGATCGTTTTCTCAGCTTCAAAATGATATACGATATATATATATATATATATATTATATATATATATATATATATATATATATAATATATATATATATGTCTTCACGCGTTGTACGTCAATAAAAAATAATGAGTTCTCCATTAGAACAGTCAACGTGACAATTTACATCCAAGGACGTCGAATTACAAGTTGTAACTGCAATTGTAGCGGATAATCACCGACTACCTTGGCAGAGGTGCGAAATCGATACAAATAATACAAATTGCAGTAAATAACAGGTTGAGGGTGGTAGGTACACGCAGTCAGGTCACATTATGTTGTATATTGCATTGCCCTAGGCTCTGATCGATTCTAGAAGGTGACTGTTCCACTATGCATCTTCTATCTCAGTTGGCAGTCTTCCTATCTCTTTTCTTAGCAGTCTCTCTCGATATCTCTATCTCATACTTTCTCAGGAAACTCTCCGGCCGGCTTCTAATGGTTTATGGGGCGCGAATTAAAAGCCATCGTTCTTTTCTCGTCGTCGATTTATTGACACGCAATTCAGTTATTGATTTGTGCTTTCAGCAGCACGCTGTCTCGCTTATCGCATTCACACTTCACACTACTCCCGTCTTGCTTATGGCCTCAATCTTCAGCATTTATTCAGGCTAGCAATACAAAGTGCGATGAGCCTGTTTTCATAATAATAAAATGGTGAGCAATCATTTCTGCGAAATTGATTGCATTATTAAAACAATAATTTATTTAGTCACTCGTATAAACAATCAAACATTTCAGGCCATATCTTTCAGAAGTTTTATTTAGGCTAGTAATACAAAATGTGATAAGTTTGTTTTTCTGATATATTAGTGAGGAATCGTCTCCGTGAAATTGTTTCCATTGAAGGATCATTAATTTTATTGTTATAGTATCTGTTTTGGAAGCGACCACAATTTTTTATTTTTGTTAAATTGGATATTTTTTATTCTTTCACATTATCTGTGTTTACTCCACGTAATACATTGGATCAAGAGTTATTCTTCATATTGATATTATTGAAGATGACTTACTACAACCTTGATCAAAATTTCACAGTTACTTATTTTTACTTACACAGGAAGACTTATTTTTGAAAATCTTAAGATTTGGTCGCTCTTCTCGTAGGGAAGAGTGAGTAATTTTCATAGAGGACATTTTTATATACTTGTTTTCCTATGATTATCATTAAGAAGGGTCCATTTCTAAATCATATATAATTAAATACAGGGAACAAATTTATTTATCTTGTGCTGGATCCTGAAGGAAGAGCATAGAGGATAGATATTTTAATTAATGATTTCAAAATAATCGAGTTGATTCATTTCATGCTTCCAGATTTATCAAGAAATAGTGCTTCTCAAAAGAATTGAATAGAAAAAATTGATCCACAGAAGGGTATCATGATTCACAAAAAGAGAACATCAATTTCAGTTTAAAGTTAGTCATTCTAAAATGATAGCAACCTGACAATCATTACTGATGCGGTATACATTCCACCTACGGATTAATCAACATCAAAGTGTTATAGTATTCAGAAACATAACCAGTGAATAGCTATTAAAAATTGGAAAAAAATATCTGAAGAACAAGGAAAAAACAAGAGAGTAGGATGATAGAGAGAAAAATCATCTCTAGAATATCTATCGTGGCTTGGAAAGGTATGAGAGAAGACTGCTGAAATCAATGATTTTCATTCTAATCAATTCAATGATTCCTAATTAACTGTGTTTCAATATAAAATGATGGTTAACTGAAGTGAGGAAATCAATATTCAATTCAAATCAATTCAGTGCTTCGCATCATTTTATTAAACGGATTGAGAATCTTTACGATATTATTTATTATTTTACAAACAGGAGACTCTCTAGAAGTATTTTAAGCCTATGTGATGATGATGATGATGGGATGAATGATAATACAATGAAGGTAGAGCTATGAATGAATAAAAATTATAGGTTATGCTATCCACTTGAATTCATTTGAGTCAACCTTTCAGTCCAGAAATAAATAAACTAGAAATTTTCAATTTGATTTGATTAAAAACCGAATATAATAGAATGATTACATTCAATAAACTCTCAGAATTTGAAAATATTGAGATATTAGGAAAAATTATTTTGAACCAGAAATAAAACACAAACTAATTCACTTAAAGCACAGCTGTTATATAGATAAATAACGAAGTGGAACGAAGAATGGACTATCATTAACTTAGAAAAATCGGTGTGATGACTAATTTATATGAATATTATTCATTTTTGGAAAAGGCTCAGCGATGGTATCAATGGCATTATGAAGTGATATTTTTCCAATCACTATGTGAAATCCGTTATCAGATTCAACGAACTGGAAAAGGTCGGAAAAACCACCCAACCGATTTCCTGATTTCCATTTCTAAATGGAATGACTCCAAACAAGCTTCGCGAATAATCCTTTTTCATTTTTGTAAAAGCAACAATCCACTTCAGTTGGAAAAATATTCGGATTATAGGGATTTTATTCATGGAACATGCTTCTGACATTATACGTTGATGATACTGGGATCTGTATGTACAGGGTAGTATATAGCCATGTGGCCATGCGGCTTCTAATATTCATGCAAAATACAAAAATATGCCATTCTATGTTTGTCAAAACGGTATAGGTAAGTGACTGAGAAGATAAGGAATAATAATAGGCTACTCGGAGAGCTTATATCTAAAAGTGGCGTTAAGTGAATAAAAAAATCGCCAGAGAAATAGTGATATATTTTTTATCTTATTCCACAAATATGAAATCGTGTTATCACGATTTGAAATACTTTCTCAACTTTCCAATAATTGATAACATATTCATGCTATTCTCGAATGGCGAAAACTGAACGGTCATAGAATGAACTATCAGAACTTTTATAAGGATGTTAAATTTTTGAAAAAAAAATTCGCCCTAGCACTGCAAAGTTTGATTTTAGATTTCTAATTATCAGGCTACAGATACAATTTGAATAAAGAATTCGAGTGGAAAAGATTGAGCATGAAAATCTCTACAATTAATGTTCAGTAACATTTCCACCAAAAATTGAAAATAAGCAAGAAACTCGAGAAAATGTGATTATCCAATTGCAAACTGTTGGCAACTGTTGATTCTATTAAATGATTCACTATGAAGAGATAGCAGACCTCGTATGTCTCCAGCGTTATTGTCCTGTCAACAGCTGGCTCAGAACTTTGTTTATAAGTAGACTTGAGATGCGCGTGAACACTAGTGTCAGGTAATCAATTTTCATAACGGCAAGGAAAGTTGTGTGAGTGCGCCACACCAGATTTTTTACTTTCCTTGCCCTATTACCATATGTAAGGAAAGTATTGCTTTCCGAGAAAAATTAAGGTACCCCAATTTCTAAATTTCTATACGTTTCAAGGTTTGGTCTGTATGTGTGTGTGTGTGTGTAAATGTATACCTAAAATAGTCATTGATAAGCTATATCAACTGCTACAAGTGTCATATCAAATTTCCCAATTATGATTATAATAATATACATATCATAACAAGATATTCACCAGCCAAACTGAATTTGCGCAATGACTAACTCGCAATTTGGCATCCTATTTGGTTCAATTAGCATATTATTGGCATACTATTAGCATTAGCATATTATCACACCGATATCATCCCACGTGCTGTGTATAATCATCATGTACCGACATTTGTCTCAGCTTAAGCAAGAATGGGAGGCAGACTTGTTCGATAAATTATGACGAATAAATAACTTGAAATCTATCTAAAATAAAAGCTTCCATATAAATATATGTTTACATTGGATGATATGGGTTGAACGGGCGATCGGAAAGTACGGTACGTAAGAATGCATTTAGGGTAAAAACTTCTGGAATGGCAATTCTTTAATCTTGACCAAACTCTCCTTGCTGAGTTTAGAATAAAATACTGTACACGGATTGCATATTCATTCACAATTCATTCACAATGCAAATGACACTAGTGTAATAACATTGAAAGATAAAATAATAAGGTAGTCCTTGTGCTATTTTTCTTCCAAATTTATAAATGACAAAGTCCAAGATAAGGTTAGAATTTCACGTGTGCAATTTTTATAAAATTTTGGTCCAAAATAAACATTAAAACTATAAATTTCGAATTTAGATGGCTTAAATTGATAAATTAATTAGAAATATTCCACTCAATTACCACTTTTAACGAATAATATTGAGTTATTTGAGAAAATTTGGAACTATTCAAGAAACACAAACTCGTAAACACATATACATATACATATTGTATCAAACAATAGATAGAAGCTTGTTTGATCGTCTTTCAAACAAGAGATGCCTTAAAAAACTCAAGTCATTACTTTAATTTACTAGCCACTACGGCTGACAGTATTCTGTTTTCTCTCTGATCAATAGGGGGAAAGTTGAAGGGTCGAGAGGTATAGAAGGCACGCTCCCAACTCTGTTTACAGCCGTTATAGAAAGAAGTCCATTGTGAAAGGTCGAATAATCAAGATACGTGGTCTGTAGACTACAAGGTACAAAAGCTGTGGCCCACAAGAGGCCCATTTGACCGGTGGACGGGCCGCATTGCAGTTAAGTTGTTGATAAGTCCATCGTTCGCTCGCCGCAGTGAAAGGATTACTTTCGATGATTATGGCGCCCTTTGAGTGTTCCCAAACGTTTCATTTACCAACACCACAAAGTGAAGCATAATCATCCATCGTGCCACAGTTACAAGTGATGGTGCAATTTTATTAATGGGATATTTTCAGCATGAATTTATAGAGGGTTTAGAGAAGTTTTTGATGGTGATAACCAAATTTGAGTAGAAGACATTCGATTCGTGTTAATGCATGATTGATTGATTAACGCCAAAGTGTATTTTCTCACCTTTCTTATATCAATTAACTTCATATTAAGGAAGTGAGCTCCAGCTTGAAATTTATATAATATTTTCCATCACAAAAGAGGAATAACATATAATTGGAGTTTGAGGGTTTAAATTTTGAATGGGTTTGATTGGAATTCAATATTCAAACAATTTATACTGAAATCTTGAATATCATCCTTTTAACATAGTAACCGCGTCCAGCTTGAAGCTCACATAACTTTTATGAGAGAACGACAGATGATATGCACTCTCCAACGAAATATAATGCAAATTCATTGTCTCTTTCCTGTTTAGGGCTTCTTTTAATATAAATAGAAATAAAAATCTCAGTACCTTTTTTGAATTATTTTATCACAACATGTTTCAACATTCATGCCATTTTCAAGTGATAAAAAGTTTCACTTGAAAATGGCATGAATGTTGAAACATATTGTCATAAAATAATTAAAAAACGGTACTGAGATTTTTATTTTTAATGCAAATTCGAAATTGATAAGTATTTAATAAAATAAATTGATTGATTAATTCATTAATTAATTAATACTTCCTAACATTAAATGATGATTTTGTTATGAAGACATTCATTGAACATTTCTGGAAGCATTGAACTAAAATATTATCTTCATTCAAGTCATTCTCTATTACTAGTAAGTTCTCCTCCTTTCTCCATTTATAATTCCAGAGTCCAGACTTACCGTTACGCCAATATTGAACGCCTCCAAAGGTGCATTCATCTCGAGTGAACTCTCAATCATAATGAATTGAGTGGTTCCCTTCGAGTGCTCCTCCTCTTAGAAGTCGAAGCTGTCTTCAAATAACGTATCTTTACATTTCTTAAAGTGGGTTGGGTAATTTATGCATTGTTAGAATGTGGATGCTTCATCAAAGCTACAATAGTATTGCTGAATACCTATTTATTTTCTGCTTTCGAATAAATTGAGTGAAGTTATTACAAATTCAATCTTCATGCAATTGGTTTTACATGATATGTGTAAGCAATTAACAACTCATAATACGAGGATCGTTCCAGAATTAAGTTACACTAATTTTATAACCCTGCACATGGCAGGTAAAAGCTAAAAGTTTAAAGAAACCTTTCAGATTTAGTGGCAGTGCTGTTAAATTTTCAGGTAACTGTCATTATTCATTCGTCAGTCAGGAGCAATCCAATATGGAACTACCACTCACTACTAACGCAAAATGATAAATTCATAGTAATATAGAGTAATCCGGTTTGTAACGGGTAATAATAAGAGTGCCACTGAAATTCACCACGAATTGTGCAGTGTGTATGGTGACGACGTTATATCATAGCCAATTATTGTTTCTCGATTGTTCCAATTTTTTGTTGAAGGAAAAATAACATCACACAACGAACAACGAAGTGACCGTCACTTCACGTCAATTGCCCGGTGCAACCAAACATTCTTTAAGATGTCCGAAGACACCGATTGTAGCCTTACCCTTGACAAAATTCATTAGCAACTCTCTCTAAATTAATGTTGAAATTAGCCACCCACACTACGTAACTTGTGGTGAGTTTCAGTCACACTTTTATTATTTCCCGTTAAAGAAAGAATGACACTACATATTTTTAATTTGGCGGTAGAAGTGAGTGGTAGCTACATATGAGATTTCTCCCAAATGACGAATGTATGGCAGCCACATAAAAGCTACAGCACTGCCACTAAATCTGGTAGAGATGTCAGCCTTTCCCTGCCATGTACAGAGCTATGAAAAAAGTATAACTTAGTTCTGGAACGATCCTTGTACAAAAGGCTGGTTCAGAGATTATGAGATGTGGAAGAAGTTATTTGAATCATCAATTTAAATACGACTCCGATTGTTAATGTGGAGTAACAGTTGGCATACAGCCTACCAGAGCCTGAAAATGGGAGAAGGAAAGAGTCTGGACCTATTTTATCCTGAGTTTCTCGGAGAGGTCGAAATGAGAAGATAGCACTTTTCAGTTGAAAGGGGATATCGTCCAGAGGTTTGAGGCGAGGTGGGATAATGAAAGGGGATTCAGGAACATGTCCGAAACGGGACAGAAGGCTACTTGGTTCAGATCCCGTCTGGCACGACAGATACCAGAAGAGGATTTTATCCGAGTACAACTCACTACAGACCACTGTCTGTACTCCTCTGTCTACTTCCTCTGTCTATTCGGCTGTCATCCTGTCCCTGGCTTTTAACTCTCACGCCTTTTCTCGCTCGCTCACACACCACTTGCCAAATTATCTTACATGATACCATTGGGATGTAGAGGAATTGAGATATTTGTTGACTCAAACTACTAGATGCATTAGGATGAAAACATTGGTATAAACAAGCTATTCGATGCTCTTGCAGTGAAATATAAGAAAATCGAAGTTGAGTGATTTGTGTATTTGAACAAATTAGAATCTTGATCAGTAGTTATGAATAAAAACTTCCCCATTCGATGAAATATCCAAATTCAATTATAATAATTAGGGCTCTACAAATCAGCTATCTATTCACTTCTATTTCACAAATTGAATGAAAAACGACATTAATTACAAGCTAGTTCACTGAAACAAAGCTTTATGAGGTAGAGTGTACGATGGAAACAACATTTTTTTACTATTCTCATATCATACAAATGAGCTTTCGGTTATTTGACGAGTGAATCAATAGATAAATACGGCTCATGTTCACTGATGAACCAATTTAGTGAAGTTGGAGATCAGACTGGTGTTGTGTTGAATGTTTAAATATCAATAATAGGACTATAACTAGATAAATATTCATTTTCGTTAAGAATACACAAGTCCTTAATTATTGAGGTTCTTTTTTTCAACATACAAGTAATAAATTTTGTCTTGAGCTCTCCATCACATCATATATAAGAAGAAGATAATAAATATGTAATAATGCTCAATTCTTGTCTCTCTTTATGAATGTTAAAATTAATAATTTCAGGCTAGGTGGGATCTGTACGCAAGGTATTCCCTACCAACAGAAGCCTATCGAAAATATTATTGAGTTACTTGGAGCCATAAGTGAATTATTTATTTATAATATTGAGCTTTTAATGTATGTATTAAGTTTGGCTCACGGTGGCAGATTATGACGGTGACAGAGGTATTATGTGATTCAATATTATGGTGGACAGCAAACAAGAAAATTCACACACATGAGAAAATTTCATCGTTTTACGTTTCAAATTGCAGTGGACATCTCACCAACCACAGTCACATCATTTCTCTTCTACATAAGCTCCCTGTTTTGTGTTGTCTTGGTTTTCCAAGAAGAGAGAGTTTGTTGTCCCGAAGTAGTGGTGTGATCCGATTAACCCTGAGAGGGGTGGCATCGTAGGGATGCAATTAATTTCATGGTGTCATCTCTTTACTGCGTTAGTTGTCCGATGTTGTCACACTATCTCTTCCACTCTCTCGCTCTTTCTTTCTCTATTTCGCCTCTAGCTCATAACTGCTTCAATTAGTTCCTAGATAAGGCGCAGTTATTACTAGCCAGGCGTAATAACAAGACAGTGACCACCTTTTTCTAGTTGAAAGTGTAAAAAGAAAACGCATCTTGTTGGTGAAGTTCAGAAGGAGTTTTTAAATAATCATCAAAGATGAGATCCATCATTATTTTATGAATTAGAAATTTCCGTGGAAAGCTTTTTTAGAATTTATTTATATGAAAGACTTGAAATAACCATCAATTTATCTTTCAATTGAGTCTTGATATTTCTTTGGAGATAACTTAGGGATGTTTTGGAGAGGATGATTCTTTATTGAATCATAATAATACTTCCATGAACTGAAATAAAATTCATTCACTAAATTTTAAAATTATACAGGCTGCAAGTGAGTTCATTGGAAAACTCCATATTGAAATAAGGGGAAAATATCTCCTTATATGAATGTTTTTCATTATTGTAGTGGAAAAATATCACAACGAACACTGATTGAAGTCAATATCTGAGTGAAATATCTAAAGGTGCGTACAGATTTACGCGCCGCGAACATGAGCAATTCACTTTTAATCAGCTGATGCCAAGCTTTTTATATCTGTATCTTACCGTTTCTGTAAAAATACAGATATAATCAGATGATTAAAAGTGAATTGCTCATGTTCGCGGCGCGTATATCTGTACGCACCTTTACATCATCTGTAGAAATGATATCGAATAGACAGAACATGATTTATATTGGATATATATTTTATATAGTGTTAATACAAAGGTTTAAATGCTGAAATAATATTAATATTACAATCAAAAACTTTCTTTTGTCTGTCGAATTGATGTTTCACGGGGATTTCAATTCCTTTTTCAAGTATATTTTCTTGAAAACTAGTTAGATAAAATGATAATATTGACTCCAGTTTGCATGTCGTGAGAAAATCGAACAGTCTCTTGACGTTCGTCATGACTCATGAACGTGAGAAAATCGAACAGTCTCTTGACGTTCGTCGCACTGACTCATGAACGGCTTAAATTGTTTCGAGTTTTTATTTTTTCCTATAGGACTGGAACAAGGTACATTATCCGAACCATTGACTTCAAATCTAGAATGATTATTGTTGACTCAAGGACGCATAAAAAGTACACTTAAACCGAGAATTCGGAATGATTCAGTGTTAATGAACGATTGAGAATTTTATTCATGCAAATAGGGGATAGGGAACATAAAAATGTTTAATCACAGTACAAGCAAGATGCATGCGAATACAATGCAGTACTATGTGCATGTGAAATGATATATTATGTAGCATTTATGTTATTATGACTTTGTCTGCACTGAAACATATACTGTGCTACACCACTTTCTAATGAGTATAATATTTATTTCATTGGCTAGAATTTTCATTGGCCCAACTAGCAGCAATAAAGCCTACTATCACCCACGTGTGGTTATCAACGGTTTATTCCGCCATGTTAGGCGTAGCTCATGAGAAAAGGATACACACAAATGGCCATCAGTCAGCAACTATTACTATACAGAGTGTCCCACGAGAAGTGTAACAGCCGAAGACTGTTATTTTATTTTTAATATGTGAATATTTCCTATTTTAGTGATAATAATGGGAAATGTTTCTTCTATGTTCAGTTTTAAAGAATTTGAATTTGAAAATCTACTTTGTGAAAATACTTGAGGACTGAAAATTTTGGGAATTGAAGAACTACAAGACTTAACCTATTTCGGACTATCACTAGCACAAGGTTACCTTATTATTTTTCCTCTCCCTATCATTTTGATAATGTACTCATTTCATAAATAAATGAATGAATAAAGATCATAGATTCAACATGGAGTTTGCAACAAAAATGTTTAGTGAAAGTTTTTTACATCGACCTTAGTTTTTTAGATATATAGATTTTTCGATATTTTTGAAATACGTCAATAGCTGGAAAACTATTGGTCAGAATACAATTCTAAGGAAATGGTTGGAAAGAGGAAGAAATTTCCAATAAGATTGATTTAATTATCCCTTGATTGACATTTTAGAACTTTTTATGAGCGTTCAATCTATTTGAAATTCACCTTTGAACTTGATAAATGAATTTTTTTACCTTTGAGCGCTCATAAAAAGTTCAAAAACGTCAAACAAAGGAAGAAATCAAATCAATCTCATCGAAAATTTCTTCTTTTTTCCAACCATATCCTTAGAATTTGACTTTGACCAATAGTTTTATAGTTATTGACGTATTTCAAATATATCAAAAATCTATATATTTTGAAAACTAAGGTCGATAATTATAAGAAAATGTTACTATACATTTTTTATAGCAAATTCCATGTAAATTCTATAGTCTTCGGTTGTTACACTTCTCGTGGGACACTCTGTATATACGATAGAAATCCAATTATCCGAATCAATTGAGACCGGACCAAATCCAGATGATCAAATATTCGTACAATTGAAGTTTTCATAGAAAATTGCGAATTTAGAAAAAAACTGTGTTCATTTAATAATTACCGGTTGAATAATCTTTAAATTGAACTCCTTGTTAATGCTCCTTCACCATATCTGAAAATCGCGGGAATCCACCCACTTTCTTCCAAAATCATTTAAATTTTCTAGCTAAGAAACTGAAGGAATATATCAGTAGCTATAAGAATGATATGATCAGTGAATATCTGAGAAACCTTGCTACAGATAAGAAATTCGCTTATTCACTCTGGAAAGCTACAATGTACTTGAAAAAACTTGAAAACAGTTCAAGATACACCAATCAAAACAATTAATGATGGGTAACAAACAGGAATAACAAACAGAAAGCTGAACGTTTTGCAGAGTACCTGGAGAGTGTCTTTCAACCTCATCAATTCCAAGGTGGTGTAGAAGATGATGAGATGGGAATATCACAGGATATGAGAGAGATTCCAGCCTCAACAACAAATGAGCTGATAAGTATCATCAAGACAACCAGTTGTAAGAAAGCTCCAGGATATGATCCCATTAGTGGTGAAGTTCTGAAAAACCTTTTTAGACATCGCTCAGGCATTTGATAAAGTGTGGCATGTAGGTCTAATTAAGAAACTACAAAAAGTTTTACCTCAGCAATATACCTCATTGCTAAAATCTTACCTGTCAGACAGATTCTTCCGAGTGAAAGAAGGTGATAGCTACTCAGGATTAACACCAATTAAAGCTGGAGTACCTCAAGGAAGTGTATTGGGCCCTACTCTGTACCTGCTCTACACCAGCGATCTTCATGTGCCAGAAAATGACACTATTGCAAACTTTGCAGATGACACAGCTGTCTTAGCAGTTGGAGAAACTAATGAGGAAGCTACAAGTGAAGCACAAGAAGCCATCAAGAAAATTGAGAAATGGACTAAAACCTGGCGGATTAAGTTGAATGAAAGCAAGTCCACACATGTTGTCTTCACAAATAGGCATTATGTGTACATCCCAATGAGATTAAACAACAAAGAAGTCCCGTTTGCAAATGAAGCTAAGTATCTTGAATGACACTAGATGCAAAACTATGATTGAAGATACTATTAGAATGTCCTATTCCACCCTCTAGGTTTTCTAATAATTGCGAAGTATTGCTACGACGCGGACTAGCTACAGCCGGGTATGGGTCGGGGTCGGTGACCGTATTGACTGGTGGAGATACTGGACCTACACTTCTCCCCCTGTCCTGATTCTTTACCCTCTGTCTTTGGCGGGAGGTATTTAATTTGAAGGGAAGTGTGTGTGCCCGTGCCGTTGTTGGCCGATTCGGCCCTCGGCTCTTGGAATTCAGGTTGGGTGTTAGGGAGAATTGAGGTAACCTTAACCAAGGATACGGATCCGGATATCAGATCCCCACAAATAATTATATTTGTAAAGGTAGTACGCAATCTGAACCAACTGCGAGTTGACGGCGAGCAAAGCTGTACCTGCAAGCCCGGAATAAAGGTTGTAGGTGGAGGAACTCGGGATGGAGTTTAACAAGGAATGATATAGAATTTTTGTTACGGTTTTCGCAATCTGAGACTGCGGGCTGTCGGTGTGCAGACTGAATCTGCGCACCCGGTATTAGATCAATATGATTGGAGGGGCGTAAGAGGTATAAGGTACAGGATATGGTATACCGAGTTTGAGGTATAGGGAATATTTTATCGGGCTTGGGAAATGGAGATTCGTTAATAGGATTGTTCCTTCCTGTAACTAATGGGGTTTTGTTCAATAACTCGCGATCTGTGAATCGCGATATAATTCTCAGCAAGCTGAACCTGCTAGCTAAGGTAGTATATCTATTTCAATTTTATGATCACTAAAGCTCAAAGGATGAGGTTTCGGGTGTCGGATTTCTGAATCGCGAGCCTGCAGCTGCGAAAGGATTTTCAGCAATTCTGAAACTGCTAAATAGGATTTCCGCGCTAGTCTGATGACAGCGCGCCGGTTGTTAAGGGCCAATCTGTAACTGCCCTTAAGGGTATGGGAATCACTCTCAATCGTCCGAAACGCTTTTAAATTAATAGTCAGTATGTCGACTATTATGAGAGGATAGGGAAGGGTTTACAAGGATTCTCCCAAGCTTCTCGCTGGTCTGAGAACCGCGACTGGGACGATCTCTAATCTGTGACTGAGATCTCGTGCTATACAGGGTAGGAAAATTTAGAGGAAGGAAGAGAGAGGATGCCGCAGTCTGGGGACTTCGGCGAGGACGTTCTCAAGCTGTACCTGAGAGCAGGAAGTGTTGGAGTCTGTGACTTCAACAAGGACGTTCTCAAGCTGCACCTGAGAGCGGGAAGCGTCGCAGTCTGTGACTTCGACAAGGACGTTCTCAAGCTGTACCTGAGAGCAGGAAGCGTCGCAGTCTGTGACTTCGACAAGGACGTTCTCAAGCTGCACCTGAGAGTGGGAAGCGTCGCAGTCTGTGACTTCGACAAGGACGTTCTCAAGTTGTACCTGAGAGCAGGAAGCGTCGCAGTCTGTGACTTCGACAAGGACGTTCTCAAGCTGTACCTGAGAGCAGGAAGCGTCGCAGTCTGTGACTTCGACAAGGACGTTCTCAAGCTGTACCTGAGAGCGGGAAGCGTCGCAGTCTGTGACTTCGGCGAGGACGTTCTCAAGCTGTACCTGAGAGCAGGAAGCGTTGCAGTCTGTGACTTCAACAAGGACGTTCTCAAGCTGCACCTGAGAGTGGGAAGCGTCGCAGTCTGTGACTTCGACAAGGACGTTCTCAAGCTGCACCTGAGAGTGGGAAGCGTCGCAGTCTGTGACTTCGACAAGGACGTTCTCAAGCTGCACCTGAGAGCAGGAAGCGTCGCAGTCTGTGACTTCGACAAGGACGTTCTCAAGCTGTACCTGAGAGCAGGAAGGATTTTAGAATAAGGAAAGTGAAGAGGAAGTAAGAGAAAGGATGCCGCAGTCTGGGGACTTCGGCGAGGGCGTTCTCAAGCTGTACCTGAGAGCAGGGAGCGTTGCAGTCTGTGACTTCAACAAGGACGTTCTCAAGCTGCACCTGAGAGCGGGAAGCGTCGCAGTCTGTAACTTCGACAAGGACGTTCTCAAGTTGTACCTGAGAGCAGGAAGCGTTGCAGTCTGTGACTTCAACAAGGACGTTCTCAAGCTGTACCTGAGAGCTAGAAGGATTATAGAATAGGGAAGGTGAAGAGAAAGTAAGAGGAAGGATGCCGCAGTCTGGGGACTTCGGCGAGGACGTTCTCAAGCTGTACCTGAGAGCTAGAAGGACTATAGAATAGGGAAAGTGAAGAGAAAGTAAGAGAAAGGATGCCGCAGTCTGGGGACTTCGGCGAGGACGTCCTCAAGCTGTACCTGAGAGCTAGAAGGGTTATAGAATAAGAAAAGTTAAGAGAGAGAAAGAGAAAGGATGTCGCAGTCTAGAAACTTCGACGAGGACGAGCTCAAGCTGCACCTGAGTTCTCTAGGAAAAGGATTGGGCTTTTCCTACTTGGAATTACAGCAAGTCAGAAACTGCTAAGCGAATTTAAAAATACAGGGCCACTCTATAGTATGAAAATTAATAAGGAAAATATACCCCTAAAAACTGAGATTACCTTATTACAGAAGAGGAAATGCACACAAGTGACCAGTCCTAACATACAGTTACCTGAATCACTGCAGAATTAAATACGGAGAATAGCAAACAAATTCCCGCACTAAACTTAAACGTCGTGAAGCGACAGAGTCGAGACTTAAGAATTAAGCCCTCAAAAATAATTTGCTTAAGAGCCTAGCTAAATTTCCCCACTCAACTGTTTGTAGCTCAAACTTGAGATCCCTTACAGGTTTCAAAACCAAGAATAATTCGTTCACCCCCAGTGATACGAATTCGGGAAAAAAATAGCTGACAAGAAAGAAAAACCCACAAGGGAATTCTAACTCCGAGTTGTTCGGAACTCGACCTACAATATTCTACGTTAACACAAGATAGAATAATAATTAGTGTCGGTAACGTCGTAAGGAGAGGAGATTCGCGACCCGATCTCACGCTCAACCACCGAACAACTGACTCTCTCCCAGGTCTCCTTGAAGCCACACCGGGTCGCTGAAAGTTAGGAGGCCGGGGGAAAAGGGGCTTGCTGACCAATGGGAGTCTGAAAAGACGATCACGCCACTAGTCATGTGACAGGGTTTGAATCCACTAGTGCTGATGATAAGGGTGCAGCTAATGACGACACTGATACTAATTACTACACTAATTCAGGCCGGTAAACAATATTTCTATTCCAGAAATTTCATGAAGAGCGATACTGGCCCGACTCGGTAGCCGCTTATCGTTTAGATGATACGAATGCTGCTAATTTAAAGGGGTTGACGGCGATAGTGATAATGTATACACAACTACAAATCTAACAAAATATATCTGGCAGACGATCCTATTCCTATTCTAAAATAGAATAATTTCGCTAATTTTATGCTGGACGACGGCTCTCTATCCGTCACAAAAATTCACTTTGTGACACCCCACTCCTACTAAGGAGGGGGGGGGATTGGCGTTGAAGGTACAAGGCGACGTCGGGAATACCGGGTATAACCACACCACATCCGAATTGTCCCATGAAGTTCAACCAACAAAGAAAGGAAAGTCAAGTCCAGGGGAATAGTACGTCATATCCGGGAAAAAATAAATTTGGAAATAGAGAGTCGACGTCAACGGTATCTTACTCTAAAGAAATGGACATGAGTTTTAAGATTATGGTGAGGACGGCATAGAGCTATAAATCTGAAATTCCTATGTATCTGGGAGCAGCAGCTGTAATAAAGAAAAATATTTAAAAGGAAATTTCGACGACTGTACTGAATATAAAAGAACGGAGCAAAGAAAGGAAAATAACAACAATAATCTTCTTCCAAAAAAAACTAACCTCCTAATTAATACCTCATTGAAAACAATATGAGATCAATGTCGCACTCTCATCCACTTCCACTTGCCGTCGGGACCGAGCACTTTAAACCTAGGACGGCCGGCCCGTCGCTTACGAGCACCTGGCTTATTGTAAGGTTTGTACAAAATGCGGGATCTGTCGAAAATCGGGGGATTCAGGTTCCTGGAAGTAGACGGTGTCGCTGCTGAAATAGCCGACGCGGGGGCAGATGACTCTATATCCATCGTGGTGACCTCCGCGGCTGCTCCAGTGATCGATGATACTGATTCCATGTCCTCCGCCGGAATCATTCTATGGTTAGTCAAGACTTCGTGTATCAGTTGAAACGGTACGGGGGGAATAGCCTCGGGAACACGGGCTACGGGCAGAGGGGAAGAAGAGAAGGGATGTGATGCGGGCGGGGAAGAAGTGGTCGAAGATGAAGAAGATGACGATGTGGAGGAGGTACACTGCTGGTGACTGTCCACTCGAACAAACTCATTGACTTCTACTGTTGTTGAGTCGTCTTCCGGATCAGCTAGTAGCTCGTCCTCGTTCTCAGTTGGGACAGGGGATACCACTTCAGGATACGGAAATGTCAGGGAAGAGTCTGTCGAACCGACAGGCGGAAATACATTGACAGCAGAACAAAAGGAGGAAAATTCCGAAATATCTAGTTCTGGAATACTCTGACCGATCTCCGACACCACTTCAGACAACGGTGTTGACAGTGCATATGGCAAGTCGTGCAAATGTCTATTCAAATGGAAAATAATGTATAACACAGCATCGGAATAAGAGAGTGAATCGCGATAAAACGGATGGAATCGGAAGTGAAATGCTGGAGCTGAAACCAAATTTTTCAACATGGAATGATCATGAATAAGCCACAAAATACGAGCCCTAAGCGTCGTATCAGCTATCCGACAAGGGTCGAAGAGTAATACAGATGAGTCGGACCGGTTCACAAGAGCGACCACCACCCCACCCATGATTTCAATAGGAATCGCCCACTGCGCTTCAGTAGATATACGGCACAAAGCGCCGCGGCGCTCTCTCACTGACATGTTCCAATGTCGCACCTTCAAACTACGGAACAACACACCATCCTCCCTACTTTTCACATTACGTGAACGCACTTCAGCGATGGATAAAAAGCGATCAAGTAGACCAAGACGAGGCGCCATACTGCTAAGAGAGTCGAAGCACTACTGAAGCAATAGAAAGACGACTAGATGGGCTTATACAAAAATATTCAGGTAACGACAGTGTAGAAAGACAAGATTATCATTATCGGGAACGCGATAAAAGCAACCCTACAATAAACAGATAACAAAAATATCCTGAAAGAAAAGGTTCGAACGTCTTATGCGATGCGACAACGAGAGGAGTAAGAAACCAGTGAATCAACCCTGTCGCGGCATCTAACGGGAAACGTAATAACTAGTTGAATAAAGTGCTTCTCCCGTACCTTGCGCCGTCTAAGGCTAGCATAGGCAACCCGCACTTCACTCCACCAACGCAATTTGCGTTCGCCTGTTCTTCGGAGCTAGATTCCTCCTCCGCCTCCTCTACACATGGGGGCAACAACTTAATGTCTTTCACATGAACAGTCACTAATTTATTCTCTGCTACTTTAACCTTCACTACTGTAGGACTCAATATCTCAACTACCTTCCAGGGGCCTGAGAACTTTGGAGCGAGCTTCGCGGCAAACTGGTCAACTCCCGAAGATAAATAATGTTCTCTCTTATATATCAACTGACCTGGGGATAGCTTAACATCTCGCCTCCGAAGATTATAATAACGGCTAGCATCCCTATATGCTTTATCCAAATTATCCACTACAATTTTCCTGGTTTGAATTAATACCTTAATATTTTTCTGTAGCGTGGCCTGACTACTTTCAAAACCCTGCGTACGTGGATCGTCTTGAGACTCGAATGCGGACTCACCTGGAGCCCTCAATTCCCTACCGAAGTTGAGATAAGCTGGAGTATATTGGGTGCCTTGATGAATAGTTGTATTCATCGCAAAACAAAATTCTCTTAAATATCGGTCCCAATCCGAGTGGTTCTCTCCTACAAAGATTTGTATCATAGTTTTGAGTACACGGTTCACTCTTTCAGTAGGATTACAACTAGGAGAATATGGGGGGGTGAAAAACACATTCACGCCATTATCCTCACAATACGAGCGAAAATACTTGCTAGTGTATTGGGTTCCATTGTCACAAATGAGCATCCTAGGTGCTCCATACCGTGTGACAATCAATTCACGGAAAGCTTTCGTGACTCCTGCGCTATCTGCCTTAGATAGGGCGGCCACTTCCGTCCACTTAGTGAACTGATCTTGAAACACGACTATGTAACGGTGTCCTAACTTGGAACGGGGTAACGGGCCGACTAAGTCAGTACTGACAGTCTCCCAAGGGTGAAACAATTTACGGGGATTTTTCATGCGACCATATGGGGTCCTCTGTTCTACCTTAATCTTAATGCAGTCATCACACCTCCGTACATAGGTGGCAACATCATTAAACAATCCAGGCCAATAATATAGGCGCGCTATCTTGTCATATGTACGATATATGCCAAAGTGACCCGCGGTAGGAGCATTATGATTTTGTTGTAAAACTTCAGAGCGACAGCTCACTGGGACACAAAGCTTCCACCCCTCAGCACTCTGCTCTTCCTGGAGTCGCCTCCTAGGCCAAATGTGTCTATACAACAACCCATCTCTAACTGTATAGTCGGGGAATTTCTCGGGGTCTGCAATCAGTAATGATTTAATTTTCTTTACCCAGCTATCGTCGTTCTCTCGACCAATAGCGATAGGGGCCACCCCACCCTCAGAGTTCGTTTCTCCCGAAGTGAGCTCCTCCTTACAGGGGGTGCGTGAGAGTACATCTGGGACTATGTTGAACTTCCCTTTCCTATATTTTATTTTCAAATTATATTGTTGCATTTCCATTACCCATCGTGCTAAACGACCAGTGGGATGGGGAATGGCATGCAACCACTTCAAGGACTGATGGTCGGTAATCACAGTAATTTCGTAACCTTCCACATATGACTTAAATTTTCTCAGGGCATATATCACAGCTAGACACTCTTTCTCGGTTGTGGTATATCGGACTTCGGGACCTCTTAAACCCCTACTCGCATAAGCAATAACTTTCTCCTCACCATTAATCTCCTGAGTCAAGACAGCTCCCAACCCTTCGTCGGAGGCATCGGTCTGAATCACAAAGGGTAACTCAAAATGAGGGTAGGTTAATACTGGGGCACAGGTTAAAGCATCTTTGATTTTCTGAAATGCCGTTTCCTCCTCTTCTCCCCACTGCCAATTCACCTTCAATTTTAACAAACGATGTAACGGATTTGCTAGCTCTGAAAAATTAGGGACGAACCTACGGTACCAGGAGGCTAACCCTAGGAAGCTCCTGAGAGATTTAACACGCTGCGGGGTAGGGAAATCTCTAACAGCCCTAATCGTTTCCGGGTCGGTACGGAGGCCTTGCTCTGTCACAATATGACCTAAGTATTTCAGCTCAGATTTCAGAAAATTGCACTTATCTTTATTTATAATTAGACCTGCGTCTCTCAACCTCTGGAAAACCTCTGCGAGATGTTCTCTATGGGATTCAAGAGTCTCCCCTAATACTACCACATCGTCTAAGTACGCGAACGCATACGGTTCGAGTTTAGGCCCTATCACCTGATCTAGCAAACGTTGAAAGGTAGCTCCAGCTGAGTGTAAGCCGAAAGGCATCACTTTAAATTGAAATAGACCTCTGCCCGGCACTATGAAAGCAGTCAATTCTTTACTCTCCTCATCTAACGGAACTTGCCAATAACCACTCTTCAGATCAATAGTAGATATATACTTAGCATCGCGAAGCCTGTCTAAAATACCAGTCATATTTGGGAGGGGGTAAGCATCTCTATGAGTCACAGAATTAAGTTTACGAAAATCAATACAAAACCTTATTTTCCCATTCGATTTTTTTACTAATACGATAGGAGAACTCCACGAGCTACAGCTGGGTTCTATGACTCCCTGTTCAAGCATTGTATCGACTTCCTCATCGATCACTTTTTGCATGATAGGGTTCCTGGGATAGGGACGAAGTCTGAAGGGTTCAACTCCTTCCTGGAGTTTTATTTTGTGTTTCAAGATATGGGTCCGTCCTGGGAGTGAAGAGAATTTCCGGATTTCTTCTTCCAGAAAATTATCGAATTTCTCCTGCTCAGAGACAACTGATAACCTACCTTCCCCTTCCCTACTCCGTAATCGGACTCCCTGGGGTTGCATTTCTAATACAGCTCCCATCTTACGCAGATTTTCCACTCCTAAAATCATACGAGGTTCAATATCTGGGACAACTGACACTTGCCACTTATACTCCTTGCCACATACAGTGACCGGTAAAGTGGTCTCTCCTTCTATTTTAAGACGTTTCGCGATCTCACTAGAAACGTATGACTTTTGAGATGAGGTATCTATAGCGGCATTCAGGTCCACCCCCTCTACTCCTACGTACATGTACACCCCGTTATCTCCGACCTCCCTACTTGGTCTAACGGCAGCTACAGTCGACACCTTAGAAGTATTCGCTGAACTCTTACTACCACGTATAGCTCCCACTATCTCTGGTTCCCATTCTACTCTATTATGCCTCATATTGATAGTTAAATTATGCTGAATCATAAATGACACTCCTAGCAACACGTCAGGCTTAAGGCCTTCCATCACTACAGCCTGGAAAGAAACAGAAATATTTTCTATTTTCAATTGGGTAACAACTTTTATCGAGAGGAGAGCAGACTTCCCATCAGCGAGTATCGCTTTATGTGTGCAGTTTTCTTTCTTACTGACCCCTCACGTTCTAATGCTCTCAGAACTTGTGTACTGATGTAGGATTTTTCCGATCCTGTATCAATCAAAGCGACAAATTTCTGGTTCGCCAAACTCACATCAATGAAAGTCCGTGTATCTCCTGACACGGTTCTGGGGCTTAAAATCTTTGTTGAATGAATTACTGAATTTCCCGACGATCTTTTACTCTGGGACTTACAGTTACACTGATCATGATTTTTCCCACATTCCTTACACTTAGAAAGCTCGGGGCAAGTTGACCTCCAATGTCCTGTCTTTTTACAATTCCAGCACACAGGACCCTGACTAGTACTACTCTCTTCTATCACTTTAGTCTCCCGTGGTTTAGTAGTTGCCTTAGCTGAATTTTCTCCCCGTTTATTGTCCTCGATTTTAGTATTCCGTGAGGACAACCTAGAGTGTTTTTCCTCAGCACGGATTGCCTCATATTCCCTAGTTATATCTAACAGTTGGTCTATGTTTTGGGCTCCTACACTTCGGACATGTAGCTTATATCTGGGTAATAAATTCTGATACACCCTCTGATATATCCTATCCCCGTCGTAACTTCCTAATCTCCTCATTAAAGTGAGTAGGGCTTCGGCATACTCATCAGCCGGTTCGCCCTCCCTCTGCTTCCTTGCAATGATTTGACTTTCAAGATCGTCACTATAAGTATGGGGATAGTATCGGAGTTTAAACGCCTCTACAAAGTCAGCCCACGTCCTCCACTGGGAGCGACGATTCCGCATCCAGAGTAGGGCCCCTCTCTCCATCAGCTCTGGTAGGGCTATAAGAGATTGTTCCCCGGATATCCCATATGCGCACTGAAGTTCAGTGAGCCTCTCGATAAAACTGGGAGCATCTGATACACCATCAAAACGTAAATTCCAACTTCTTACCTTATCACATACAGCGCCCTGACTATACGTGCCTGAAGAGCGGTGTGGTGCCGGCTCTATACCTGTTGGTCGATTCACTCTGTTGTGGAGGGACGGCTCGGAGTAGACACGGCTTGTGCCTGGGATAGCATCGTCCCGGCGAGTCTGAGAGGTCGCAGCGGTCCGGGACCGATGGTGTTCAACCATCCTCCTCCTCAGCTCCGTCAGAGTCCCCACTGCCGACAGGCCAAGACTCTCCAGGTAGCTGACCGCTTCCTCCTTACTCAGCCGGTACACCCACGACACTCGAGGGTCGGTTTCTCGCTCCGTGGTGTCTGTCTCGTGATCTCCCTGGTCCTCCTCGTACTCTTGGAGTGTAGACTCCTCTCCCCGTTCCGACATCGTGCACTGGGGTTTACTTAACCTTTGCTCACGATCTACTTGGGCGCCAGACGTCTTAGCCTCACGTTGGGAGACGTCAGTTTTATTAGAATGTCCTATTCCACCCTCTAGGTTTTCTAATAATTGCGAAGTATTGCTACGACGCGGACTAGCTACAGCCGGGTATGGGTCGGGGTCGGTGACCGTATTGACTGGTGGAGATACTGGACCTACACTTCTCCCCCTGTCCTGATTCTTTACCCTCTGTCTTTGGCGGGAGGTATTTAATTTGAAGGGAAGTGTGTGTGCCCGTGCCGTTGTTGGCCGATTCGGCCCTCGGCTCTTGGAATTCAGGTTGGGTGTTAGGGAGAATTGAGGTAACCTTAACCAAGGATACGGATCCGGATATCAGATCCCCACAAATAATTATATTTGTAAAGGTAGTACGCAATCTGAACCAACTGCGAGTTGACGGCGAGCAAAGCTGTACCTGCAAGCCCGGAATAAAGGTTGTAGGTGGAGGAACTCGGGATGGAGTTTAACAAGGAATGATATAGAATTTTTGTTACGGTTTTCGCAATCTGAGACTGCGGGCTGTCGGTGTGCAGACTGAATCTGCGCACCCGTATTAGATCAATATGATTGGAGGGGCGTAAGAGGTATAAGGTACAGGATATGGTATACCGAGTTTGAGGTATAGGGAATATTTTATCGGGCTTGGGAATGGAGATTCGTTAATAGGATTGTTCCTTCCTGTAACTAATGGGGTTTTGTTCAATAACTCGCGATCTGTGAATCGCGATATAATTCTCAGCAAGCTGAACCTGCTAGCTAAAGGTAGAATATCTATTTCAATTTTATGATCACTAAAGCTCAAAGGATGAGGTTTCGGGTGTCGGATTTCTGAATCGCGAGCCTGCAGCTGCGAAAGGATTTTCAGCAATTCTGAAACTGCTAAATAGGATTTCCGCGCTAGTCTGATGACAGCGCGCCGGTTGTTAAGGGCCAATCTGTAACTGCCCTTAAGGGTATGGGAATCACTCTCAATCGTCCGAAACGCTTTTAAATTAATAGTCAGTATGTCGACTATTATGAGAGGATAGGGAAGGGTTTACAAGGATTCTCCAAGCTTCTCGCTGGTCTGAGAACCGCGACTGTGACGATCTCTAATCTGTGACTGAGATCTCGTGCTATACAGGGTAGGAAAATTTAGAGGAAGGAAGAGAGAGGATGCCGCAGTCTGGGGACTTCGGCGAGGACGTTCTCAAGCTGTACCTGAGAGCAGGAAGTGTTGGAGTCTGTGACTTCAACAAGGACGTTCTCAAGCTGCACCTGAGAGCAGGAAGCGTTGCAGTCTGTGACTTCAACAAGGACGTTCTCAAGCTGTACCTGAGAGCGGGAAGCGTCGCAGTCTGTGACTTCGACAAGGACGTTCTCAAGCTGCACCTGAGAGTGGGAAGCGTCGCAGTCTGTGACTTCGACAAGGACGTTCTCAAGTTGTACCTGAGAGCAGGAAGCGTTGCAGTCTGTGACTTCAACAAGGACGTTCTCAAGCTGTACCTGAGAGCGGGAAGCGTCGCAGTCTGTGACTTCGACAAGGACGTTCTCAAGCTGCACCTGAGAGCAGGAAGCGTCGCAGTCTGTGACTTCGACAAGGACGTTCTCAAGCTGTACCTGAGAGCTAGAAGGATTATAGAATAGGGAAAGTGAAGAGAAAGTAAGAGAAAGGATGCCGCAGTCTGGGGACTTCGGCGAGGACGTTCTCAAGCTGTACCTGAGAGCAGGAAGCGTTGCAGTCTGTGACTTCAACAAGGACGTTCTCAAGCTGCACCTGAGAGTGGAAGCGTCGCAGTCTGTGACTTCGACAAGGACGTTCTCAAGTTGTACCTGAGAGCAGGAAGCGTTGCAGTCTGTGACTTCAACAAGGACGTTCTCAAGCTGCACCTGAGAGCGGGAAGCGTCGCAGTCTGTAACTTCGACAAGGACGTTCTCAAGCTGCACCTGAGAGCGGAAGCGTCGCAGTCTGTGACTTCGACAAGGACGTTCTCAAGCTGCACCTGAGAGCAGGAAGCGTCGCAGTCTGTGACTTCGACAAGGACGTTCTCAAGCTGTACCTGAGAGCAGGAAGGATTTTAGAATAAGGAAAGTGAAGAGAAAGTAAGAGAAAGGATGCCGCAGTCTGGGGACTTCGGCGAGGACGTTCTCAAGCTGTACCTGAGAGCAGGAAGCGTTGCAGTCTGTGACTTCAACAAGGACGTTCTCAAGCTGCACCTGAGAGTGGGAAGCGTCGCAGTCTGTGACTTCGACAAGGACGTTCTCAAGCTGCACCTGAGAGTGGGAAGCGTCGCAGTCTGTGACTTCGACAAGGACGTTCTCAAGCTGCACCTGAGAGCAGGAAGCGTCGCAGTCTGTGACTTCGACAAGGACGTTCTCAAGCTGTACCTGAGAGCAGGAAGGATTTTAGAATAGGGAAAGTGGAGAGAGAGAAAGAGAAAGGATGTCGCAGTCTAGAAACTTCGACGAGGACGAGCTCAAGCTGCACCTGAGTTCTCTAGGAAAAGGATTGGGCTTTTCCTACTTGGAATTACAGCAAGTCAGAAACTGCTAAGCGAATTTAAAATATAGGGCCACTCTATAGTATGAAAATTAATAAGGAAAATACACCCCTAAAAACTGAGATTACCTTATTACAGAAGAGGAAATGCACACAAGTGACCAGTCCTAACATACAGTTACCTGAATCACTGCAGAATTAAATACGGAGAATAGCAAACAAATTCCCGCACTAAACTTAAACGTCGTGAAGCGACAGAGTCGAGACTTAAGAATTAAGCCCTCAAAAATAATTTGCTTAAGAGCCTAGCTAAATTTCCCCACTCAACTGTTTGTAGCTCAAACTTGAGATCCCTTACAGGTTTCAAAACCAAGAATAATTCGTTCACCCCCAGTGATACGAATTCGGGAAAAAAATAGCTGACAAGAAAGAAAAACCCACAAGGGAATTCTAACTCCAAGTTGTTCGGAACTCGACCTACAATATTCTACGTTAACACAAGATAGAATAATAATTAGTGTCGGTAACGTCGTAAGGAGAGGAGATTCGCGACCCGGTCTCACGCTCAACCACCGAACAACTGACTCTCTCCCAGGTCTCCTTGAAGCCACACCGGGTCGCTGAAAGTTAGGAGGCCGGGGGAAAAGGGGCTTGCTGACCAATGGGAGTCTGAAAAGACGATCACGCCACTAGTCATGTGACAGGGTTTGAATCCACTAGTGCTGATGATAAGGGTGCAGCTAATGACGACACTGATACTAATTACTACACTAATTCAGGCCGGTAAACAATATTTCTATTCCAGAAATTTCATGAAGAGCGATACTGGCCCGACTCGGTAGCCGCTTATCGTTTAGATGATACGAATGCTGCTAATTTAAAGGGGTTGACGGCGATAGTGATAATGTATACACAACTACTACAAATTTAACAAACTACAAATTTAACAAAATATATCCGGCAGACGATCCTATTCCTATTCTAAAATAGAATAATTTCGCTAATTTTATGCTGGACGACGGCTCTCTATCCGTCACAAAAATTCACTTTGTGACAATACAAGTCAAGAAAAAGAAAGAAGAATTAGATTTCAAAACTCGAAAATGTACTGGCTATTGGGAGAAATTCAAGCCTCTTAACCTACAATAAATTACTATTGTATAGACAAATTCTTTGGCCTGTGTGGTTGTATGGCATGTATGTATGGTGGTATGTATGTGCAAGAAAAAGTTACATCAACACCATCCAGAAATTCCAGAACAAGGTTTTGAGGAATGCTGTCAATGCTCCATACTTTGTCAGAAACTCGGATCTCCACAGGGACCTGCAGATGGAAGAAGTCGATGTCATGATCACGAAGGCTGCCAGAAACCATGAAGAGACTACATAATTATCAGAACATCCTAGCTCTACACCTCATTGACAACTCCAATACAGTGAGAAGACTGAAAAAGAAGAAGCCTACAGATCTCGTTCAAATGTAGCAAGAGTGATTCTGAAAGAAACAGTGCATGGGCATTGCTCACTTGGACTGTGTAAAGGAGACTGTGAAAAAATAATATCATTTTTATGTCAAACTTTAACGTATTAATTTAAGCTAGAATTGAACTGTTCATTAACCAAAGTCAAATTACAAATAAAAAAAAGCTCTCTTTCAAAAGCGATTCAGATAATCGGAGTTCTACTGTATTGCTGAATTTCCTATTACTGAGAAAAACAAGGAGCAAGGTTTTTCAAGTTACAGAGAACAAATCGGCCTACACGTTGATGTTAGTAACGTAGTGGATCTTATTAGCCTAGAGATAACTCAAGCACCTAAATATTAATATATGACTAGAACCAGCTACAAGTAGCTTGAAATAATGCAATTGATTGCAATTGCTATATCTGTCCAACTACAATCAGTCCTTGGAAAGGCACACAAATATTGACTACAATAAACTGCAAGTGACTAGGCATCACTTCTAAGGGTAGCCACTAACGACAGAACATGCGTGTTGAACATGTGTGAGCACACATCTTCGTCATACATGCTGCATCATCAGTGAAAGGCTTCGAACAAAATGATTCGAGGTTAGCTTTTCTGTATCTTCGATTATTTTATTGTTCGCTTTCTCTTCCTGTCGCTGCTCTATTTGAGATTTAATATCTTTGATAAGGAAGATACTACCGAACTCTTGATACTATCCTGAAATGAAAAGCTCAAAGTCAGAATTTGTGACAATTACATGAAAGAGGTATTGATTTTACTTCAAGCATAGAAAAGATTAACAAAAGAGACTTGAAAGTCCGAGGAAAACAGCTTGCCTCAGGCTGATGACTTTTCTTCTCTTCTCCTCCTCAGAGAATCGATTGAGTGGTCTGGAAGCAGACTGGACAACAAAAACTTGAACCTCAGGAGAAATTAAAGTAACACGAGTCACATCAAACTCGGATATTCATTAGAGATAATCTTGTATTCGAACGTCTGTCACTTGTAGCTTATAGTTACATGTTGTTCCCTTATTTTTTCTAGTGGATTGAATTGAGTAGAACTTATAGGTTACTTGTGATGTACATATGTATTTTTGCTACTCGTAGCCCTCATTTTGTGTAGTTAGTTAATATTTCACTTCAGCCATTAGCTTTCAGTTACTTTAAGTGACAAGTAAGCCCGAAGATTCCCAGTTGAGAGTTATATCAAGCTTATTGGAAGTAGTACTTCCTGTCGGGCTTATTTTACTCATGCCCGGTTGCAGAGTCGCTACATAAAGTCACCCATAGTTAACAGAGCCATTAGTTAACAGCTTGCCAGACCCCTTTTAACTATGGCTCTGATAAAACTCACACATAAGTCACACTGCTGCTCATACAACTTTTTGTGCGGTATGCTTCTATCCAACTAATGTATTGGCAACGGGGAAAGAATCACTGTGAAGAGTTCTTCCAAACCTCCAGTCGGATGACGTCACAACATGATGCTTGTTTATGACAACAGTGCATCGTCTGCTATGCGTTGGCGTTGTTGATGTTTGGAGGTTAACCAAACGAATAAGGTCGTAAACTGCAGACTAATTTGTAATTATTTTCAGTTAAGTTAGTTTCAATTTTTGATAGCTAAATGAATGGATTAAGTAAAATAAAATTAGAGGTGGAAGTAAAATAAGTGCAAAATTATTATTATTGCAAAATTATATGAATAATACCTCACCAGTGAAAGGTGATGCATGTTAGAAACTTCAGTTTCTTTCTTAATTTCTGCAGCTAAAGGCACGCATCTAAATGTGTATCCAAATTTTCAATATAATAGGCTTTTGAGCCCCAATACCTACCATGAATAGCTGGGACAAGTTTCATCAACTTAATAAGTTATGATAGAATTTTGTTGCGTTGAGAACACCTTTAGCAATTCTTATTGAAAAAACCGTTCTGTAATAAAGAAAAATACATAGGATTCTTTCATAAAACTTTCAAGACTCAAAATACAGTAATTCTACTGAAAATTTTAAGCCTTTAATGTGAATGAATATTCTATATTGGTGATATATCTACATTTTGAAACAAGTATCTTGAATAAAACTCCAGTTCCAATATAACCAAAACTTATAAACTACAATTTGCTTTAGTATTTACAGAACAACTTGTCATTTATGTGCTGTTCAGTGTTTACACTGGGAGTAGTCCACACAGCCAATAACATTAGGAAAATTGCCAATTTCAAAACAATTTTGACCAGAATTATTTCATTGTCTTCTGACATTTAAATATAACTTGGAAGCAAAGCAGCCAGTTTACAAGATATATTTCTAATGACTTTGCATACGGTGTCTATTATTTAAATTAATAATAATAATAGATTATTTAAATTAAGTATTGAGAATTGTATTATATTTTCGTTTAAGCTACTCGAATAGTCAATGATATTTGATTCAGTCTATTTACACTTTATCTACAGTTTCAATTAGTTAACGTTATTATAATGTAATCTACTATTATGTATGACAATTTTCGTCTGTCTTTTAAAACATGCAAACAAGTCCACATAACCTTAAAATACACTTGGCGCGAATATATAGTGGATTTATAAGCACGATTTTGGGCATTTAAATAAAGAGGACTTTTAGTTATTGGTAGCCTCAGATGACGTCATCTGCCTGTAGGTTTTTCGTCTCTTCAACGGAAAAACCTGTTTGTTGGCGCGCTGATACCTATCGTCAGAGCAATAGCTAACAGAACGTCTCTGCAACGAAATTGTTGAGTCCGCGCTGTTGGGACTCTGGGAGTCCGGACTCTGCAACCGGGCATCACTGTGTGAAACACTGAAAAAGTTGTCTACAAAATGTATCCTCTCTACAAGTCCACACTGACGCTCCTTGGCCAATAATTGAAAACTTTTGTTGCTCTACACTTGTGATCAGCGACTTGTTTTCTACAAACAAATTTACAACTTTTCTAGAAAACGATTTTTGGACAACTAGTACAGTCAAATGGTCTTTTTTCAGGAAACAGCCCCGAAAGAATATTTCTCGACGGTTCTATATATTATATGAATTTTTTATCTGAGAAGTATTTCACAAGACGTAACATTGAATATGCGATAAATTTGTGATTTTCACAGTCATGCAAACTTGCGTATCTTGTGAAACACTTCGGATAAAAAATCCAAAAAGTAGTGAGCTTGTAGAGATTTTTTTCCTCTTTTCGCTTCCATAAATCGTTTTTCTGATTTCAATACCGTTCAAAAAATTGAAAAAATGATTATTTTTATTTTCTCATTTTTCTACGATTCTACTGTTATTCAAGAGTCTCTAAAACGAGTAAGGTACATGATAGAAACTTGCGATAATTGGTTTCAAATGAAAGAGAATTACATGGTCTATAAGCTACATTGCCTTAAATCCATCTTGCATGACTCTTTATTATCGAAAAGCTGTCGAGACTGTGAATATGAGGAAATTTTTTTGTTTTTTTATTAAATCTAATGTATCTTACTTCACGACTATATTTTTACAAAACTCATTCATTTCACATGAAAAAGGAGATTCTGTTATTTAAATCAAGACCAAGTATTATTTCTCTCCATTTCGGGTTACCGAGATACACAGTTTTGGATATAGAAAATGACCATTTTTCTGTGTATTTAAATATGAGCAAAAATAGACTAAAGGAGGATTTTTTTTTATTTTTTCAACAAATTTCAGTAATGATACATGATTTTGAACCGCCTTGACGAGCTGAGAAGAATGAGTTGTAGTACTAGGAGATCTGATTATTATGTCAAAAGTTATAAGCGTTTAAAGTCTTGATCCTTGACTTATCCTTATGACGTACCCCCCACTACGAAATACTGAAATTGAATGTTCCTAACTGGTGATTCTCATAGAGAATGACCCTCGTGAGATGATTTCTGCCGAAATATGTATTTTTTGTTATGAAAAATTTGTATTTTGGCTGTAGGAAATGATTTTCTATTTTTGGGTGTATTCCCCCTCCCCACACTACTAAGTTTGAAAATTCCTAAGGAATCCTTTTTAGGATTGATTGTTCTTTCACGTGATGTGTGGTTCTTATCTATACTAGGAAGATATCCAAGTTGTATAGGGTAGAGGTGTTAGGTTTGCATAATTTTGAAAACACCTTGAAAAATACCCCTTTTTTGAAAATTTGTAGCTCCGGAACCAAAAATGGTAGGATCCTGCGCGACGACACAATTCATTGGAAATTTTATTATCTTCAATTTTGTAGAGGATGATTTTTCTCCAAAAACTCGAATTTTTCGAGATTAAATGAAAAAATTAAAAAAAGTCCGAAATTTTAGAGGTCTTTGGGGGTTTTGTGAGTGAAGCCGTCCTCTGGCGTGTCAGAAAATTTCAGATCCGTATTCAGCGCCCCTAAATACATATAGAACCGTCTATAAAAAATCTTTCGGGGCTGTTTCCTGAAAAACGACCATTTGACTGAACTAAACATTTTTTGACAACTTTGGTATAAACGCAGCTTAAGAGAACCATGGATACTTTACAATACTTCATCCTCTTTCAGTATCTACCAATATTTTATCTTTATTTACTCTGATTAAATGGCTCTAGTTTGTAACAAAGAGATGAAAAAATGGCATATTATTCATCAAATTAATTAAGTTAAGCTTTTGGAGCTCTCTAGTTATACTTAGGGTGGTCACTAACAACAGGACAAACGTGTCGAGCATTTGTTGACAGACATGAACGAAAAGAGATTCACTTGAAACGTTCTGATCGAATAACATGACATAAAATAGAAAATCAAGAACAATCAATAAAACAATGGAAAACTACAAATAAAGCGATATGATTATAAACTTTTTGAACATTTATTATACAATTCAAATCCTCATATAGTGCCACTTTACTTATATGGACCATACATACAATTTACTTATATAAGCCAGAGCGTGAATATTCTTGTCGATGAATAATTCAGTCGATAAATAACTCGAAGAACTAACCTGAACACTATTGAGTCATCATCAGAATAAAATATTTTGTTGATTCAGTAGCAAATCCAAATAGCTTCATCCATAATCATTCATCCCATAAATGCACACATACATTTATACAAACTGGATTTTGTTCAATAGAAATTTATGAATTTTGTATAATCTCCTGATGAGGGATCAGTAATTACAACTTGTATTGTTAATTCTCCTCGATATAATTGACCGAACGTAGTGAGGTCTATGTTTTATCTCGGATTTTCTTTTGTCTGTCTGTAATGCGATTACGGCCGTACACGTTGATAGAATTCGATGAAATTTGGCAGGAATATTCCTTTTTCAACTGCGCGTCGATGTATACACAAGGTTTTTTAAAATTTTGCATTTTAAGGATAATATGAAAAGAAAAGGAATCCCTCCATACTTTGATATCACAATATATATCATCTACTTTAAAGATAGGGTTGATCAGACTATAGAATTATTCATGATCAATCAGCTGACAAGTAGTTTCAGTATTGCATGCATTACACAGATGTCTGACCGTGTGTAGTTCTATAAGGTAGGGTTTCAATATTTTTTATGATGCGTGCCCATCAGTATCAGTATTCTCACATTTGAAAAACGAATTTAATAGGAGATTGGAAATAGAATAAAAAATGATCAACTGAACTAAATAATACTGAAGAAATTATAATATTCTTGATTGGTAAAAATTAATTTTAAAATAGTTGAGAAATATTTTCATCGGACGGATCGGACGGAGCTGGATAAATTATCATTTGGGATAAAAATTCAAAGTTGAACTGAGTTAATCAACATAACGATACCTTCATTTCAATACCACGTATGAGAATTTTTAAGCAATTTCGGTTTTTAATGGTTTCTAAAGGTAATTTTGGCGCTCTTTCCAATGGTTCTAATCCCAAGTATCAGAAACGAACGGTTCAGCTGTTATTCACAATTTCTGATAACACGTATTGGAACTGTTTGAGAATAATTTCTAATAGCATGTATCAGGCAATTTCGAATATCACGTATCAGAAAACCCACATGAATCTCTGTTGCGTAGGTTTCCAATACAACGTTAGATCACCAATTCAAAATAATAACATGTATCAGAAAGCACATGGCGTTGGGAAAAAATAGGTGATTCTGTAGTCGTTGATATAGTCAGCCTGAAATATCAAAATGGGATTGTATTCTTTAAATTGAATTTCAATGATGATTATCAAAATTTGCCAAGTAGACCTTCCAAAGTGAGGAATGATGCAGAAGCTCCAGCATTGTATGAGGGTCCGATTCCTATCCCACTTTCCAAATGGAAACACCTTCAAGAATTGAAAAACGTGATACCAATTGACTTTCATAGCTTTTACGATAATCTTCCACATAAACTAACAGAGAATGAAAAACGTAAGAAGAAGTGAATTAGAAAAAGTAAAAATCTGGTATGGCGCACTCACACAACTTTCCTTGCCGTTATGAAAATTAATCACCTGACGCTAGTGTTCCCGCGCAACTCAAGTTTACTATTCAGAGATCCAAGCCAGCTGGTGACAGGACAATAAGGCTGGAGACACTCGAAGTTTGCTATCTCTTCATAGTGAATGATTTTAATAGAATTAACAGTTTGTAATTGAAATAATAACATTTTCTCGAATTTCGAGCTTATTTTCAATTTCAGGTGAAAATGTTACTGAATATTAATTGAAGAGATTTTCATGCTCAATCTTTTCCACTCAGAAGTTTTGGTTTAAATTGTATCTGAAGCCTGATAATTGGGAATCTAAAATCAAACTTTGCATAGATGGGGCGGAGCTTCTGAAATTTTTACAGATATGGGACTTGTGGCAGTTGATAGAGCTTATCAATGACTATTTTAGGTATAAATTTGATCAAAATCGTTGGAGCCGTTTCCGAGAAAATCGCGAAAAACCCTGTTTTTAACAACATTTTCACCATTTCAACCGCCATCTTGAATTGCATTTGATCGAAATTGTTCGTGTTGGATCCTTATATTGTAAGGACCTTAAGTTCCAAATTTCAAGTCATTCCGTTAATTGGGAGATGAGATATCGTGTAAACAGACGCACATACACTCATACAGACACACACACACACATACAGACCAATACCCAAAAACCACTTTTTTGGACTCAGGGGACCTTGAAACGTATAGAAATTTGGAAACTGGGGTATCTTAATTTCTTTCGGAAAGCAATACTTTCTTTACCTATGGTAATAGGGCAAGGAAAGTAAGAAGTAGAGCACTGAAATCTTCATATAAAATAAGTTAATAATGATAATGATTTCTTGAGTCAAGTTGTAAAAAATATATTTCTATTCAAATAATTATTTGTCTCAACATTATTTCTGAATGGAAATCCAAAGTCAACTCTTATAGAATCATTGTAATTATGAATTTTATAAATGAATTCATTGTTATTGTATGAGCCTATGCAGGAAATAACACGTATCAGAGCTGTTTTGCAGTTCTAATACCACGTATGTCATTTAAAAATTTGTAGGATAATCATTTGAAGATTTATTTGTGAAAAAAAGTTCAAAAAATGTACTATTATCCATAATTGTAGCTTTTCACATGGGAAATTATAATAATAACTGCTAAAATCAGTTTTTTTGCCCTCCTGAAAAATTTGCTTTTCTGTACATACGTGGTATTAGAATGAAGGTATCGATAAGTGAGTTTTTGATCTTGGAGAAAACAAATAACAGTTTTTAAGAGTGAATTATGATTCAACTGTGAATTGTGATTCAACTGAATCAACTAGAACAGGTGACATCAGATACTTGTGGATGAGAAAACTGCGTGAGGTCTACTGTTTACAGAACTACTAGTTATATCAATTAAGCTTCTTTTAGAACACATACAGGAATTCATGAGATTGCGGAATAAATTTCTTCTGATAAAATTATTCTTGATCCGATTATCCCCTCTGTTGAAATTTCTGGAATTCTGTGGGAAGTTAATGAACCAAACTATGATCTATTTACTTCTAATTAAATCCGGGAAGAGTTTATGTTATCAAGTTTGCGTTCAAGGGAGAAGCTGTAACAGGTTGTTTCAGGCTTTCAAGGGACTTCAAAGTTCAGCCAAGTGACAACGCAGCGCAGCGCAAGCCAAGCTGCTATTCAAGTTGGAGCAGATGAGATAGGCTCGACTAGAAACTATTTAATTAGAGTACCACCCAGACTAGTGCATAACTTATGGATTCTGCATAGGAAGTAGGCCATCATGTGTGGTTTATCACATGAAAACAAGATTAATATGATTGTATCCTGGGTAAAAGTTGAAGACAGAGTATTCTCTTTATGAGTTCTATAAGAAAGTATTTCATTTTCAAAAGTACAATATTTATTCCTTATAATATCGAGAGTAGATGAGTTTCTTGAAACAATCGAGTTATCAAAGTAGTTCACATAACACAAGAAGTTCATCGTTGTCATACCAGAAAATAAACAAGTTTAGAAAGGATGATTGAGTTCTTAGATTATATACTTGTGTACATAACTGAGACTCGCTTCATGGTGACGGTGAAGACAATGATTTCAACCGTTAAACCGCGGGTTAAAAATTCTGCCGGTCCCATCGCCTTCTTGCGAATTTTAGTGGTGTGCCAATGCATATTTGAGAATGAGCCCAGCTTAGTCAATTCTCAATGTATAAATATCACATTGAGGCTTATACTGTGGTAATATCTCCCTGATTCTGTGTTGACAAAAATAATTGAAGAGAGTCTATTTAATTGAACCTCAAAACGAAATAAAAGTCAAGAAGTCTATTTCAACCATCCACCTCTTTGCTATGAATGCATTAATTTAGATACAAATAATATAATATGGAAGCAAAAATATAAAAATACGAACATCGACTTATATACTCAAGTTTGAATTGTATATAGCGTATTTGGAAATTTCTTCCTCTCTCTTAAATAAAATAATAACCTCAATTTGTTTGTTGGTCAAATTCGCCTACTAATTGAATCAAGAAATGATAAAATGTCATGCTACTGATGGACTTTGTTCAGGTGTACCTCTCGGGACATCCAAAGAGATTCCAGGATGGATAAGGCCATAAACTCCAAAACTTCCCCAGCAAAGTAAACGCTAAGTTTATTATAAACGTATTCCTCGATGGTGCTCTTCTATATTATTATTCATGAGTTGATTCCCAGTCTAGTGTGTGAAGATACGCTTGAACTTTGTAGTTTACATAAACTCCGTCAGACAATTTCAAAATGTAAGTTTGCATTGCAAAGCATGATCCACTACTGAACCGTAAACAGTGTGAGTTGAATTACTTTTATGCCAATTTGTCAACTGTGAAACATCGACAAAAAATTTCTCATGCATTTGTTTTTGCTTTGAAATCGTGAATCATACAGAGGTGCCCACAAGACAATAACGTTGTTGAAAATGTGTTGTTTTAGAAAATTTTGAATGGGTACGGAACTGAACAAATCTTGGTATTGCTGAATAGAAATAATTTAAAATGCATCTGATGACTCTTCGAGCTTGGAGGAGTGGCCACTCCTAAATAGACCTTGAGGAAACTACATACTACCGGTGTATTCTATATTTTGATGAAGCATGAATTTGTTAAATCAAACTTGGTATTTGTCTAGGGTTTTTACAAAGATTAAAACCATGAACAAAAATGGTAGGATTATAATAATTATTCAATAATTAGTGATTATAATAATTATATGCTCCAATATTCCAATGGAAGTGAACTTAATAAGTAAACTTCTGAAATTGCTGAAAAACACAGATTCCTTGATTTAAAACTCAATCAATGTTATTAAATATTGTATATTATTTAATTTTATTACTCTTTTTAATATTCTGACGATGTATATAGAATATAGTGCATGTTCCTTTTTTAACAATTTCCAATGAAATATATTGCTTCAAAATTTCAAATCTTCAATTTTATAGATGAGTAAGCTTGAATGATTCAAGGTCTGGCAAGGTTTAAACTATTACGCATGCTCAACAGCATGAGGGAGAATAATTATGCTACCAATAAATATTTGAGCATGCTGTTGAGCATGCTTAATAGTTTAAACCTTGCCAGACCTTGAATCATTCAAGCTTTCTCATCTATAAAATTGAAGATTTGAAATTTTGAAGCAATATATTTCATTGGAAATTGTTAAAAAGGAACATGCACTATATATACATCGTCAAACTATTAAAAAGAGTAATAAAATTGAATAATATACAATATTCAATAACATTGATTGAGTTTTTAATCGAGGAATCTGTGTTTCTCAGCAATATCAGAAGTTTACTTATAAAGTTCACTTCCAGTGGAATATTGAAGAAAGATTTCCATCAATTACCGTCTATGAGAATTCGAATCACTAGAGTGATAAACAATGGCATTTTAACAATCCAATAAAGGTAATTCCAATAATAATTGAAGGTTTCAATGCCACCAACTATCCATTAAAACTAAGAGAATTTATAAGGACAATAAAAATAATATTGCTACACAACAGGTAAACAATGGTATTCAGAATACTTTTCCTTTTTTTGTGAAAATTGAATTATTCAGTAAACGATTGATTCGCCGTTACAGTCTGACAGTTGCAACAGGATGAAGCTGACAGCCTTCAATTTTTGAACACTCGACCTCCAGTCAGAGAGACAGGTTTTCGAGAAAAACGTTAATCAATTAGAATCTCAATTTCCGATGTTTGAAATGTTTGATACTTTTTCACATCGTAAATTTTCAACATTGAGATCGAGCTTTCCTCATTCAAATATTGTTTCAGGCCTTCCTATAAATCGGTCTATGGTGGATCATGAACATGGTTAGTTATGCTGTCACTATACAATTTCTGTCTACTAACTTTGGTCACTATATAATATTTTAAAACCATAAAATTTTTGTAATTGTTTTGAACGTATCTACTGTTGATTTGATTATTTTCACTTATAATCTAAATTAAAGTTTGACAAAACTTTCAAATTTTCAAGCTGGTAGGAAATCCTAAGTTATAAAATAGGTTTGGCAATGAGAATGAGAATGGAGTGATATTTCAACAGCACAGGATTATCAGTCTGATACTACTTTATGATTTGAAGTATGTTGTCATCCTATATTCTAAAAGCTACCTTAGCGACCGATGCAATATCAGTCTATTGCTGCTATGATAAACAATGTTGTGAACTTGATTAGAGTAGCTTCCTATATCTCAAATCAGTCCAATCAACGAAGGGTTATAGAGGGAAAAGTTTGGAAGACAATTTTCAACTCCGCAGTTCTGTTTAAGGTTGTAAGGAGGTACACATATCAAAAGTTCACACCCCTACCCGCTGTGCTAGAGGATTGAGGGTGGTTCAAAGGTACCAGCTTTTGGTTGGAGAGATCTACGCCCAGAAAGAGCAAAAAATTGAATGAAAAGCTGTCATTTTAACATTTTAACACTTCCAGCTCCACTAATAGCGTATCTCGAAAACTGTTGAGAATATCACAAAACTCCACTGAACAAGAATTGTAGAAAATTTATAATATAACTGGTGATTGATTGTATATAGAATTTCAATTAAGTTGATTTTATTGTAATAATTTTATTTATGAATTATATATAACTCTGACATGTTACAACTACCCCAAACTTGAACTCAATCATCACATTCCTCTTTTTTCTAACTGCAATCAATGTCACCCAGAGATTCGACAAAATACAACTCAGAAGTGGATAGTAAAATTGAATATGAACAGGCCTGAAGGATATAGTGGAAGGACACAACTTGATTTTTCAATTAAGGCTGAGTGATAAAACAGAGATTTGATAATGGAGTGCCATGTATCACTGACAAAAGATGCGGACTCATATTCCACTTTATTTACAAGACCACATTTGTTTACAGAAACCAAGATTCAATTTACAGTGTTATGAATACTGTGTCATCGAACATGGGACATTATAAATTGGCGAAGAATATTTCATTTTCCTCTTGATTGAGGTGTTTGAGATAAAATTTGAATTAGAATTTTTAGATTGGATGTTATTTCGTTATTTGTCTTGCAAGTTGAGTAATGTGATGCTTTTTTCTGATTTGCAGAAATTCAACATTCACTGTTGGAATTTACATTATTACAAATTAGATTGATTCCTTTCACAATATTCAATTGCGAATCATTCATTTTCTAGCAATTTAGCGAATTCGCGAAGATAAGAGTAGATACTGATTCTATTTGATAATTAATATGAAAAATAACTACTCAAAAATAACCATACTGCTTACTTATTTGGTTTAATACACAAGTCGATGGATGGTTGACTCATTTTACTGAACAATAATTCATAATCTATTGAAATTAATACAAAGTGGAGTAATTTAGAGTAAGATGAGAGAGTAAGCAATTTAACATGAAGGAAAAGTAATGAGTAGATTTTTGTAGAGAAATAAATAGTAAAATTATTACGAGAACCATCTATGTGATCATTCAATCATCACATACTTACTAGAAGCAGATTTGTAAAGACCAACCTGCATTCTAAAGACTATCTGCACTCTTTTCCTTCACTTGGACTCTCAGCAGCTTCAATCGCCGTTCCATGTGAGAGTATACTACCTGCTTCACACACTAATTTCCAGAGATTTAAAGAAGAAGCTTCATGAGAAAGTGTCAGTAATTTCCGTGTTCCAAACCACATTAATCAATAATAATATTATTTATTGTATTCAAATAGTTCATCCCTCATCAACCAACTTATATGAAACCAATATTGCTTTTACCCTCTCTCAGATTTTGTTTTCCATACAGGACGGCAGACTGCATTTACGCACAGATAATGAGATTGCTAACCAGTTTGAGATTTGTACTGTTACATTTGGACTCTCTGTTTAACTGACTTAGCAATCTGGCAATGTAAGTGACTGTCACAATCATAATCTCAAATTCTATCAATGTGAAGAAGTTTCTACGGAAGGTTCTTGCTTTTTCGATATGAATTGAATTGTTTGTCTCTCTACATCAGTTTCCAAAAACTTTGCAGATGAGACTCCTCAATTCTCCATAGTTGACTGCAACTTTCGACTTCAATAATTGTTTTCCTCACTTAGATATCTTACAAAGAATTGCAATAGCGTTCTACAAACCCCATTAAAAACTGTCTGCAAATGCAACTCCAAGGAAAGGTAAATAATTAGTCGAGTGCATTTAACTGTTAAAAACTTTGGATCCAGTACGGACTAGATGAATACGGACTTGGTAGTTTCACATTTCCTTAGAGTTCGAGAACAAAGTTCATAAAATTGCTGCTGCAGTCAGAAATTCTTCATACAATCGCGGTTATTTCCCTGAAAATACCCTGATATCTGTGTTGTGAGCAAAACGCTGAAAATGATTTGACCACGAATGCTTCTATTTGGACAATCAAGTCCCGAAGGATATTGAAATAACATTTTTATAAAGTTGACATGGAACACGACTTTTTATTCTACTTCTACGTATCACATCAACAGTATTAACTATCAGTATTATTTTTATTTTCAGTATTGCATCGAAAAACTATTTAATTTGAGATTAAACTTGACGAATTACTTGGATCATTAAAAGATTTTCCCTGAGGATGATGCCTAAATGAGCTCCAGGCGTGTGCGTGAGTAATAAGACGGATTATGATAAGAGATGACTGGACTTACAGCTTTAGGTTGGTTCCGAACTCACCAGGTAGAAAAAACATGTCGTTTATAGAATTAAAACCGAACTAACTCAATTTTTCGGGCAGTGATTCTGGAATATTGGATAACTTGAATGAAAAAACTTGACCTGAACCTGGAGCTTCCTATAGAGTTCCCAAAATAATCGATATTGATGTTCTCTTTCTTGTTGCATGTGATTTCTACAAAAAAGTTTCATAATATTCTTTGTGCCTTTAAATTCAAATCAAATAAGTGTCAATTCAACTCTCTATCTCCAATCAGTACTCAATCACAATTGTCCAAACAATCAACTATATTTTCCGATTGTCACCACTTCGATTTCATATTTCAGTAATTACAGTGGTGAAGTAATTAGAAATCTGATTGAGAATGATCTTGTCCTCTGCTAACTGAGTTCAATCAGGTCGTTTTATATCAAATAGATTTAAGGCACATTCAACTGCAAATTTCCTTACTTCGCAATAAAGAACCCAATATCCTTAACATTGAAGAACTTCTTGGTCCTTCCATTGAGATTTTGCACATGTAGGTTTCTAAAATTATGTTTTTTCCACTAAAATTCTATATTTCCTGGTAGTTAAGATTAAGAGCAAATAAGGATTCCACAGGGATCTGATACTGCATGTTCTCAGGAACCCTGAACTTTGCAGAAATTGCAGACACTGGAAAAGGAACAGATATCTAGGTTTTTTGTACTCTGCAGCTCCCTTCTTAGGTTTAGCGTGTCTTAAGTTGTTTAATACTCCAGTATCATTCAACGAAGAATTCACTTTAATGTAAATTTTATATGTGACTTAAGTTATATATGGTGACTGAAATGCCTTTCGACCTTCTCTCAAATTCGATGGCAGGGTTGCTTCACTTGCTTTGATAGTCTAGCAAGGGCATGGTGGCTAGGTAGAGCCCCAGTGGAATTAGGTAATATAATGAGACTAGCATATTTCTTTTGAGCAGAATTGCCTTGCATATCATATCCTTCAGCCATAATATCATTCAGACTATTCTATTTGACAAATTATGGAGAGGAAAAGTTTCAAGTTTATCCTGTTGATTCTCTTCTGATCATTTATTTGATGTGATTGTGTGAAATTTGAATTAAATATAATTCACACTCGAAACAGAGATTTTGTTGAATTTCTCCATGTTATTTCATTTTCGAAAGAGATGTTCCACAAAATTCTGTGGAACTGACTTTGTTGAATCGACCTTCTGGAACTGACAATATATTTTTCATTCAACCTTGAAATGTAATAACTCAGCTTGCTTCAATTACCTGGTAATTTAAAACTTTATAACCATGTAGCTCTGTGGGTAACAAAACTCCCATCCTATTAGAGTTAATATCCACAGAAATAGAAATATTTAATACTGAATGAAAATTAAGTTTAATCTTATAATGCAGTTAAAACAAATTATTTTGATATAATCACAACTTTACACAGAACTCTCAACTTCCAAAATTGTCAATTGTATAGCACAGTACTAATAAATGGGGTCTTAGCTGGTGGTGCAGCTTGCACGCAGAGAAGATAGTTTTTTGATGGAATGTGTGAAGTTAAGTTGTCGGAATGTAAATTTATATTCATTAGTTAGCTACTTGAAGTGCTCAAGCTATCATCTTACAAAATAGTGGTGAGGATAACATACCTCAAATGACCATGAGATATGATCAAAACAATCTACAAATTTCCACTATTATTATTCCGGAGAAGCAAACTATAGATGTAAAGGTTGAAAGTTGTCAGAAGTTGATTGGTGGTGGTTTTCTACTCACAAGGCACTACCGACTTAGCCAGAAGTTGCTGACTGGTCGCACGCTCCTATCCGACTGAAGTCAACATCCCCCTCCCACACTGCACTTTCCGCATCACAAAAACTTGCACTGCGCATGCGCTGTACGATGCGGTGTGCATTTCTACCCCCTTTACCGTGATAAACCCCCAGGAACCCTCTGGAGCCCCCCTCTTTCAAACACCATCTGCACCATTCATTTCTGGGTCGTTTGACTCCTACAGGTAGACACATAACTCTGCTCATTCTCAACCGAAAAAAACATTCCGCTTTGTTTTTTGTCAAATGCCATATATATTCCCACCGCCGCCATTCACATACGCTGCTGCGCTGCGAGTGCAAAACATGTTTCAAGAGCGAGCATTCTCACCCAAAGGTTCAAACACTTTCCAATTGACATTCTCCTAATAGCGGAGGTGTAAATCACGATGTAAATCACCCATCTGGAAATCTATCGCCATTCTATCACTTACAATAGAACACGTTTTTTCATACGGTCCTAAAAATTCCCCTCATTGAGAGTGTTCGAAATTTACCTGCAGTACAGCGACAACGGAGAACAACAACTATGAATAGGAATTCTCAATTAGAGAATTTATCTGCAGTTCAGCGACAATGGAGAACAACTATGAATAGGGATTGTACACATGATTGCATTTTTTGGTTTATTTATTCAATTATTGTTCAGAGTTAACTTTCAGAATAGTATCACAGGCTCAAGCCCAAAACGGTTCCAATTCTATTCACACAACATTCCAAATGTATATGAGTTATGTTTTCAGTTACACGCTTAAATTTACAATCAAGGACAAGCAAAACAAATTTGATAATACTTCTAAAAAGGATCAAATCAATCACAAACAATTAAAAGTCCAAACATTGAAGAAAGTGTGAAATTATAAGACCAAAAAGACAAAAACAATATTTGTAACTTATCAAAGCTGATAATTAGCCTATAGCTGCAAATTGAACAAAGCACTAAAAAACGTTATTGTCTATCACTATTATTTTCCATAACCGCTTCAACGCATCATTTACACATTTACACACAATAGTACTGTAACAAGAGTAGGGTGAGTTTACATGATGTGATTCAGTTGGATTGGTTATAGTAAGTGGAACTGCATTGAACAGCATACTACATTACTTTATTGAAATCGAAAGAGGTAAGTTGGTCAGTAGCAGTGGCTGGAAGCAACCCAACTTCTTCTCAACTATAATATTATTATTAGCGTATGGCTTTGAATGGTGGGGAGACCCAAGGGTAGTTTCACCTTGCCGTATTTAGTCCAAAGTTCCCTAATGGGAAACCGAACACTGAGGTTATAGTGAGCACAATACTTTAAATTTACACTTTTCACTTCTCAACTTTGTAGTTGCAACGAAACTGCATTGAAAACGAGCGATAGCAATATTTCAAGCTCACTTATGAAATTGAGACCTATTCTGGTAGGAAGTCAATTCGATATGTGAAATGAGTGCCAGTTTATATCAATAATTTACATTGGATATTGATATATTTAGTTTGTATTAGATAGCTGCATTGTTGGTGGATCGCTAGACGATACGTTAGCTGCACTTATTATGTTGACAGGAGCTGAACTGATCAATGTTCACTAATTCAGAAAATCGCTTGTAGGTCAATGAGAGCCGAAACTGAAAAAAATGTAATAGAGAGATGAGAGCCATGCAATGATAAATCATATTATGATCAATAATCTATTCAATAAACGAATAAAATCTCATAACTAGTATTATCAGAGAAAGCAAGTGGATCGGAAAAATTTATAAAATAATTTGTTGAAGAAATATTCAATTCATGTAATGACACTACTCGTTCTCAAATAGTGATCTTTCAGTCATCGATTTTATTGATGGTGATATATTTTATCCGAGTCATGCACATTTCCTACAATACTAGTGATACCAAATTTCTAGCAATGATAATTAATGATTTTCTGTTCTAGTGAATTGATCTAGTGATCCAACTTTTCTAGTTAATTGATCCGTTTAAGGAGCTCAGTTCCTCTCATATCTCAAAGAGTATTCAAAGAGTTCATTTGCTGGCAACATCAACAATCATTCAACTAACTGAACATATTACTAACAATAACCAACATCAGTTTAACATAATGCAACTATACAACTAAAGCATTGCAGCTATTGATGAAGTCCTTTCAATCCATGTCCTGTCTCTCTAAATCCTCATCCGCCATTTTGTCATGTCAGCAGACGCTTAGACAGCATGAAAATGGTTGCGTGGTACATGAATCGTATTCAAAGCGGAGCTTGACAATATTGTCGAGCTATTTGTATGCATTAGAAGACCTAGTAAGGGACTCGGTGACAGAATTCCAGATAAGTTGAGAGAGATCGCATCAAAAGTACACCCTGGAGCGTCACTGGACTCATGTCACAACTCGCAAGTATTTTTGTCAAATTCGTCACAGTATTCACACTTCTTTTCATTATATTAAAAACCCAGTAAAATATAAAAGTCTGGAGTACTGGAATAATTTCTCCAGTCTATTACTGGAACTAGTAGGCTACCATTTTTCAGTTCTCAATCTTGAAAGAATGACATGGAACAAAAGCCAACATAATTATTCATAATTATACCTATACAGAAATAAGATAAATTATTCATAATGTTTTTTATTGAAATGATTGTTGGCTGCTCTCTTGAACAATATTCATGCAATAGCTCAGGATTTATGAAAAACTTTAGATAAATCTTCAACATTGCTACTTTCTTTTAGAGTAGGCCTCTAAAATGAGATAATATGACAAGTAATAATTTCAGGCAAAAATATATTCCATAACTTTCAAAAATAAGCTAAAAAAGAGTAGAAAATCAATTTGTGATGGGAGACAAGATTATTGCAAGATCTGAAGAGACTATGAGTAACATCATGATTTTTCCATAGTTTCCACATAAATTATAAGTTATCAGTGTGGGATTACTCAGAAATAGATTTTACTCAAGCTGTAACTCATAATTATGGAACAAATCATGATCCAATGGTTCACGAATTACGACTTCAAATTTTATTCCGGTAACCCGTGCTCCGCAAGGGTTTGTTAAATAGTTCAATTTTATAGTTCCATGTTGATTTCAAAAGTATTAACAACTGCTATTATTTACAATAAAAAAACTATTTGATTTGAAGTTTATCCTTCATGAACTTTATATCACAAATTGAATGAATTTGTTTCAATTATTAGAATTGTGATTGATTGATTAAGATATATGAAAATAGGCCTATAACCATTCTCGCTAAATTGAAAATATTCATTCAAAATTTCAGTTCAATAGTTCAGATGCGTCAAACATGAATTTTTCATCCCGTACAAGTAAAGGCCAATTCCTTCCATCATATTTATATTATGTAGTATAGATATGAATATAGATGTTCATTGAAAATAGCCATGGTGCTGGAAGGTTAACTCTCAACCCGATTGTTTCAAAGCATCCCTCTCTTCCTTCTTTGACCAACCATTCTCTTTAAGTTGAGTCATGACCAAGCAACTGTTCTTCAATAGTCTCTATATTATCAATGTTTTCTGAGTACTTCATCCATAGCTCATAGCAAACTTGATATGAAACTGTCGAATGCTGCTTGAAGAAAATACATTCTCCATTCCTTGAGACTGAATAAATAAATAAATCCCTTCCGAATGAATCAGATGCTCTCTATCCTTTCCAGATTGGATATTTCTTGTGAATTTAGAGGGTTCATTTTAATCTCGTTGCTGTGAAGGACTGTCAGTTGCGTGGGATTCCAATATTATATGACTGGATCAACCAATATCCAACCGAGCTTTGTACAGATATGATACCGTATATTATGAATGGATGTTGGGATATCAGAGCAGAGGAAGGAATCTTTTCATATGACTTGAAGTCTCTCAGAATATTTATTCCTTATTGGAATCGCTCCATGTGAAACTTGACTTTCAAGTAGAAAGAGATCTAGTGAGCTTTTTCAGGAGTGTACTTTCATGATTTGTGACTTGGAATATAATATGAATAAATACAAAATTGTACATTCCATTTTTCAATGACTAAGAAGATGACATGAACAACATCTGAAGATGGTCAATATTACGTCGTAGTGGTTCTAACCATATGTGGAAATTATTAGTCAACAGTGTCTCTAGATGTATATGAAAATAAGAACAGAAAAATAGCAATACCAATGTTAGAAGAATATTGCCCAATTATAACCAGAGTAGAATCTAAGTAAAACTGATACTTGCATTATCTTCGGTAATCCTCGGACAAGTATAGAAACGATAAACTACTTCACCAGTTCTCAACACATTGTAAAGACCGCATACTGAATTAAAACTCTACTCTTACCATTTAGAACTCTCAACTCGTAAACTACTTAAAATGGCAAGTACTACATTGTCTCAATAACAATCAATCACGCGATGATCCATTCCAGTTTCTGATCAAGAATAGGATATAGGATAGAATAGAATAGAATTTATTGAATCACAATAAACACTACATGATGGAGCATTGCTGAGTAGTATGAGACATGTCAAAAAAGTTTACATAATCATATAAAAACAAAGTCTCTATATGAGAAAACAAAATAAAGTCCATGATCGGAAAGTCGAATAATTCATCCAAACAACTCCTCTCCATGCCATGGTATAGGGTGCAGCTTAAACCAATATATCTCCTTCGACCTCCACCTGAACCGACTCACGTCATCGATGACTCTGAGCTCAGTCGGCAATGCATTATAGACTGACTCTCAATCCACTGTAGCGCGGTTCCCTCTCCATAGGGCTGGCTCTATGATGTCAATATTAATAACTAGCCGTCAGGCTCGCTTCGCTCGCCATATCCGTCTAGCCAGGGGGCTCCGCCTCCTGGACCCCCGACTGGATCGTCCAAAAATGAGATCAGCGGGCTCGCTTCGCTCACCTGCATGTGGACCTCAGTGGAACCTCTGTACCGAATTCTGTACCCCCGACTGGATTGTCCATAAATGAGATCAGCGGGCTCGCTTCGCTCGCCTGCATGTAGACCTCAGCGGAACCTCTGTACCGAATTTGAACGTATATCATGTCAATTTGATCTCGAAAAACACCTGTTACTATATCGGCGTATCTTTGGCGAACAAAATTCTTCCACCTCAGCTGAACCTGTGTACTTAATTCTTTTTAAATATATTTCCATCAATTATTGAAAAAGGTGAGGAAACGCAGAAAAGCTGAGAAAACGCTAATTTTGGGCGTATCTTTGGCGTTATTTCAAATTCCTTCTAACACAACATTATTGCACCCCAGCTGAGCTTCTGTAGTAAATTTGAAGATTTTCTGTTAATTTGTTCTCGATAAAGCTGAGAAAACGCAGATTTTGGGCGTATCTTTGGAAATTTTTCCAATTCCGTTCTTATTGCGCCTCTAAAGGGCCAACTGAACACACCTACCAAATTTGAAATGTTATGTCATATTCTTATCATATGTTAGGACGATCCAGTCGGGGGTCCAGACTAAACGTCTGGCTAAACGGATATGGCGAGCGAAGCGAGCCTGACGGCTAGTAATATAATGTTCCCAGGAATAGCTCTGATTGAAGTAGCAGTACCCAATCAATTTTTCCGCGATAAATCAGGACCTCCTAAATAGGTATTTAGGAGGTACTGGATAAATTGGTATTTAGGAGGTCCTGGATAAATGCATTTCAATCTTCAACTTGGTGCCAACCTAACAAAGTCAACTCAACTTAATGCCAACCTGACAAAATTTTTAATTTAGTTACCAGAACAACTGTTTCGAAGAGGTACTCTCTCTAGATTATAGTTCTATATTAACATTATGGTATGTACATTTCAATTATAATTTTAAGATATTGGAATAAGAAGAATATACATGCAAAAAGTCGAAATTTAAACCCTTAAAAACCACCCTTAGAGTTGAAATATCGCCAAAAGATTTCTTAGTGCCCCTCTAAAGGGCCAACTGAACATACCTACCAAATTTGAACGTTTTTGGTCCGGTAGATTTTTAGTTCTGCGAGTGAGTGAGTCAGTCAGTCAGTGAGTGAGTGCCATTTCGTTTATATATATATATATATATATATATATATATATATATATATATATATATATATATATATATGTATATATATATATATAGAAGATAATGAAACAAATTTGTATTTTTTTTCAAATTTCAAATTTCAAATTTATTTCTATTTTCATACAACATAAACGATACAGTATAATAAGAATGAACTATTCCTAATACTCAGTATGAACCATTTCGTGAAAATGTAGAGCTCCTCAATATCATGAAAATGATATTGTAGAGCTCCTCGATGTCTTATATTGTAACCATGCTGCAACTGATTATCCTGTAGTTTCTCCACATGCTCATCCGTAAACACGGCCAGTTCCACAAAATAGAGAGCTGGTACAGTGAGAATGTTGTGCTTTTTGAAAGAACTCGTACATGAATCCCACGAATCCAAACCATCATTAGATTTCTAGAAATCGAAGTTAAATAATTTTCACACTGCCCCAAAATAATATAATATATTGTATAATCGACATTAAATACCCATGAAAAACTTTCAACAAAGTCTGGGAATTGACTACCTTCCAGTGGATATTTAGGATATAGGATAACATCATATAGAATATACAAAGGATATGAAAATGTTCCTTTCATTTCCAGTGCTCAACTCTCATTGCATTCAAATCTTTGGAAAAAATGTTCCATCTGGATTTAAGTCACCAAATCATTGTGTCCGAGCTTTGTTTACTATTATACATGCCTTTACCTGGATCTAACTATGCAATAATGCTAGCTATAAAAATGATTCAGCTGTTATAAACTAACATAGCTATGAAACTATAATAGCTATTCAGCCAACTTAGTTGTGATCATTATTTAGCAGACTTAATAAAAAATAACTATGAAATCTTTCTTTCTATAACACAAATCAAATAAAATGCATTGAACTAAACAACTCAACCAGACATTGAGAAAATCGAGCAAAAACTAAATAAATTGTACTGATACTTTAATTATGACAAAATGTATACACTCCCACAGTAAGTTATGGCTTGATAATGGCCTGTAAAACTTGATTCTTCTTTGTAAGTTATCCACGTGTCTTCCAGCATCAAACCTAGTACCTCCAAATATCTTTCTGTGTCGAGCTGTGAAATAATTTTGTCTGAGCTGCTAGGGAATTTTCCAATACAGTTTCCTAACAAGATTTTGACATTCAGTCGCGTAGAAGAGAGAATTTATGACAACGCCGTCTGGCATGGAGCTCGAAGCACAGCAATGAGCATTTGCTGTCGTGGCATGACAGGTGCACACATGTCGTCTGCTGGAGTCACGGCAACGAAATTCCCGCTAAAAAAACCGGGTAGCCCGGAGTATTTGCTCAGGTTGAAGCAAGGTACCTAGAATGTATTCTAGGGGTTGTAGGTTACTGCTACAGACTTGGCAATGATTTTTCGACTGTGATTGAAGCACTTGGGTGAATGAGTTTTCCATTCTATTCATTTTTGCTTCGTTTTTCATGGCGTATCAACAGAACTTCGAGAAAAATAGTTCGTAGCGTAGTAGATATATGGATGATATGAGGAATAATGGAAACGGAAAGCAACATTTTCCATACTAGCCTTAATGGAAAACCCAGAAAATACTAGAGAATACCAATATTCAAATTGCCAAGATTGGTGATTTATAGTGCGAATATCTATTGTACTGTAAATTATAAAATATTTCTAGTGTATATTACAACTGAAATACTTCATTGTACTGCATCATGAAATTGGGATCAAACCTCAATTGTTATCATCAGAAAAATTCTATTAAACGACCAATCATGTGATTCTATCAATGGAATGAAATCCATACGCTAATAATAATAATAATGGAATGAAAAACATTTACACCAGAAATAGAGACTGATGTTGAGGAATTATTCTGTGGAGCTGACAACATCTCTTCCATTACACCTTGATAATGAAATAAATTCACAGGTTAAAAATTTCCAATTTAATTTTTCCAACAACTCTTAAATTTTCATTTCCCAGTGACTCTCAAAGACTTAATTTTTCAAAGTGTGACTACATTGGGAAGAATAAGGAATTAAATAATATTTGAGACTCAACTTATTCAAATGGATCAAAATTGAAGAAATCTGATTCAAATATCATGCGAATGTTACGTATTTTGCATTATTCATTACTTGTCATATAATTGTGTATATATGATTATGTAACTCATTCATTCACCTTCACTCTGAATATCGTTTAATGGGAAGCAAATATCAGTCCAGTGAGTTCTGGGTGAAAAGTAAACATTACTAAGTTATATTTATGTCATAAACTGAGAATTAAAATAATAAAAAATAATAAGAGTTTGTGAATAAACAATAAGAATGGGATAGGTAGAAATTAATACTGTTCTAGAACTCGAGTAAGTCAATTCAAGCAAATATTAATGAACCCATCAACATTTTTATCCTTTCTGCTGGTCTCTTTATTTGTCTCCAGTAACTCTTAATTAACAAAATCATATTCCATTATTCATCCTAGTTGTGTAATACATAGTCTAAATTCAGATGAACCTAGTTTCCAGAATGGTAGTTTCACTCACTTTCTAGGCAGATGTGTGGTCGTCATCTGGCAATGACATTCAGTTGGGATTCCTATTTGCTGTCACTAATCAAGGCACCTGACTGACTGAGCCACCTACAAATGGACTATTCCGTCGGCATGATTTTGCATCAGCAAACGTGAATATAGATGCAAATTGGGGAGGCTTCAAGGAATACTAACACCATCAAAACAAATTTACCGACCTGCGCCTACATAATACGCTCCTGCATACCAAATGAGACGGATTTAACAGTTTCATGACTCTTATAAGAAACCCCACTGACTTTGAATTATTAACGGAAACTGTCAACCCACGCTCCCGAAAACATACACTTTTGCGCAGGCGCGTGATGAAGAACGAAATGTATTTTCTCCTCGAGAACTCGACGGGACTTTATCAAAACATCCATTTAAGTTGTTGACAGTCATTTTGACGGCTCCCATTCTTGCAATCATGTTCATTTTTGAACATGTTCTCATAATCCGATCATTCAATTAGTCGATATTACTCATTTGAGTAGTAGACAGTTTATGACGTGGCAACGGTTTATGAATCTGTGTACCTTTCATAACTAGTCAACACTATCCCTGAGTAAATAGGCTCAGCTTGCCCAATATAGATTCATCCAATAACCATTTAAAGTAACTTATAGGTTAAGAAGGTTTATTAGGAGTAATATTTATTGATGATTCATTAAGGGTAAGCTATTCAATCTTGTACAGATGAAATTAGTTTGTTTAAAAAATATATAAAAATTTACTATAACATCTGAAAGAATATACCAGTAGGTGACGGTAGAAAAACTTTTAGGGGGTGTCATGTACTGTTATTTTATTATCATTATTATTCGTAATACCCGTAATACCGTAGTTACCTTATTATCAGTAATCATACGGTTACATCAACACTATTTCAACCCTGTTTTCACAGTAGAATAGCTTCATAATAAAATAAAGTAGAAATTTTTGGTGAGGGTGAGGCTAACATGAGCTCTAGGCTTGTGAGTAGGTAATGAGGCGGATTTTAATGAGAGATGAGATAACCTCCCGTTTTTATTGGATTCCAAAAGAATCGGGAAGCGATTTTTTAACTCATGAATTGTATTTAGAGGAGTTCTGCTTCCAAGTAACCCTGATGATTCCTGGCTTATCTAGCTTATCAACTAGATATTCTTGAGGAATATTTTATCTTAATGAAGATTATGGTACCAGTCAAAACGCCAGTCGATAGCTTTAAAAATGAGTTCAATTTATTTTTTCATCTCCGACATAGCCTAACCTTCATTACTTATTCTATACTTCTACACTTTTTGAATTGCTACCTTAATTTATCTCTATATAAGGACTTGCATTTGCAACGGTAAACGTTTCTTTAAAATCGTGTTGATGTAATAGTTCAGACTCTGCCTATAGGCAGAGAGTATCTGCCTATAGCAGAGGCATCTGGACTCTGTCCAGACTCTAATAGGTACTACTGCCTATTCAATATCTAAAAGCGTCCTTTGTGTGACGATTTCCCCACTTCATCTTCATCCTGTTTAATTAATTTCAACTTTCTATCATCAAAGAGTTACTCCTTCATTACATTCGCCCTAATAATGGTGTATGATACCTTTGAAGAGTTGTTAGTTTTGATGAGGATTTAGATAGTGAAAGCACCAATTTCGCACGAAACCCCGTCATTCAGATAAAAGCGAACCAAGCTCATCTCATATTGTAACGGAAATTCAGTGGCAGCCTGCCAACTTGCATTTATTGCGCAACCAGATTTTATTGCGAATTGTTTGTGGCCACAGGTTGCTAGAATTGGAAATCGTCATATTGAACTTTGCCTGCAGAGGCCCGAATCCACTAGAGTAGGCAGACCAGGTAAGTTCAAAGCAAATAAAAACAAAGCCCACCACTTTTGTGCTGAGTTTATCGGTTCCCGTCGTCAGTTCATTTTGATAATTTCAGTGTAGGTTCATATTCTCGTTCAGCCTGGAATGTTTTGTTATAAAGACTCTGAAATAAGTGAATTAAAATCCAAAGGTGAACAGATTAATTATTATGAATTTTCAACAAAAGACAATTATTCAGTGTAATGGGCCATATATATATATATATATATTATATATATATATATATATATATTATATATATATATATATATATATAATATATATATATATTGAAAAGTGTATATTTAAGAATATAGTGATCTTGCTGCAATCGACTGCTCACATATTTCTTGTGCAATATCCTTGTTGACACACTTTCACACTTTTTTATTCTATTGCTGCTAGCCTATGATTTGAGAATATTTGAAGTGCTGAAATGTTGTCAGTATTGTTACTTTTCTTTGATGGAATGATAATTCTATCCAATCCTGGTTTATTGATATTGGACAGGCTGCGTATGGTCAAGACAGGAACTGATATAGGTTCGAATACGGCTTGCATGACAACTGATTCAATTCTGATATTTCAATTTAATTATTTTTTGATACAAATGACACTGATGTACTAACATTGGAAGATAGAATAGAAAGCCAATCCTTGGGCTGTTTTTCTTCCAAATTCAGGTGATGACACCGTCCAAAAAAAGGTTAGTTTTTCACGTACAATTCCTTTATAATTTTACTTCAAAATTAACATGGAAACTATAAATTTTGATTTTATATGGCTTAATTGTTATGAAGATTATAGATGACTCATCTCACTACGCTCAACCCATATTATGATTGAATTCAAAGAATACAATCGATATTCCAGATTCGTTGGTTCAATCGACTAGGTAAAAAGATGAAAACTTAGCAATTCTTTAGACTATTTGTGAGGCTTTCAAAAAATGAATTATCAAGACATGGGCTTCTATAATTTCTTCCTACAACTATTCCGATTGAATGAGCAGGAATAAATCAGAGGACAAGGTGCAGTTACTATCAATACTCCCTCCACTTCTTCCGTTGGGAAAGCACTTATGGTCTGGAAGATTATGTTCGCATGGTATGGCGCAACCAACTAGATGGAACTGTTAGAACATAATATAACATCATTCAAAGTATTGGAATTCCAAAAAGAGATCATCATTACCCAGATAACTCTACTTTCTCCTACAACTAACAATTTTTGCTGGATTGAATCAGATAACAAGGTGCAAATTCAATCACCATTATGTTTTCCCTCTCCTCTTCTCATCCATACCTCCTGTTTACCCTTATTCTTCCCCCTTAATCGCCCCTTGTTTTTCAATACTTCTCCTTCTCTCATCTCACCCCATTCTCCCCTTCCCCTCTGGTTCCTCACTCATGACAGGAAGCCTGAACTTATCGACAACCGTTACCGTCTGTCACCAGCTGCAAGACGAGAGTTTGAGAAGGAATGTGATAACAATGAGATAATACAACAAAGAATGGGTTCTGGGAGAGACGCCGGGCGTCCTCCGGTGAGCGCGAGACGCCTGGTGGATCGATAGAGCGTCGCTCACCTGTCGTGGTTGCGCGTCCACCTCTGCTGTCGTTCTGTTCATTGTGCGCCTGGTTGACGGATTGGTCGAGTTGCTCTGCCCTGCAGGCACCTGTGGATTCACTACCAATTTTCCCATTTGCTTCCTCTATACGTTCCTCTTTCCTCTTTTTCTTCTGTAGCCTTTTCTCCCATTCTCATTTCCCATTTCCTATTCATCTCTTCTCCTCTTTCACTTCTTCCTCCTTTTCCTCTGTTTCCTGATTCTCTTTGTTCATATTTTTCCTTCTCTTTGTTAGCTGTTCAATTTTACCCTTCTCCCCTCTCCTTTTTTCCTCTCATTTCCTCTTAGTTTTCTTTCCTTATTTCTCCATATCTTTCTCTGTTTCTCCTATCTTATTATCTTCCTCTCTTCATATTTTCCTCCTCTCTTCCTTTTCTCTCCTCTCCTTCTCTTCCATTGTAGGATATCTAATAGCCTTCGCAACTTGAATATTTTTACTGGAAAATATGAAATATGAATAGCATGCTAATACCCAGAGCCGAAAATCAAACTCAACACGAAGCTATATTGTGCCAAAGCACCAAACAGGAAACACAAAGCAGAAATAAGTGAGAGAAATTATATAAATCCTCACTGAAATTAACATATAATTTGTGATTAATTATTATTGACACCAACTCCATTTCAGTCACTTCTTGTACTAGTAGTTCTGTGAACAGTAGACCTCGCGCAGTTATAAACCTCAGCCTACTCCTTACTGAAGTTGTCATTGCTAATCATATCAATGATCTTGAAGAACAGATTACAAACTTAGATATACCAATTACTGATGAATTTCATTTCCATCTAATCTCAGAAGAAGGCACTTTCAAAGCAATTTAACGTATTCATAGTAATTCTATGGGTGTAGACAAAATTCCCAACTTTATCAAGAAGATGTTATTCGCTGTTCTATCAACAATTACATACATTCTCAACAAGTGACTTGAAGAAGGCAATTTCCCTGAAAAATGGAAGTTGGCTCTGGTTCGCCCTCTAAATGGAGTTGCATCACCCAATAAAGTTGATGATTTCAGGCCAATCAGTATTCTACCTGCATTGTCCAAAGTGCTAGAAAGACTTATTCATGCTCAAGTTGTACAATTTTTAGACAACAATAGAAAGCTTCATAGCTTCCAATCAGGCTTTGGGAAATTCCATTCAACTGAGACAGCTCTGCTCCGTGTCACTGATGATTATAAGATTGGCTATGGACCAAAGAAAATGCATCATTCTCACCCTATTTGATTTTTCGAAAGCATTCGATACTGTTGATCATACAGTCCTTTTGAATAAGTTAGCTATTCTTGGTTTCTGTCACAACTCGTTAGTTTGGTTCAAATCCTATCTGTTAGGTAGAAAACAATGTGAATCGGTGACAAGTCAACTTGGAATAGGTTATGCATGGAGTACCACAAGGTTAAATTTTAGGCCCTCTCCTCTTCACTTTGTATGCTGATGACCTTTCTTCCATTATCAAATTCTTCAGTTTCCATACTTATGCAGACAACCTTCAAATTTATTTAAGCTGTCCCATAACAAAAAGTAATGAAACTGTTGGAATAATAAACCAGGATATCAATTCGATAGTTGAATGGCCAAAGAAAAATGGCCTTAAGCTTAATCCCATCAAAACACAACCCATTATAATCGGATAGTCTCGTCTTATAAACAATATTGACCTTGAATCGATTCACAAAATTAGTGTAGATGGTAATGAAATTCCTTACTGTAGCTCAGTTGAAAATTTAGGCATTATTATGAATAATACTCTTGACTGGTCAGAGCTAGTGAACAAAACTTGTGAAAAGGTATTCTTAGCCATGCACTCATTGAAGAAAATGCACGATATCCTCCCTAGAAACATTAAATTACTATTGGTTCAATCTCTTATCTTCTCACATTTGATGTATTGTAATTCTGTTCTCAACGATATGCAAGTCACTCTGAATGATAAACTACAGCGTTGCCAAAATTATTGTCTACGTTTCGTCTACTCTTTTCAACGCCATGATCATATCACCACAGCCCACATTGCTAGTTCAAAGGCTTCTTCAAATAGTCAAGCTTGTTAGAGATATCTTGAAATACGGTAATCCGAACTATTTTTAAAATGATTTCAAATTTGTCTCTGAAGGTAGGAGGATAAATACTTCACATACTAGAAACGGAGAAAGTACTGTAAGGATACCCAATCATCGAACTACTATTTTCAAAAGATCCTTTCTTGTTAGTGCCTGTCGTGCATGGAATTCACTTCCCGTTACTATCAGGTCCAACGAGAGCCGAGCGAGCTTCATACTGACTTTAAGAAAACATCTTTTGGAACAAATGACTGAAACTGTCCAGCCCTAGAACGATAACATGACATTTGCCCTCCACCCATCCCATCAATATAAACCCATTATAGAATCAATTGTATATAAACTCATATTGTTTAGAATATCCACTGCATTACTGCTGTATATTGTTGAATATTGATTACCCTGATCCACCATTAGTCTACTCCATTTCAATAATTTTATTTTATTTTATTACATAATTTCATCACTTTATCAATGATATAATTTGTTCTTAAATTTTTATATATATTAAAACTTCTACAAAATTTTTATTTGTGAACAAATCTTTAGTAGTATTAATGGAATTAACGTTTTCGGTAGAGAGTTACTGGGAAGGATATTTTTAATATTCTTTCCAAAGAATGGACATTGATATGCCAATTTATGTAGATGCATTACAATATTATCTTGTATAGTTATCTCAAATTGCTTTTTTCATATCATTGTACAGTTCAATAATTATTTTCTTAGTCTATGTTATGTAAATTCATCTAAAACTTTGCTGTATTGTAAGCTATTGTATAAGTGTATAAGCGAGTATATATTGTAATCTACATAAATAAAGTACGCAATCACTCAATCAATCAATCCTTTTTACCAGCATTGTGGACAATCTGATTGCTCTAATTCCAGGAGAGCGATTCCAAGAACTACTACTGGTAATAGGTGCTAGCTGAAAACCTCTTCACTTCTTCATTTCCAATTTGAATGCTTTTTATACAATGGAAACTTGAAAAGTTGAGTCTCAAGTAATCTAACCCTGACATAATTCGAGTGTTGGAAGAGTCAAATTTTCCATTTCGAAAACGATTCTCTTTTTCATAGGTCTTGTCATCACCGTGATCTTTCAAATCTCAAACTTTTCTTTATTCAGTTTATTTTTCCAACAACTAGAATTGTTTATTATATCTGAGTACCGTATTTTCATTCAGTCTTCTTTTTAGCATCCTGATCTCTCAACAGCCCAAGATTTGATTGCGAGCGTCGCACCTCTCTTAATTAATATGGAATTCTGTTTGTCTCATTTGAATTTCAAACAAGGTCTATAGCGACCCCTGAGAACCCTCTCACCTGTCAACTTTGCCGACAGGAATAAGTCTCATTTGCTGCACTGGGCAAATAAAGCAAGTCAGTGCTAGGTCCGTTTTTTCACCCTTATTGGATTTAGATAAAATGGAGCAGACTTCCCAAATATTCATCTCGTTACAGAGACTCGTAATATGGAAGCACTACAGGCAACTGAAAACAGCAGTCTGTAGATAAATATTGTAAGTCATGTTGGAAATTTAATATAGATTTGAATGAGGCATATTCTGTCTCAGGTATATGTAGAAATCATTGTCAGATATCATAGCTCAAGTATATGAATCTGTTTATTCGACAGAGGCTGGCTCAAACAGCACTCTAGTTTGTGGACTGTATCAATTACATCGAGAACATTTTGGGGTTGTCTGGCGTCTGGTAGCAAGTTGAACAATTTAAATGGCTAAGTGCACAATAACATAGGCCTACCTTCATGTCCAAATCCTCCTTGCTTCCAGGATCCCGGGTCCAGATCACGATATGCGACGAGACGACGCTTGGAATAAATCACAATAAATCACTTTGCAAAAATCGACATTACGAGAAGTGAGCTGTTCGATTGGCTGGCAGTCGGCAACTGGCGTAATTATGCTATGCGCGTCACCCTTCAATTGCCCCCTCCACCACACAACGTCAGACAACAAAGGGGAACATTGATATAACGTCCGAACAGAATCATAGTCATAAATCGACATCATACAGCTTATAATAACTATGAGACGGTTTAGAGTCGATTAATGACTATGATTTTCATAATACTTTTTATTTATTAAAAATAAATGACAGCATTTTATCTGTTCGAAATTCTTCACTGAGACTACAAACCAGAAAAATAAATTGCTATTGTCCCATTAGCTGTACAAAACTTTGTCTCGGAGGAACGAGAACTGTAATACAATTGTATTTCACAAGGGGTAGAGTCTATCCAGTGTAAAACAGAATGGAAAAAAATGAAAATGAAGAAAATCATGAAACAGCTTCATTACTGGAAAAATATGAACATTACATGACAAATGTAACAAGACTGCAAGGGGGACAAGAGAATTGCAACTTGACAGAAATTGCAATTCGTTGGTGTTTGTAAGCTCCACAACAAGAAAATAATTAGAAATGAAGTGGATTTCAAGTAGAACAACTGTATTATACGAGTTTTAGTGCTATTGATTAAAGCATTCTTGTCCAAGCATTGTTTAATATATTTCGCATTCTTAATCTAATTCTTGATCATTGATAGGCCTCATCAAATTTTCATCATTGTCTACCAGGAATCAAATACAGTGTTAGATAAAATGGATTCATAGAAATGCAGATCATGGAATTTCGAAACAAGTAGGTGATATATTTCATACCAATGATAGTATCTATCTCAATATTGTTTCTGTAACTCTCCTTGACTGTTCCATCACTGTTCATTATCTCGATTCGACACATCTGGTAAATGTCAATATTATGATAATTATATTCTCATCAATCATTTTCCAAAATGAAAGCCATAACCTACTCGATTTGCCCATCCCATTTCAAAATTCATAACATTAGCCTGCTCTGTTGATTATCATGATAATTCATTTCTGTTTTTTATGTTTATTCCCATGATTCTAATTTTCCTTTTGTAATCATTTCAAATTGGCTGAGTAATTAATCACTCGAAATTGTACAATTTCCAAGTTTTTAACATACAAGTTTGTCCAAAGTTAACAGATTATTTTGAGCACTATCAAATACGCTCGTATTGAATATTGAAATATTGATTCCCTGGAGGCAACCGCTTTCACCCGCAAGACGTTCGTTCAGTATGTAAATGATCAGAAATCGTCGTGTTTACTAGTTGTTAGAATATGCACTCCAAACGTGTCTCCGGGGATCTCTGAATGTTGTAAAATTGAAATTCCACTTGAGACCGAAGCCCCTATAGAGAGATTCACCTCAAACTGTCAGCATTCCTTATAAAGGAACACCACCGCTTCCCATTCAGGCAATGCTGACAGTTTGAAGTGAATCTAGAGGAAATTAGATTTTCTCGTGACATTCTCGCGTCGCAGTCCGTCTCCAAGGCTGCTTTGCACCACGAGAGCTGTTCAACAAACTGGACAATTTTCGTTCTGTACTACTTGCAGTAGTTGAGTTAGCTGAGCACTAGAGAGTCAAGTTAATCGTGGAAATATTGACAGATGCCGGCTTGAGTCAATAGAGTCAACCGTTGGAGTTGCTGCTCATCGCTAGGCCAATATTCGGCGGGTGTTGCGCATGAAATTAATTAAATAGATGGCCTGTTGTCAACATGGCTCCTGATTTATTTACGGACACGGTCGATGGGATTCTGTACTCTGTTATTGGGCTAGGAGCAATCTGTACGGATATTATTGATTTTGTTAGTATTTTTTTAAAGGGAGTCACAACTTCAATAATATCTGCGTATTATGGTTCGTTATTATAATTTGTCAGTGTTGTTGGACAAAATTTACTGTCTCTCTACAGGTACGCAAGTAAAAAATGGCAGCCAAACTCATAGCTAATAGCAATCCATTACATCTTCAGAATAGTTACATTATATTATTTCTATGAGCCAAACAGATATAATATCAATATTAGAAAGGGAAAACCGGCAATCTTCTAGATTTTCTTTTATTCCTCAATCTAGTCACACAAACAGTTTAAACTGCAGGATTGCGCACTCATCTATTTTGATGAAGAATATGTTCACTCCAAAGAACACTACGATTCGTTCAAACTAACATGAATCTTTATGTATATACAATATAATTGATGTGAGAATTATGCGATTACAATAGTTATGTGGAAATTTCATGAATTAGAAATCAATACATTTGTACCAGATTCAGAATTGCCACTTGAAAACTCCAATTCCGTCAATAATTCCACTATTTGATTCTTCATGTATTATAAAATAACATAAGATCCATACACTTTTATATGTAGCGGCTCTAAGCTCTTTGTTAGTACGGTATGCTTATTTGTATAATAGTGGAACAAACCAGTAATAGAACCCGGTAGGGTTGTATTTTTTAAATTATTGTAATATTTTTTTTGTTTTGTATAGCGTTTCTCTGTATATGGCATTCACTTTTAGCAGGCACAATATCTCTTTCAATACCGTAGGTCATTACTTCATTACCGGTACTCGGTTAACTGCATGTGGATTCATCATTACATTGAACGACAATTTAATCAGTACATTTATTGTATGATCATATAGAAACAATAATAATTTGTTGTTGAACAGAACCAATACAAACGAGAAGCGTATTGTTAATGCTGAATGAATGGGTAGGAGCCGTGCGTATTGTTATTGTCTCATTCAAAGGGAAATCGATAAAAGGTCAGGGAGTGAGCTGCATTGCTATGAACTCATTTGCACCAGCCACTTCATTCACCTGTTCAATATGTGTGCTTTGCCTCCAAGTCAACCCCCTCCCCTCTCACCACCCACCAGTCAAACATTCTCAAACGCCAAAGTTACCTAGGAAGGAACTAGAAATAGAAGGCATGGTAAGGTGAGTTTCCATCTCTACCGGATGGGGAACTGACTATCTCTGGAAACATTTTGAGCGGCATATTACAGTAACGATATATTTCTACCAAAGTTTTGAAATCCCAGATTGGATTGGCGATTCAATAACAGAAGACAAGTTTCGAAAGTCTGTGACGTTCCGGAAAGTTTTCCTGATTCTGATGAAGTTTCATAGAATATTCTTGAATTATTTGAACTTAGTCGAGAATAATTTGGAATTCTATGAGTTGGATTGGAAAAATCGTATGCTGCAACAAAAACAATTTTGAATAATCGAGGAACAAATGAACCATATCTCCAAGCATGCACAATTTTGGAACTTGATACTAACAATATTAAAGAAGAACAAAATATTGCGGACCCTAGATATTGTTCAAATTTAATAGAAATTGATAAATTCTTTCAAGAAAAATTCTGTTGAGGTAATTAATAACTTTTACTCAAGTTCCCACTGTTCTTTTTCAGTTCTAGGAGAAAATAGAATTGAATCTAAAAAATTATGTTAGAGTGCTACATCTAATGATTAAATCAAGAGAGTTAGGTTCACATGAAACTTTTGAGCAAGTTTGTATCAAGTTTGTGTCAGATTCATTAGGTGACACAAATTTATTTTTCTGAGATTTTCCCTTTCATCTCATTTTACAACACTTGTCTCTTCTTGTCGCCAATCAAAAGAATCGGATTTGAATGAACAATATTGTTGCAAGTCTAACTGAACATTCACTTAGATTTGATAAGCCTCTACTTCATTACAGTTGATCAATCATTTGACTGAGAGTCTTGCTTCAACGTTGCAATTCCGAATCTACAACTTTGTTTCGGAATAATCCACTAATGATGCCAAAACTAATTTACAGTTGATATTTAAAGAAGTAGTATAGATTAATTTTACATGCTCAATAATCAAATGAGGGAACTGTTATAATTATTTTTATTCAGGTTAATTTCTGTTTTAATTGAAGATTAATAATAAATTTATGAAGAACTAGCCGTCAGGCTCGCTTCGCTCGCCATATCCGTCTGGCAGGGGTGGACCCCCGACTGGATCATCCAAAAATGAGCTCGCCTGCATTTTTCATTTGAGCATGCTTCATTCCATCAGAAAGTCAAAGTACTGAGAAAACGCAGAAAAGCTTAGAAAAACGTTGGAAAAACGCTTATTTTGGGCGTATCTTTGATGAAATATTAAAGTCACCTCATCACAAAATTATTAGACCCTAGCTAAACCTCTGTACCACATTTGAACATTTTCTGTCTATTCCTTGATAAGAGATCTGAGAAAACGCAAAAAACCGCTAATTTTGGGCGTATCTTTGGCGTTATTTCAAATTCCTTCTAACACAACATTATTACACCCCAGCTGAGCTTCTTTACTAAATTTGAACATTTTCTGTTCATTTGTTCTCGATAAAGCTGAGAAGGCGCAAAAAAACGCAGATTTTGGGCGTATCTTTGGCGTTATTTCAAATTCCTACCAACACAACATTATTACACCCCAGCTGAGCTTCTGTACTAAATTTGAATATTTTCTGTTCATTTGTTCTCGATAAAGCTGAGAAAGCGCAAAAAAACGCTGGAAAAACGCAGATTTTGGGAGTATCTTTGACTTTGCAGCTTCATTGAGACTAATTGGGAGGAGAACATATCAAAAGTCCCCATTCCTAACTCATGTGCTAAGGGGATGAGGGTGGTTTAAAAGTTGCATTTTTCAGCGTTTTGATTCCACGCTCATATCTTGAGAACAATGCGTTCAACCGACATAACTAACTAATTGAAAAAAGAAGCTTGATAAATTCTCTACACTTTGTCACGTGGTAATTTAATACCACCAAATATTTTAAAATGAACCAATGAATTTTAATAGAATTATAAAATTGGAAAGAAGGTTAGACCTAGTCAAAGGATAAATCAACTTAAATCAAGTATTATTAGCGATTAGGAGTAATAGCATTATCAAAAACGATAAGAATACATGTATAATTGTGATTCAATAACTATGAGAACCCATTGGTAAGATCAAAAAATTATAAAGCGGCTTACTTATTATTGGCGGATTATAAAAAATAAAAGTGCATGAACATTGAGGTTAGAATTATTTGTTTACATTTTGAAAAGAATTAGTCGATCTTGAATAAATCGATAATTAGTAGAATCAATGCTGAACGAATCAGCTGATTATTCGATCAACCAGTATAACAGGTTGAATTATATAAAATTTACTTACAAAGGATATATTATGTATACTAAAGGAAGTCGATGTGAAGAAATACGAACACCCATTATTTCTGTATAAATATTTATTATAATCTAAAAAAGCATGATAAATCAAGAGTATACAAAACTCACATAAAAAACTAAATGTATTAAAATCGCATGTTATGATTTATTTATGAAATCAATTTAAGATAAACACTCCATATATTTGTATAAAAACTCTTTTTTATTTAATTTTTTCTATTATAAAATCGAGGAAGCCCTGATTCCCAAGGCAACCAATTGTATTGAGTTTATCAAATTGAAGGCCAATCAGAGAGTAGCTTACAGAATTATTCTTGGAAGAGACAAATTTTTCTGAAAACTTCCTTCTTCTGGCTTAAGATCCCGACCTGAGAGGATGCACATGGAGTTTAGGGTTCTTTCTTCCTCTTTTTAAAATTTTAAAACTATTAGGCCAAACCCTTTTTTAATGTGAAATATTTGTATTAAATGTTAAATTATCTGTGAACTCAGTGCTATCAAAGAGTTCGTAATTTGTAACTATTCCCCATAAATATATCTTTAATTTGGAAAGAAACTTATAAGAATCTGGATCGCGCGCGAGCCTAGCAGAGACGAAAGGAGTCTACCTAATTAATTATTGGAAATAATTAATTCAATCCACGAGACCGTCAAGAACTTCAGTTAAGTGAGTGATAAGTCAAACGAGCTCGTTTTAGATTTTCTGCGTAAAGTGGGGGAATTATTTAAAAAGTGCTATTCAAATTGACTTAAATTAAATAAAAGTCACCACGTGTTGAATAATATCACATAGTACATAAGAACATTTTATAAATTTATTTGATATATGTAGGAAGCTTACTTCCACGCACGGCCCGAATTCATATAAATCCCTGAGATCTCATGTTTGAATAATAATTTTGTTAATTGAACGAAGTATATCATATCAAACCTATAGACCGAACAGGTTTTTATTTGCAGAATTTTGTATTGATTGGAAAGCTAAGTATCAGTATTAAATATAATATATTTATGAATTTGAAACACACTATTGTGAATATTAGCAAAACCTGTGATAATTATTCAGATTTTAGAAAACACTTATTCAAGTAAATTATAGATATATCGAATATTTTTATACACACATTTTTATGGGAATATATTTTGTGTTTTATGTCAGCATACAATCTCATAGAATTTTTTATTATATCCTAACTCATCTCGTGATATACAGTTTGAGCTGTTTTGGTACCAATAGATATTCAGCAGCACTTAAAATTGTTGAATCAAGTAATATTAATCTTATTCAGAGCACTCAATATTTTATCATCCTTTGATGATATTCATTTTATCTGCCAGAACAAGTATATTAAAAAATTTTATTAATAAGGTTCCAGTTATATCATATAAGGATCCAGAGAGCTTCAAGAACTGGCATTGTAAGTTCTAAGGAATTTTGGAAGGGTATATTGGTGATACCTGTACTCACGACGAGCGTTTTAAGAATCAACTAGAAACAACTATAGTTGGTCCTTATCATTTTCTAGTGGTACATGGTTACTGATAATCAGTCATCAAATATTCTTTTAATTTCCTTACTGGTATTCTTCAAGAACTTCATAGAAGCAGCGGTAAGAACTATTAATCACAGGTCACTGAACCTTATGGTGATTATTTGCAATTGTAAAATTCATGTATCTACCACTGAGCTAGAGCTGAGGTTTGAAACCAGTAATTTTGCGAGCCGGACGGCCTTAATTTTTTGTGAATTTATTCGCAAAAGAGGGAATTTAGCGACTGCTCTTATAAATATCAATATCATCGATCTATTATGAGAGGTAGCCCTCAAAGGGCAAGGAACACAACTTCACAACTTTATTTTGTTCAGTGAAATTTTTGTGATATTCCCAACAGTTCCCGAGATATTTGCTCTTCAAGGTGTCTAATTGTTGAAATAAATGGTTTTTATGTTTGCTCTTTCAGGGCTTATAACTCTCCAACAATGCATTATTGAAACTGATGTCTATCTTAGGTTTGTAGAGCATTCAGTTCTCTCATTCAATTCAACTCAGCGGTTTCATAACTTCAATAGAGGTAATAGAGCGCACTTTAGATATGTTCACCTACCTACTAGTCCAAATGAAGCTGCAAAATCAAAAATTGTGTCACAGACACCGCCTTCAAATGTCATTGTCAAACGATCAATCATTGCAGCAATGAAAATTTCACAAAATTTTATTATTTGGTAAATTATAAAGGAAAATAAGTGATTTGACATCGCGTCTTACTTTCAAAGAAGTAATATCGAACTCATTTCTAAGTGAATTGGGAGGATAATCAAAGGGACAAAAGATATTATGTTTTCTGTAATAAATGCATCTCAATAACTTGTTCTGTAATGTTCCAGTAGGTAAATCTGTTCATTATAATATGGGTTCCAAATTTCGCATTCATATTGTGATGAATCTTTCAAATAGATCTCATGAGAAGAGAGAAAATTGTGATTACCTTTTAAAATGAAAGAATTTGCTAAAGGAATAGTTAGCGGCCGAGCGATAAAGCTTACTTATCAGTAACTGTATATTAGATAAGAGTACCGTTCTGTACTGAATATTTTCTAGAAAATTATTCAATAAAATTATAATTATTCTGCAAATAAAGCACGAATTATTTATGAATTGCCCATTGAATTTTGAGGTTACACTTTGTTTACTGCCGATCAGATGTTTAAAGCAGCCTGAACGCAGCTGACTGATTCAAAGTATTGTCAAATGTCATGCCGGCTTCATGCAAGGTATAATATCATTTCTAAAAATTAAAAAACCATCAATGAAGGACCAAGAATTTCGAATAAAAAATAAAATGTATGTATTACTGTTGAAATTATTTATTATTTAAGAAATTATATTATAATGTCAAGTCTTATTGTAACTAACTAGGTCATAGCATGAAATTATATTATTGGTAAAAACTGCAGAAATTAATTATAACAGTCTCAGACATAATAAAAATTGTATAAGAATATTAATTTATTAATTATTACTTCAACTGAACCACATGGTAATTAAATCTCTTTGGCAAGCCTAAGCCAATCATAGTGCATAAAAATAGCACCAAAAAGGTGATCGTTTGAAAGCAACACATGTTAATCTACTATCAGACAACAAACCTGCCTTATCATATACGCTAGCACATGTACATTGTATGAGAGGAACTATGTCTAGAAGATTAAGCAGTTTTAAGAATTACATAAATTGAATTATTATTGTAATTAAAGGAATTATATTCTACTGCTTGCCACTGACGTCATGTCTACGTCACAATCGTTCTACCAATGGCAAATTTTCATGCAAATTATTACATCGAGATTCTCAGAAGAAAGGTTCTAGCCAAGAAGCTTAGAAAAAAGACAGCACTTCCCTTTTGAAATCCTCACCGTTCAGATCTCTTTATAGTTACCAAGACCTATTCGTAAAAAATTCTTGTTCGATTTTATATGTTTTATTTGTGAGCCAATATTTTAGGCTATTCTATTTGTTATTCGTACATCTATGTTCAGCAATCGATAAATTAAAAGTTTAAAATTAAATCATCCCTCAATTAATTTGGTGAAGGAAATATTAAATTAAAATTCCCCACGTGCTGAAATCGAAGCCTGGACCTGCTGCCGATCAAACGATTTTGATCTAAAGAAGAAAACCACGACCGTCAAGGAATTTCACGTGAGTTATAAGTTTAAAGAGGCCCCAATCTACGCTTCGAAAATATTTCAGTGCAGAAAGATATAAAATTTTCTTCGTTAAATTATTGGCCACGCCGACAAGCGCTTTAGCATTTAAGAGCCTAGAATTTATTCATATAGAATTTCTAAGAATTTGTAGTTGATTAGCTATCCTCCGCTGCCAGAACCACGACCCCGAGCATTTTAAAAATATTTTATAATTCATTTTTTCACTATTTTTTCAAAACTGTTAAATTTTATCAATTGTAAAATTCTGTCGAATCACGTATGATATCATGCAAGTACAAGAAAATTGCTAATCATTTTTGTTAATGTTAAACCACTTTCAATCTGTAAATTATATTCTGAATCTGCACTGTGAGATCATATATTTTATTATAATATATTCCAGTTTTGTTAATTCGTTTTCTGAGTTCGATTATTTCTTAAGCCTGTCAATTATTGTGTCTGATACGTTCTATATCATCAAGAACCGATCGAATACGATCATTGGAATAATTGAATTAAGCTGGATATTGGAACAGGTCTAAGTGGATGTAGCGAGTGGGGTCAGATCGAGATATTTATTCTTTGTCCTTACCTGCTCATATATCAGCTTTTATCTGTTACCAACCTCGACTTAGGAGCGAATACATCAATCGTACAGCAGATGCAGCCAGAGATCATATAATTTCCTACAATAGAGCTTAAAACCCGACAAGACTCTGTTCTCGAAATATATTCCGAACGATACCTGGTCCTTGTACCCTATCTTAATCTTCGGAACTTATTAGAGACGCAGTCCCGTAAATTATCTACATCGGGATTTTTGCTCGACCTGTATGATTTTGTATGCTCATTCTTCACAGGTAATAATTTTAAGGCATCCGTATTCAGTGTTTAGCGATCGCTACACTGCTTATAAAAATTTCATCACTATACAATCTGTCATTAGAAGAATCAAGGGTGAGCGAGCATTTAGGCCTCCCGCGATTCCGACAATTGCATTGAATCTTGTAGTGAATCAATCAATCTGGTGTGCACTCAGCGTCCACGCACGCAATTACAAAATTTATAACCTCAACACCGTTGATTTTAATACAAGATTCACCCTACATATGTGAAGCCGTTAAAAAACGCTCCACAATATTCAGGCTTCAACAGGCTTCTCACAACTGACTTATATAGAAGTATCAAAGGCTCTACATCACTGAAGGGCGAGCAAGTCCTCAAAATGAATCCCATCTGCTGATTGGTTCTATTAACTGTGTACTCAACTTGTGTGTTGAAAGAGAGGTCAGAGCTAAATACCACCCCCAGGTCCTTGAACAATTCCACCCTTTCCAATGGGATACCACTAATAGAATATAATAATATTATTATGAGGAGTGAATTGCCGGGTGAGACTCATAAATTTGCATTTCCCTACATTAATTTTTAACCCATTTGAATCACACCATATGGGCATATGATCAATATCTCTCTGCAGATTGTAGTAATCATTTAGATCCTTAATTTCTTTAAACAACTTCACGTCATCTGCATACATGAGACAGGAAGAGCTGTTGATGACAGATGGGAGGTCATTAATGAATAAAATTAAGAGGAGTGGCCCCAGATTAGAGCCTTGAGGTACGCCTGATGGGCACTGAAAATATTTTGAATTAAAATCATGAATCTTTACATATTGAATCCTCGCCTCAAGGTAACTCTGAATAAGATGAACTAAATTTTTACTGAATCCCAGTACTTCGAGTTTTCTAATCAGAAGTCTGTGATTTATGGTATCAAATGCCTTAGATAAGTCTGTGTGGATAACATCAGTACGCCCCCCACGATCCAAAGTCTGTGACACTTCATTACTGGAGATCATGAGATTGGATACAGTGGAGCGACCAGGCAAAAATTCATGCTGCTCTGATGATATAATCCTCTTATTCTGATCATAAATTATGGAATGAAGAATTATTCTCTCCAAAAACTTTCGAAAAGCAATTTAAGATTGATATAGGTCTGTAATTTTTTATATTATTTCTATTCCCACTTTCAAAAACATGAGTAACCCTCGCAATTTTCCATTTTGATGGAAATTTACCCGACCTTAGAGCTGAATTGAAAATGTATTTTAAAGTTTTGTAAGACATTATTCTCATAAATGATTTTTGTAAAATGATTAACGGATGTAAAACAGCCTTATATGCTCCCCCCAAAGTTTTTTAGTAATTATCCGCCATTTTTCTCAAGAATATTACGGAGCTCCTGCAATTTTCCCAGAAATGAGACTCATTTCAGTTGATAGGGCTTATGAATAGCTATTCATGGTATAAATTTGAAGAAAATCGTTTGAGCCGTTTTCGAGAAAACCGTAAAAAACATGGTTCTTTAGTAATTATCCGCCATCTTGAATTGAATTTCTTACTGTCGGATCCTCATGGTACAAGGACCCTAAGTTTTAAATTTCAAGTCAATCGGTTGATTAGGAAGGGAGTTATCGTTTTCACAGACATACACACATACACACACACACACACACACATCCACATATACACACACACAGACCAACACCTTTGATGCTTTGATCTTTTCCCGACTGTCAATCTGAGAACCGGAAGAATAGAGCTATGTCTGTTTTCCATGTAAATATAATAAGCTTTGAAAAAAACTTTGATGAACTCGTTGTAGTTTTCCCAGAAATGAGACTCATGTTAGTTGATAGGGCTTATAAGTAGCTTATCCATGGTATAAATTTGAAGAAAATCGTTTGAGCCGTTTTCGAGAAAACCTTGAAAAACATGGTTTTTTAGTAATTATCCGCCATTTTGAATTCAATTTTATTGAATTTCTTATTGTCGGATCCTCATGGTATAAGGACCTCAAGTTTAAAATTTCAAGTCAATCGGTTGATTAGGAATGGAGTTATCGTGTTCACAGACACACACACACACACCACACACACACACACACACACACACACACACACACACACAGACCAACACCCAAAAATCATGTTTTTGGACTCAGGGGACCTTGAAACGTATAGAAAACTTGAAATTGGGGTACCTTAATTATTTTTTTTTGGAAAGCATTACTTTTCTTACCTATGGTAGTAGGGCAAGGAAAGTAAAAACGGTCAGCACGCACTATTCAAGAAACAAAGCCGTTAAAATTGCATATACAGTATTCAATTATTCCCCTTATTTCAATTATTACACCCCTTTCTCCTCGCTTCGCGCCATTCTCCCGTCGCCCGCTCTAATGTAAGGAGCTTAGCGCCGAGGGCAGAAGGTACGAAAATTTTATTTCTTGCCAGAGACGAATCCGGATTATTGACGGTCCGGATTTTTGACGTCCGAATTATCGACGTTCTACTCATTTAGCAAAAATATGTTTTCTATGCATCCTTTATTGTATTGAGAAAAAAGAGTACTAATAGAAATAGCAATATAGATAGATTCCACTTGAGAGAGAAAAATATTTAAACCAACTCATTAATCACATCCCTTTACATAAAATACTAGCAGGTAACCCGTGCTTCGCAAGGGTCTATTTTAAAACTTGACGTAATGAAATATAGAAGAATTAATGAAAATAGGCCTATAAGAATCCTCGGTTGATTAAGAATTTATAAGCAGCATTTCAAGTAAATCAGTCCAGTAGTTCAGACGTGATGATGCGTCAAACATAATTTTCCTATCCTCTACACGTGTATACGTGTTCAAGCCAGTTCTTTCCTTTATTATAGTATCGAAGATGATAGATAGGTGGATGATATATCCATCTATCTATCATCTTCTATACTATAATAAAGGAAATGAATATGAAAAATTTTGAAAGGTTTGAGATATCGATGTGCGGGTTTCACCATACTTTTTCTCTGGAAATCCTGTATCGGAATCATGTATCATACGACTACCTTTCAATTAAAAAAAAGAAAGAAGTTGGATCCAAAATGACGGTTTCAAAATGGTGGAGAAAATTTGGATGCGACGGAAAACCTGTTTTCATCATTCGAAAAAGATCCCCAATCTAATACCTATCTTCTAATTTCCCTTTTAAGAGAAATGTTCTGCTGCTTCCTTACAACAACTGAAAGCATGACAAATAATTGAAAATTTGACAAACTGAAAACTTGATGTAATCAAATCTTGAAGAATTTATAATAGGTTTATAACCATCCTCGGTTAAGCAAGAATCTATAATTCAAAATTTCAAGTTAATCAGTCCAGTACTTCAGACGTGATGATGCGTCCAACATAATTTTCCTATTAGTCCAGTCAATATAGATATAAAAGAGGGGGTGTGCTTGCAATTTATATTGTAGTTCTGATTTTTTAATATATTATTTGGGTACATAAGAGAAGTCCAGAACCAATTTCTTCATGCAGAATTTCCTTGTGCTAGATACAGAGTGGCCCAAAAACCTCGTATTTTGGCTCATTTTCCAGTTTTCAGCTATTTCTGCCAAATCTCGTAATCGGACAGAAAAATTTGCTCTCTCCTTTGTTTTAGATTATAAACTTCTGAATAAAATGAGATCATTCGGAACTCTATATCTTAAATGAGTACTGAGTTAGGATTTTTCAAAAAAGAGTGAAATTTGAAGAAAAAAATCTATTTTGATGAATTTTAGTTTTTGATCAACAATATCTTCCGATTGTTACTATTTAGATGTATAATTCAAAATCTCTCTGGGCGCATTTTTGTGCTCTACAATCTGAGATCAGGTAGAGCGCTCTATCTCATATAGATTTCCAGGTACACCTGACAACAATGCTCCTTGTATTGTGAAAAACACCTAATTTTCAGCTTCAACCATCATCACCAACTACATTGTCCTCACATTGATATTTCGCACAATGACATAAGTTCATGAGATCATGTTCTATGAGAATCACCCGTTATATGCACTTCATTTCAGTATTTCCTAGTGGAGAGGCGCGCTTAAGGACACCTCAAGGATCAAAATTTCAAACACTTATAACCTTTGACACAATTCTCAGATTTTATCGTACTACACTTCATTCTTCTCGGCTCATCAAGGCGGTTCAAAATCATGCATCATAAGTCAAATTCGGTTGAATAGTTTCCCTTTCAGAGGGAATTTTGACAACCCACAAAACTCATTTTTAATTTGAAGATATAACGAAAAGGTTCATATGACTTTTTTTTGATCAGCTTGCCAAAATACCCCTCATTCCAATATTAAAATTTTCAACTGACTGTACAGTGAGTCAGTCATTCTATCAGGACTCGAATAATTTTGAAATTTTAATTAAATAAAAATGGAATAGAATAATTTATTCATGTAAATATCAACACCTTTATTCAAAGACATATTAACTGCATGCGTTTTCATATTGCCGATACAGCATTAATGAAACTGTAGACGTTTATTGAGCACTTTGTCTCAAAAAACTGTTCTAGCTCAAAAATTAATAATCCATACCACGTGTCAGTATGCATTTCATTGCATCAGGAAAACAAAGTTCCAAAACTATGTTCTTTCTGAACAGATGTTTTTGAGATAATTAATTTCTTTGATGCAGCTGTTTCACATTCACCATATTATTATACAGAGTTTGTGAAAATGAAAATATTCATTAATTATCAAAACAATACTATTATTCTATTTATAATAAAAATATTATCATTATTATTGAAAATATTTATAAATTATCAAAACAATATTATTGAGGTTAAGTGGTAACAGGTGGAAAGCAATAATAGAAACAGATGTTCCTTTTTTAATTTCGACTATATTATCTGGTGATTTTTTAATGAAATCGTATGTGCCATTGATGAAATTTTAGCATTAATTCAGAAAAATCTAGAAGGAAAATTGAAATTTGGGCTTCCAGGTGCACGAGATTGATATCTTTAGAACCTATGTGCAAAATTTGGAGATCTGAATCATTCCCGTTTTTCCGGTATGCAATCCACAAGCTTACATGTTTTGATGAGAACAAACGAACACACGAACAAACACAACCCCAACCCTACTCTCTCTTATTATATAGAAGATGGAACAAAACAAATCATAGCTCAATATGTGAAAAAAACAAACCTAGATATAGCTATAGCAAGGAATTTAGAATAAAAAATGAATAATGAAATTCCATGAGAAAAATTAAGATTCTAAACATTTTCGACAGCACATCCAACAGATCATAAAGTTCACTAAAATAAACAATATAAGAGCACTTCATTAATAATCTAAAATAAGAGCACTCTAAAATGAGTAAGATTGAATAATTAAAAGTAGCCTCATACTGTATTAAGCTTTAAAAGTAAATAAGCAATTGAAATAAAAGTAACCGTCACCAATGAAATGGTTTGAGAAAGAGAGAGAAGAGTGAAAATATCAGTATGAAATAAGAAATTAAGTGAATAAAAATTTTGAGAGAAACAACCACAGTAAGAGTAATCTAGCATTGAGCAGTGATAGGTACAGCTTTGAGGTCCTCTTCTGAATTAATAGAAAAATACGTCCATCAGGTACTACTCTGATTTTTATTGAACCGGATTTATCCACCCAAACATACTTGTATTGAAATTGTCTCTGGAGATTCCTAGCTTAAGCAAAGAGTTTTCTACGTTGAGAAGTTAATGATAGATTTATATAAATTTGTCGTTGCTCACTTTGCAGTCCAATATGTCTTGTAGAAAGACCCTTTACCACTTTCCGACCCTGTAATATTGCATGCGTGTCAGTACGCCGGACAAATTTGGCAATGATGGGTGGCGTCGCTTTGCGTGGTCCCCTCTAGAAATGAACTATGCAATTGTATAAATTATGAATTGCTTGCTTGCTAATTGTTTATCATGAATTTATACGCTTATTAGATACAACTATTAGAACTATTGTCGTTCCTCTACTATCACCAAGGAAAAACTCCAAATCAATGTCAATCTCACCTTGAACACTGCTCGATTTACAATATTGAACCGGTGATTGATCATAATCAGATCATTATGAAAACGTCTGTTTCTGATAAGAATGCGCAGAAATGCGATGAATATGACAAACAGGCTGCATAATCACTTTTAGTGGAGTAGAATTTAAAATCTTTCAAACTCATGTTGCGAGTCATAGCACACAATGAGTTACCGTGTGATAACCATAAATGAAGTAAGTCTCTTGAGATCTATATGCATAAAATTGATGATAAATTGATGTAGATATTCTTATTATCAGAGAAACTATCAAAAACTACGAAGATATTCATTCATGATGTTTCATAGAAACTCTCATATCACAAAACTCTCCACAATCACGCAACATATTTTTTTGGTTATGAGGTTATGAGTCTATCAATACGATTTCAACTTCACTTGTAATTCTGAAATAATGAGGTTTGGCGATTACACTTCTTGTATTTGGAATGAATAATGAATTTCAGCTACAATGCTATCTTAAAAAATATTCTAATTCATGGATTGAAAAGTATTTCAACTCTCTTGGATTGTTTTCATGGAACATGTGTATGACACCTCGCCTGACAAGTAACTTATTCCAAAAATTAATTAATATTAAGTAATTAATTAAACAAAAAAATTTTAAGTCTATTCAATTTATCCCAAGATACTCAAGCAATTAATGAAAATGTATCATGAAAGATAGAAAAGCAGTAGAGAAGAGAGAAATAAGCTTTTGTGATGTTACGATGTAAAAGATTGATGAGAGTTTGGTTGATGATTAATGAAGTCTGTAATGAGAAGGTTTAAAACAGACTGGTCGAAGTTGCAAGGAAAACTCATGTCTTAAAATAAGAGTATATTCTATATACCAAGGAATTCACTCTAAATATAGAGTTGATTTATTATTGAATAAGAATATTTATCTAAATATTATTTGTTTTTAGCGATAGTTGCAAATCTTCGATTTCTTTTTGTTTCCTTCTGTATCACCTATATTGACTAGCAAGAGTTGATAATATTTTACTATTCCATTTACACTATACCATATCAGTAGGAAAGACAACATGGATATAATGTGTAATATACATACATAAGAGACTGAAGTGAGATTCGTATTTTAAAATTCTTACATTTGTAAATTTTACATAAGTAATCTGGGGGATGAAAAAACATGCAAAATTGCTTAAATTTCAGTTTCTCTTCCAGCGAAATATAGCACCTCACTTCATGAGGAAACTGAGATAAACACCACTCTGTAGATAGTAGATCTACTTCAAGAGCACAAAGCATTCCTATGCTCATACAGTACTTTCACATATGTGAATGCACGTTTCATGAACAAGTAAATGTAGTTGAAGTACATGTGTGAGATTCCGGATGAAACATTTCACAGATTAGCCAACAGCAACCTGAAGAAAATAGCCGGTGAAACAAGCCTTGTTTTCACACGAAATCCTGAGTGCCCTTTCCTCTAGAGTTATTACTGTGTTGAGAGAACTTGAGATGAGGTAAGAACCCTCATCTATTATCCGTGAACTAGAATTTGTTGAGGAGAGACTCACAATATAAGTCAGGAAATAGGAGCAATGATCACTCTTTATAACAGACATGGGCTGCTGGACGTTGTTTCTCGTTTTCAGACAATGTAACACCATTACTGAACAAAAATGTTTCTATTCCTATTTAGTTTTTTAGAACTTACTAAAAAAAAATAAGAATATTTTTTGAATTTAGAAATTATCAAGTGGAATTTGGATGTTTTCCAAATCTTGAACATTAGAGAAGTTATTATCGCACAATGATAGATATTATTATCGAATAATATCAGTACTGAAAAAGAACACCATTCAGTTATTACGTGAAGTCATGTAACATTTGAAGGTCTCCCAGATCTTGAATTTATCAGAAGATTGTGAAGGTGAACTCGAATCATTCAAATTTGGAATTATAAAAACAATAACGTTTTTTATCGTTTTCTTTTCGAATAATCATTCAAACAAGTATGCGTATTTTCGCAAATTCGCAAAAATAATTATTACCTATGTATAAGACCGTATTTAATAATAGAAATGAATACCTAACTTTATTCAATTTCACAATTTGAATTCAATTTACTTCCATCAATAAATGTTCACGAGAACAATTTGATTCAATAATATCTTAAATTAATACATCTTCTTCAACTTTTGATAGTCGAATGTGGATTCAAAAATATTTTCTATCTGATCTCTAGATTTCGAACACCGTAATGAAAGACACAGACATTCTTCCATGAAAATCACGGAGGAGATCAATCATTTAAAGTATTATTTGATTTTATTAGCTCAAAAAGACGCGATCAATCGCCCTGAATTGATTCAATAATATCGATATCACAAAGTCAATTTGAAACATCGTCTTTAATCAAAAAATTTTATGAGTCTGGAGTCGGCTAGCGTTACGGAATTTTCATTTGATAGAGCACCTGGGCTTGGGAGGCAATGATTAATGGATTAGGCTCGAGGGCAAATTCTAATTTGAATTCGTTCCGGCATTGTTGACTCTCCTGAGAATATTCATATTCAGTCCACAACTGGCATGATAGCTCCAATTATATGAGCAATGACCGAACCAAATAACTGAATTAGTTTTTATTTCTGCAGATTTATTGAAAAAAAAAGACTGGAGAGACTCGTGCTCAGTGTTTACATTTTTTGAGTTCTGTTCCAATCGATGTATGGAGCAGAGAACTGTTTGAAGTATGATTCAGCTGGGAATAAAAATATCAATGTTTCACAAAAAAAAATCCACACTAGATACATGAACCTTCTACATTCAATCAACATTACTCAAGGTAATGTTGATATTTGTTGTTCCCTATCACAACTTGAATTGGGAAACTATGAACAATATGATATATTGAAACATTCACTGTGTAAGAAATTCAAGTGTTTTGTGTATCTCCATACACGGATTTAGTCGGAGACAATAATTTTGAGAATCCTGTGTTTGACCCTTCACCAGACATTGGTCGTATCGCCATCATAATCATCTACTGAAATCTACTTCATTATCAGCAGGCCTAAATACGAATCGCAACGAATCATGGAAGAATACTATTGACATATATGAAGTATCGATAGAGTAGCTTGAGTAACATGATTGTGATACATAAAAATCACATGGCTGTATCTATATCCTATTACATTAAGTGAGCAATTTCTGTATTTTTATATATTTATGGTTATTATATCTGGTTATTTATGTTCAACGGATCTCGAAAACGGTTCTAACGATTTTCACGAAATTTGAAACATAGTAGGTCTATGATATAAAAATTTGATTGCACTAGGTCTCATCCTTGGGAAAACTCGCTGAACGACATTAAAAGGATAATTCATCCTTGGCTGAAACAGCTGTGGATAGTTAAAAGTGAGTGAGCGAGTGAGTAGGTGTGTGAAAAATCAAAATATCGCATCCCCGAGATTCATAAGATGACATATAGCCAGCTGTGAAATATAAACACGATCATTTTAGAGAATTGTGTTCTGTTTATCAATAAATAAAAATAACGAGCGAAGCTCGGTGCCGCGATATTGAAAGAATATTATCACCAATACAAATCTTCTTTGAACAGGATGATTCGATTACTAAGCATTTCAATGATAATAAATCTGAAAATTAGAAGAAATTCGGAATCATATATTTCCAGAAAATCTGTCCCTGTGATTAACGCAATACAACTCGGTCATAGGCTACCGTATAACTTTATAACTGGGCTAACTAACTATTCGACACCGGGACTAGCGAACCCTAATAAAAATTGTATTATCTTTTTGAGTAATGACGTACTTACCGTGTGTGCAGGAGAGAACACTAATTAATGCAGATGATGTTCCAATACTTGTTGGTAATGCTCATACAACAGTAAAACCGATAGGCCATATCCCTACTGATTTCCAGGAGTTTTGGTGTCGTGACTTTATCTCTACTCGTTCTTAACGCTACATAAACAAAGTTCACATTCATTACTGGTCTCATCCTATCATTTTATTATTGTTGTATCTTATTATTCAGCTAACCTATCCATCCTATGCAGTATAAATATAGCACAATAATATTTATTATCTGTAATGTGAAAACATATTTTGACGATGTCTGTCTTTATTTTTCTATTTTTTCCCAAACAATATACTTTTTTTTTAAATTGACAGTAACCAAGAATGTTTCTCTATCAGGTTCTTGAAGCTCTAAAGCTTTTTGAATATTGTAATGGTAGTGAAGAAATATGGGAGAGCAGCTTTGCCGATTCTCTGCCTTGCCACTGCCTTCTATAGAAGATAACTGATATAATATTAACTGTTTGTCTTGTTTAGAATAACTAATTATATTTTTCAAGAAAACAAATTCTTCAATGATTAAATAATGAATTTCTTTAATACTATTGAGATTGAATGTTTTGTTTATTGATTATATAAGACCTATATTTCTAGATTGTTGAAAAATGATATGGAAACGTTGCGGAGCTAGAGAAGGATAGCGCTATCTGCATTATAGAATATATGTTGTTTGTTGCCGACGCAGACATTGACAACTCCAGTGGTGAACTAATTCTACCGCCGCAATATTTATTACATAAAATACACCCATTTGAAATAGATATTAGGGCTGCTTAGTAATTGGATCGAACGGTATTAGGCTTTGTCTGAGATTTTATTAAGAGGAATCATATTACAATCACAATACGGAATTCGATCACCCTTTGCTACATTATTTCCAGTTCAGTTAAATTTTTATTTGTGTTTTAGAAATTTAAAACAAATATTGAATGAGAATAATTTCTATTCTAATCCTTACTTTTTTAAATGTTATTAAATGTACCTTTCTAAAACAATCAGCAATACTCCTATTCTACTCATTTACTCAAACGATGTAATTATTTAAAGCTGGGATGAAAAGCGAGTGTGTTTCGATGTTTTCTCATCTTAATCTAGAAAACTGAACGTGGTCTATCGTGCGTAAAGAATGTTCACGGAGAGAAACGATCAGCTTTTAAGGAGATTGCTGCCGAATCACATCAGGAATGAAACGCTCCAAACAATAGTTTGCCTGGAATATAATCGCAACAACACTGTTCCAATCTTATTGTGTGTAGCAAACGTGGCGTGAATTGAAGTCGTCGAGTTGTTTTAGAATGAAATGTTACTGGCAAAGTGGCGGTGAGGGTTGGAATCCGGTAGCAGATTAAGAGACAGCGATGGGTTTTCATACGTGCATGAAAAATGAGCACACATCAGAATTCGGATGCTCAGGTAGCTGATTAGCTGGTGTTGGGGGAAATTAATGACAGACGGTCGCGCCATAAAGATCGAGCAGTTGATGAATGAAAAGCGAGATATGGTGTGTGTAGTTGACTGGAGAGTGTGTGAGAGAGTAAATGAGTGAGTGAAAGAGTGAGTGAGTGAATGAGTGAGGTGACTTCGAACTGTCGGCGTTCTAATCTTGGTGCCATGAGGGCCGGTTGAGTAGGACAGGTGAGGTGAGGTGAGGTGAGGCTCTCCTCATCCTCAGAGTAGCGGCAAACTCAGAGCGGAGGAGAGCCTCTCCGGATCGATATAGCTGACTCTCTGCCACGTAAACAAACGTGCCCCGGTTTCCCTGTTGCATGCCCTCTAACCCCCCCTGATCCGGGTTCACTACCCTTGAACTCCCTCCCCCGCAGATTGCCGGAAGGCTACTTTTCTATCCTTTACCCTCTCCTTTTTATCTGTGCTACAAACCTTCTCCCTCGTCATCATACTTACACCATCAAGTCCCCTCGTAATTACTTTCATTCTGAGCAAGAACTAAATTTTGTGGTCGTGTAATTACTGGACCTCAACGCTGGTGATTGGGGGAGTAGAGGATGGTGTAAAATTAGAAATACGGATACAAAGAAGAACGAATAGCTCATAATATGCTTCCTGAGCGGGAAAAGCACGGGTATATTAAAGTCTTAATTTTTATCAGTGTTGTTAATGAATGAATTCAATTCAAAGAGAAAACGAAATACTCAGTGATTGTAGAGGATTTCTCAACATAAAAATTACTTAATTGATAGAACTACAGTTGACGAGCTCAGTCATGGTAATTGTCAAGTTTGATTGTTGTTCTATTTTCTACGTCACTTCCATATTCTGTAATAGACCGAACGCAGTAAGGTCTATGTTTTGACTCGGATTTTATTTTGTCTGTATGTGTGTTACGCATTCACGTCCAAACGCGTTGATAGAATTCTATGAGATTTGGCAGGAATATTCCATTTTCAACTGCGCATCGATGTATACACAAGGTTTTTTGAAGTTTTGCGTTTAAGGATAGTATGAAAAGAAAAGGAATTCCTTCATTCTCCGATATCACTATATATATAATCTTCTCTGAAGATAGGATTAACCAGACTATAGAATAATTCATTAATCAATCAAGCTGACAAGTGGATTCATTGCATGCATTACACAGATGTCTGGAGAAGCCAGTGAAGAGGTGAAACCAGATACTTGTGGGTGAGAAAACTGCGTGAGGTCTACTGTTCACAGAACTACTGATGTAGTGTATAAATTATGTAAGTATAATATAAAATAATTCTATGTTAAAGTAATGTGAGTGTAAATTTTTCTTCTGTTTTTACGCAATTAGGAAACAAATATTCACAAGCATATTTGACAAAATAACACTCCATTATTACGTCATTGAAAGAAGTGGAAAGTTCCTTGATGTCTTTTTTGTATTGATGCATCAATAAACGTTTTGGAAGCGCTTAGAATAGTGTTAGAGAATTTTTGAAGTAAGATCATATTCCAAATAATCCAAATTTCACACAATCTGTTGCATTGAATACACTCGATACAGATCGATGGAAGAGGAATGCATAAAGTCTGCTTGAACAAAAGTGTTTTGGTGTATGGTGTTTACATATTACGATTCACGAACCCAAGTGATCAGCATTGATGTGAAGTGATAAATATTAAATGTTATTTATAGATAAATTGTATTGGCAATAATTGCTATCAATGCAGCCTGAAGGATAATCATCGATTATATCAACGTACAGGACATCAACTACCTCATGTACTCTAAACGAGAAAATATTTCCTTATCTCGAGACAGTGTTCAAGAGAATGAGCAACAAGTAAGACTTGTTACCCATGCAACCCGACAGGCTATTCACTTGCATGTTTATTACCTCACGAGGTTATAAACGTGTCGTAAAGGACTCATCATTTTATACAGTGTCCGTTGTCCAGAGGTGATTTTCAAGAACCTTTTCGAGAAGTAACAATATTTATGTTAACTTCATGGGTGTGAAGGTTGTCAAGAAATTTATGACTTGATTTTGATAATGTAAGTAGACTATTCATATTAAAGTCGAAGTTCTATCTTAAACATCAATTTTCGACCCTCAGTTTGTACGGATTCTGAAAATTGGATTTCACTGAGATTTCAATAAGAAGGTCTTGATAATGATGAACATTTTTTAGAATATAGAATAAATTTCATTGCACTCGCTTAAAATACAATGTGAAGATTTATTACAAAGCAATAAAAAAACTAGCAATGACTTACGTTCATGAATAATGATATTGTGAATTTTAAAAAAATGTGTTATGACTATGAACACCTATATACTAGTAGTTATGTGAACAGTAGACTTCACGCAGTATTCTCATCCACAAGTATCTGATTGAAACTATAGACCTTATGGAAATACAGCAATAGACTGGCTTCGCCACACATCTGTGTAATCACTTGTCAGCTGATTTATGATGAATAATTTTATTCTATAGTCTGATTCTTACTCTAATATTGGCGTATGAAGGAGGCTCCTTTTTCCTTCTATATTATCCTTGAAATGCAAAATTTCCAAAAACCTTGTATATACGTCGACGCGCAATAAAAAAAGGAACATACCCACATTTAAACATTTGAACATTTAAACATTTAAACATTTAAACATTCAAACATTTAAACATTTTGCTGGAATTGAAAAGACGAACTTAACTCCATAATTGTATAGATGTAATTGTATTTTCTTCTAGTTTGTATCTTATATTATCCAACTTTGTATTTTTCTGGTTTTTCATTATTGTTAGCAAGCGAATGATATTTTCTATTAGTCAATGATACTGAGCTTGACATCTGCCATTTCTGTCATAATTAGCCTCATATGAGAAATCTGCATGTTTTTCAATTATGAATCACAACCAATATAATCCTAGTAATATTCCAAAGCATTCCAATGCAAGGCGTGAATGCATATTATTGTACATTGAATACTGCATTATCATTTAATCATTTTATCTATTTTAGAAGATACTAGCAGGAACCCGTGCTTCGCAAGGATATATTTTCAAACTTGATAATCTGAAAACTTGACGTAATGAAATTTTTAAGAATTTAAAATAGGCCTATAACCATCCTTGGTTAATTAAGAATCTAGCCTATATGCAAAATTTCAAGTTAATTAGTCCAGTAGTTCAGACGTGCTGATGCGTCAAACATAATTTTCCTATATCGTACGTGTGTATAAGCCAACTCTTTATTCTATTATAGATATGGTTAACGACTGCAAGAGATAGGAGTGTGGAACAGAGTAGTTGTGAAACTATGATATCGCCAGAAGTGTCTCAAATACAATAGTAGGTACTACATGAACCTTTTGAAAGTGATTTGAAAAAAAGTTAAAACAACAGAACTGAAAGTCGTCAACCTTATCATTCTACCTCCATTTAGAGAGGCTTTTGTTTGAGACGAATGAAACCTTCTATCTTATATATATATATATATATATAAATGAATGTCTGTTTCTTCCTATGACTTGAAAAATACTTGACATAACGGCATGGAACTTTGGGAATATGTTGTGTGAATATTGGGGATGGTTTCTGACCAGAAATTTTAATAGGGTGGCTAATAATGATTATTTATCAATCCATTTTACAGACCTATGTTTTCGAAATTGTCGGCCTAGCGGCTACCGAATAACGGAAATATGATCATGTAGTGTCAAGTGTAGTTGATTGGTACCAGCTGTAGATAATGGTTCCTTAGAAGACCTATACAAATAATTATCACTCCCCTATCATTGAGTAACCGGAAAATGTTGGAAAAAAATATTCACCTCATGGAAGAGAGCATTTATTATTACTGAAGAATGTCAGAATAATTTACAATTTTTCTTGAATTTAGCTTAGCTTATATTCATCCTAAAATAGGAGATGGAAAGAATATGTAATTCCTGGTTATTCATCGTACATCGCATATTTCCTGGACCATCTATTGACAATCAACAACTGTCATATACCTTCCAATTACTGATTAAGAAGGCACTGGCCGACGATTCGATTCATATGGCTATGTACAACACGAAGTTATTATGATGTGAGTAAACAAGAAATAAAATGATATAATTTCCTACCAATGAGTTAGTTTATTATTAAAAAAACCTAAGGATACAACAGAATGGCGCAGTTGAGAGATAAGTAACCTACATTACGTGAGTATTGGATATTGAGTAATACGGTACGCTAAACTACTACTACAACGTCAAGATGAGCGAAATTGAACGTTTGGAATCTTCTATTCAGACTTTACTTACCATAGTTACTAGACAACGTGAATTGACTCAAACGTTAATAAATACGAATGCCAGTGACAATCGTGAAAAAGCGGTAAGTGGAATTCCATTTGACAGGTTTGATGAATCTTTGGAAGACTTTGACTCATACACTGATAGGTGAGCTGCCTACTTTGAGGTTCAAAATGTACCAGACAATAAAAAGGTTCAGTGTTTTATTTCGCTAATTGGACCAAAACTTTTCAGTCTCCTGAAAACTCTATTATACCCAGAGACAGTTGCATCCAAGACTTTTAACGATTTAAAAACACTGTTGAAAAATCATTTAAGCCCTGCACCATCAGTTATTCCAGCTCGGCATACGTTTATCAATTGTAAACAACAAGAAGGCGAATCAATAAGCATTTATTTGTCTGAGTTGCGTAAGTTAGCTGTCCCATGTAAATACAATAATGATACATTGTCAACAATGCTGAGAGACATCTTTGTTAGTGGCCTACGTTCAAAATCAATTTTAGATGGACTTTTTGAGGAGGATGATATTACTCTGGAGAAAACAGTAGAGATTGCCTTAGCGATTGAAAAGGCATCGATGGGCACACAGAGTATCCTTGATAATACTAAAAGCAGTTTTATGCAAATTCCAGTTAACAGCATAGATTCAGGGCAACGAAAGTGCTATCGGTGTGGAGAGTCAAATCACATTGCAAAATCCTGCACAAAAAAACATTCATTCTGTTCATATTTCAAACGAGACAACCATGTTGTTGATGTCTGCCTTGCAAGGAAACGCAAAAACACAAAACCACAAAATGCAAAACGCATCAATGTTCTTGATGTCTGCCGTGCAACAAATGTTGACAATCAAGATGAAACTTCAGTTTTGGATGACTGTGAGACACACGATGATAAACAAGTGCCTATCTACAACATGGAATCCAGTATCAGTAACCCTCCGCCAGTTATAGTCACTGTACAAATCAATGGCCACGATACTCCAATGGAATTGGATACTGGAAGTGGAGCTACTGTGATCAATAATAAAACACTCAAAAGCATCCCTAGTAAAGGTAGCAGAAAAATTTTGCCCACTAGCACAATTTTCCGAACCTATGGAAATACAGAAATACATCCGCTAGGAGTTATTTATGTGAATGCCAGCTACAACAACAAATTGGAAACACTTAAACTATACATCACAAAAGAGGACTGCAGCTCAATAGTGGGTAGAGATTGGATAAATGCCCTTAATATTCTCCCTGAGTACCACGGAATAAAAAATCTTGAATTCACAAACAACCCAGACTTGAACAAACTATTGACTGCATACACGAATTTATTCAAAAAGACTGTTGGAGTTGCAAAAGATTACACTTACAATATTGAATTAAAGGATGATGCCCAACCCATCTTCAAGCGTGCAAGACCAGATCCCTTTGCTCTTCAGTCGCAGATTGAAAGTGAAATACACAGACTTGAGACAGAAGGTATTATAAGTAAAATTCAATTCTCTGACTGGGCCACCCCGGTGGTTCCAGTTGTGAAGCCCAATGGAGACATACGTCTCTGTGCGGATTATAAAATTACAGTGAACCCACAGATGTTTATTCCACAACACCCTTTTCCTGGTTATGAATGTGTCTTTGCTAAATTGGCTGGAGGGAAATTGTTCATTACATTGGACATAAAAACAGCATTCCTATACATCCCAGTTACTGACAGTACTTCACAAATACTCACCATAAATACCCACAAAGGACTGTATGCAGTAAATCGATTGATGTACGGCATTAGCTCTGCCCCTGCTGTGTGGCAATCATATATTGAAGGAGTTATAGGTCAGATTTCAGGTGTCTGTGTGGTACATGATGATATAATCATTACAGGCAGCTCAGATAGGGAACACCTAGAACGTTTAGAAGTAGTTCTAAAGAAACTAGATGAAAATGATATCAGACTGAATGAAGGAAAATGTAAGTTTATGCAAAGAGAGGTGAAGTACCTTGGATACATAATTGACTGTGAAGGACTTAGGAAGACATCTGACAAGACAGATGCTATTTTGAACTGCAAGACACCGTCAGACAAAAAATAATTAAAGGCCTTCTTAGGAATGGTTTCATTTTATTCTCGATTCGTGGAAAACTTGTCCACAATTGCTGAGCCATTGTACAATTTGTTGAAAAATGATACAGTATTCAAGTGGACTGAGATTGGAGACAGAAGTATGAGAAGAGTAAAGGAAGAAATTGTATCTGACAGAATTCTTGTACACTACAATCCAGATCTACCTTTGATACTCTCTGTGGATGCATCACCAATTGGATTGGGAGCTGTCCTTTCCCATCAGATACAAGATGGAGAAAGACCAATTGCTTTCACATCACGCACCCTCAATAAGAGTGAAAGGAATTATTCACAATTAGACAAGGAGGCCTTGGAAATCAAATGGGGAGTGGAAAAGTTCTTCAACTACATCTATGGCAGAGAGTTCACCTTGAATACTGACCATAGAACTCTCATACATATTTTTGGAAACAAAAATGGACTACCTGTTCACACGATTGCTACACGACTTTTACATTATGCACTCTACCTCCAAATGTTTCAGTTTAATATCCAATATGTGCCATCAGAACAGCATGGCAATGCTAACTTCCTGTCCCGTCTACCAGCATCTTCACAAGAATTATTCCAGGAGGAAGAAAACCACCTTGATGAAATATCATTATTCCAACTTGAAAAAATCAACACCCTACCAATTACATGCCATGACATTAGGAAAGGAACACGGGAAGACCCAAATCTACTAGAAATACTGGATAAATTGCAGAAAGGAGTATCTGTGGGAGCAAATACTCATTCTATGTCACTTCACAATGGAGTCATATTTTGTGGCAGCAGAGTCTACATTCCATCAAAATATCGGAGGCTCATTCTCCAAGAACTCCACAGTGGTCATCTGGGAATACAGAAAATGAAAGCCTTGGCTCATTCACTTGTATATTGGCCAAACATTAATGAGGACATTGGAAATACATGCAACAACTGTTCCAACTGTATTAACACACAAAATAATCCAGGGAAGGTTCAAACACACTTCTGGGAATATCCTTATCACCCATGGGAAAGAATACATGTGGATTTTGCAGGACCATTCATGGGTCACATCTTCTTTATAGTAGTGGATGCACATTGTAATTATTTCCTAACTGAAAATTGTTTCACTAAAATTATTTCAATCTCCCATGTAACGAACAATGTAAATTCAATTTGTGTGAAAGAATTAGTTAATTCTAGTGTTAGTGCTATGCATCCTGTACCTATTTTAATAAATAATGACAACACGAAAATATATAGTGACGAACATGCATTTGATTTAAGTGTTAATGCAACTAATTTGTCATTTAATGACAAATCAAAAAACAAAATTGATGCTAACAAATTAATTAACACGGCTTTTCAGGCTGAGCAAAAGAATTCAAACATTTTTTCAAGTAGAATGGAGTTATGTGATTTGACAAATGAAAATGAAGACAATGAACATTCAAACTGGAAACTTGTAACTAAAGGAAAAAATAGTAATTCAAGAAAAAACACCTTATCTAAATCCATTCCAAATGTCTTTTTATCTTGCAACTCAGCTAATGTACAAGGATTGAAGACAAGTGACAGGCCTAGTGTGATCTCTACCGGGACTGACTCATATTGCTCTGCTTTATTAAAAAAGCCTAAGACTACTATTATTGGCTCCAGAAAAATTTTCCCCTCCAAACCTGGTATTCTACCCCTCAAGACAGTGGATAGGAGAAAATCAGTTTTCGTCTCTAGGCTGCACCCTGAGGTGACAGACTGAATCTGGTATGGATAAATCTGATTTTGACTGCTACAAACTGAACTCTAAATTCAATACCTATTCATCCTTCAAGATAGTGATTACTGATAGGCTACTTAAGCATGTCATGGCTTCAGACTTCTGGACCGAAGGAATCTTGGTGAGAAAATTCATTCCATCCAATAAGCCTAGGGATCAATCGAGTGCTTTCCTAGGCCAACCAAGCCGGGCTGCCCGGGTCAAGTGACACTCATGAATGATGAGAGTAAGGCTGTTGATTCTACCACTGATGTTTCTCTCGATCTGCTTTTCTATAATGTCCAATGCCTTCGAAATAAAGTGAATGAGTTTGAATTGATTGTCAGCACAAGTAGGAGGTACAAAATACTGTGTTTGTCTGAACACTGGATGTGCCCTGAGGAGCTTAAACTTTTGAACATCTCTAACTATGAGTTGGCTGCTTTCTATAGTCGAAGTGAGTACTAGTGTGGTGGTGTGGCCATTTTCATTGATGTGGATATGCATGCCCTATTTGCATGTGTTGATGTTACTACACATTGCATGAATAAGGCTCATGAATTTGCCTGTCTTTCTTATGAGCTTGCTAGACTGTATATTGTTCTGGTATACCGCTCCCCAGCTGGGAATTTTGAGAACTTCCTCCTTTCCCTTGAGAAACTTACTGCTGAACTTACCAGGGTAAACCCAAGCTTTGAGGTTGTGATCGGAGGTGACCTCAATGTGGATCTGCTGAAGGCTGATAACAGGGCTAAAGATTTTATCAATCTCCTTCGATCCTTGGACATGTATCTGGCCAACTGGCAGCCCACTAGACTCGATGCTTACCTGGACAATGTGGCTTCAACCCTGAGGATTGATGACTGCATTAGGTGCTCTCCCTTAAACCTTTTCCTCAGTGACCACCTGGCACTCGAATGCACAATTGAGGTGTCCAATCTGGTGTCTGAGCCTGTGATCATCAGCAGCACATCTGGGTGAGGCCCATTACACAGTGTGGACAGCAACGTTTCCTCCAGCTCCTGGATAACATCAACTGGGACCTGCTGTTGGTTCACCCCTGTGCTGAGCTGAATTTTACATCATTCTTCAATCAGTTCCTGTGCATCTTCAATGGCTGTTTTCCTCTAAAGAGGATCCTCCAGGGACAAAGTAAGAGGCATGGAGTGGCCTGGGTCACAGATGGATTGCTTGATTTGCGTGACCTGATGCTTGTGGCATATGAGAGATTTCGAGCTGATAGACTTCCATCTTCGAGGAGAATCTACTCTGGCCTGAAAAAGTCTTACCAGCAGGCAGTTAGGATGGCCAGATTGCAGTTCAACTCTGCACTTATTGACCGGTCTCCCAATAAGTGCAAGGCTGCCTGGAGTATTATCAGAGCAAGTACGGGTTCTTCAGTGCCATCTACTATTCCTGTTTCTGCGGATGATCTACATGACACCTGGACTGACTCGATTCATAGGATCCGTGGGGGGATCCAAGCTTCCTCCTCAGTGGCGGTGGACCTGCTGGCTGCCTCAGTTCGCCCTCCAGACTCTCAGCTCCTGACCTGGCGCCCTGTGATGTGTGAGGATGTTTTACGGATTGTGACTAGCTTGAGCAAATCTACAAGTAAAGACATTTATTATATGTCTAGCTTATTTATTAAGGACATCATATTGTCTATTATTGAGCCTTTAACTGTTTTTATTAATCAGTGTCTCTTACAGGCCGTTTTTCCTGATGAGCTGAAGGTTGCAAAGACAGTACCAGTCTTCAAGAAGGGAGATAAAACTGACCCATCTAACAGGCCCATTTCTATTCTGCCTATAATCTCGAAAATTTTTGAGATTGTGATTGCGGAGCAGCTCCTTGAATATTGTGAGCAGTGCAGCTTGTTTGTGGCCACCAAGTTTGGTTTTAGAAAAGGAAGATCGACTGCTGATGCTGTCGATTTCCTTCTGCGTAAAATTTATGAGTGCTTTGAGAGGCGTGAGCTTGCTGGGCTCACATTATGTGACCTCAGCAAGGCTTTTGACACGCTTGATCATGCAATCCTTCTGAGAAAACTCAAGCACTATGGGGTCAGTGGACCCCCTCTTAGATTGATTCAATCCTACCTGGGGGGCCGCAAGCAGGCTGTACTGGCTAATGGTGTGTTGTCTCGTATAAGAAACTGTGTCAACTGTGGTGTGCCTCAGGGCTCTATCCTGGGGCCACTTCTATTTTTGATTTCAGTGAACGAGATGTAGCTCGCATGAATGGCAGAAGTGTTGTTTGCTATGCAGACGACACCACTTTTTACGATCATGGTCATGGAGTTGATGTACTGAGGGCCGAGATGTTGGAGACCAGGTTGTTTGCTACGGACTGGTTTTCTGCAAACATCTTTCTTCTCAATGATGATAAAACACAGTCAATCATATTCAGCCTCAGAAATGGGGATGAGTATGATTTTTTCCCGGTGAAGCTGCTTGGGTTTGTTCTGGATAGAAAGCTCTCTTGGGCTGACCACATTGAGGCTGTCTGTTGCAGGCTGAGCAGAGTGGTTTTCCTGCTCAGGAAATTGAAATCCTGTATTCCTGCTTCCTATCTTAAGGTCTGCTATTTCTGTTTTTTCCAGAGCATTGTCCTGTATGGCCTCACGCTTTGGGGTGGAGCCACAGATGTTTCACGAGTGTTACTCATTCAGAAGAGGGCCCTGAAGATCCTTTGTGGTGCTGAGCGTCTTGCCCAATGTCGTCCCCTCTTTGTGAGAGAGAGAATCCTCACAGTCTTCTCCCTCTATGTACTTCAGACCCTCTGCAGAACACATGCAAATGTGGGGGAGCTTGCAACAAGGCAGAACTATTTTTGATAAATTTCTTTCCTGTTGCTTGCTTTTATTTCTTTTTCTTTTGGACTAGACTGGCCTACTTGTTTCTGTTTGTTTTCTCATAAAAATAACACTCAAAGTGGATCGAAGTGGAGATTGTGAATAACACTTCAGCTCGTTCTGCTATCCTGATCTTGGAAAAACTCTTTTGTAGATATGGCTTCCCTTGCACCTTAGTTTCTGACAATGCCAGTGCATTCACATGTGCAGACTTTCAACACTTCATAGAACTGTAAGGAATAAAACACATTACATCAGCACCTTTCCACCCTGCATCAAATGGCCAAGCTGAGAGATATGTTTTCACACTGAAACAAGGACTTCGGGCATTAAAGACATACAATGGCTCCATCCAACAGCAGCTAAATACATTCCTGTTCACATATCGCCGGGCACCAAATGTCACCACTACTGAATCACCTGCAAAGCGGTTCCTCAACCGTGAAATACAATCGCGACTAGATATCCTGCGTCCTGACATCATAAAGACTGCACAAGATAACCTCAAGAGCAGCGGACTCCTGCGAACCTTTTATGAGGGACAAAAGGTTGCAACACGTAATTATTCATCAACTGACAAAAAATGGAAAATTGGAAGAGTAGTCAACAGGGATGGGGATTTGAACTACACAATATTAGTGGAGGGGCAGTTGTTGCCACGCCATGCAGATCAAATCAGAGCAGTGGTGGCAGGAGCAGAGGAGGATTCGCCTGCCAACTTGAATCGGCCAGTGTTGGCACGCCAAGTGACTCAGCCACCAGGAACGCAGCAGGCAGAAAGCAGCCAGGGCGTGGAACAGCAGCCATCGGTAGCGGTGGAGATACAGCCACAACCTGTAGATGCAGCACAGCAACAACCTGTAGACGCAGCCCCTGAGCCAGTCCTGCCAGAGCCACCACGTCGATCAGGGAGAGAAATAAAGAGGCCAGTACATTTGAACTTGTAAGATAAGGGGGAAGATGTCATATACCTTCCAATTACTGATTAAGAAGGAACTGGCCAACGATTTGATTCATATGGCTATGTACAACACGAAGTTATTATGATGAGAGTAATCAAGAAATAAAGTGATATAATTTCCTACCAATGAGTTAGTTTATTATTAAAAAAAACCTAAGGATACAACAACAACTATGAAAACATTGAATTCATCTTTGAAACACTGATTTATCCTATTTTTTTTAATTCAACACTTTACTGTTAGATATTACTACCAATTGATTGAGAAGGATATGTTTTGGGAATAATGAATGCTGCATGACTAAGCACAAAGGAAGTCCGTATTTACATGTAAATGGAAATATTGATTGTCAGATAAATTTCATGATTCACCAAATAAAGTAAAGTGTGACATGAGATGCATTGACTTTTTGGCGGTACGAAGTTCGCCAGGTAAGCTAGTTGTAAATAAACAAACCACTCCTTGTCTCAGACAGCACCGTATCGCGCATGCGTTAGCAACGGGTTTTTCCCGTTCCATTCAGTCAGATCTTTGAATGTAACGTTCTTTGTGATGATGGTTACCGAGCACTGTAACTGGAGCCAATCGTCATTCTATTTGATGAAGATATTATTATCCAATGATGATTTATCATTAAATTCAATATAATAATCAATTTATTATTATTTTATTTAATAAAAGAAAGAGTACTTTTGAAAAATATAATTAATAAAATATAACAGTTGTTATTTAACTGATGTTAAAAAACACTATAACTAAGTCAGCATATTGTCATTTCAAAACAAAAACCGAACCCTTAACCTCCCCTTTTACATTTAAAACATCAATAAACATAACTATTTGAAAAAACTCTATTCCCTTCAAGCTTATTGCAATTTCAAAGCAAAATCCTAACCTATCTATCCACCTTTGAAATATCAAAAAGCATTATTCTACCTGGACCCTAGCCCTTTCTAGCATATTGCAATTTAAAAGCAAAAACCTAACCTAACCTTATGGAACATTATGAAATATAATCCAGAAAAAACCTAACCACCAACCCCTAACCCCTTCACATTTAATAATTTAGATTTCAAAGCAAAATCCTAACCCCCTAACCTATCCTTTCACATTTGAAACATCAAAAAACATAACTCTAACTGCACCCTAGCCCCTTCTAGCATATTGCAGTTTCAAAGCAAAAACCTAACCTATCCTAATAGCACATTATCAAATATAACCTAAATAAAACCTAACCTCTAAACCTTTCACATTTAATACTTTAGATTTATTTGTCATCTTTAGAACAAAACATAAACATGTGGTTCATTTCATGAACATGTTCACAAACATGTGGTTCATTCCATGAACATGTTCACAAACATGTGGTTCATTTCATGAACATGTTCACAAACATGTGGTTCATTTCATGAACATGTTCACAAACATGTGATTCAAAGCAAAATCCTAACCGCCTAACCTATCCTTTCACCTTTGAAGCAGAGAAAACTCCTATAATAATCCTATAAAACTCCTTGTAATTCTTTGCTTTGAAACATCAAAAAACATAACTCCACCTAGACCCTAGCCCCTTCTAGCATATTGCAATTTTAAAGCAAAAACCTAACCTATCCTAATAAAACATTATTAAATATAACCTAAATAAAAACTAACCCCTAACTCTTTTACATTTGTTGAACGAGACAAGGATAGCAACACTATTGCAAATCGTACACTACCATTATAACGTGGACCTCACTATAGATACTCAAAGAATACTTTTGAATAACTGTGACTGTTGCTGGCCGTTACTCTGTTTCTGAGACAAAGAGAAGCTCCTGTAAATAAAGCTTTATTATTAATAGTCAACGCTGAAAAAAGACAGGCTCAATCACCAGGAATACTATAAATTCTATGAAGGACCAGTAAGTCATTAATTTTGAGTAGTTTAATCACTTACATTATGGACACTGGATACATTATGGACAATCAATACGTATGAAATTTATTAGCTACAAAATACAAAACTTTGATTCAAGTGACCCTGACTACTACAATATGAATATTCATTGAGATCAAATATAAGAAATTACTCACATCTCTCATCCACTCGTACTTTTGGTTCACAAAATATTAACACAAAAATATATGTTATATTGAATGAACTCACGGCTAGTACCTACTCAAGTTTTTCTTTTTCTGGCCGTGTTACAAATAAATGTAGGTTTGTGTTTGACATCTTGTTTTTGTGATCTTGTTGTCTATTAAGAAATTTGTCAATGTGATTTTTGTTTGCAATAAAATTTGAATTTGAAAAAAGAATCATCAACAAACTCCTAACCAAAGAAAATCTCTGTGCTCTGTCCTAATCGGAATGTATGAGACTCCATAAACAACTGATAGAAGGTGCAAACAGAACTGGACAAACATACAACAATGGAACAAACACGTGGCAAGCTCGCGCTTTCGATTCATGGAAAATTAAATTCGATCAGCTGATTGATAAAATTATTTTAAGCTTTCCAATGATTACAACATAATTATGTTAGAATATCATGTGTCAATTATCTCAGTTCCATATGGCATTCACATTACCATGTTCATAACCTTACTAAATAGGATCCTTTTTCATCCTTTGAAACCCTTAGATGCAAAATATCTCAAAATCCGTTCTTAGTGCGCGTCTAGCATGTTTGAAGAATATTTGTGCAAAGTTTTAAGTCTGTAAGCCAATTAGTTTGAGCTGTAGTGTGATTTTACATCAAAATTTTCGAAAAATGCCCTCTCCTGAACCCCCTGTGCTCCTGATTAGAATTTTTCTGCATAGATCTTATTTTTTTCGTAGCTGAACAAAAAAGTTTCTTATGAATTTGCTGTGAAATGAACGGTTAAAAAGTACAAAATTTTTGGGGGGCCCCAGCTCCCTCAGGGGGGTAAATTTCTAAAAATCCTTTCTTAGTGGATGTTTTGAGGCGACCATGAACAATTGTGCAAAATTTCAAGTTTTTAGGCTCAGTAGTTTGGGCTGTGGTGTGATTACAGTCTGTCGGGGCTTAGCCTTTTATAGATATAGAGAGAGAAGATCAGGGGTCTAGTACCCTCGGATGAAAATCTGTAGAGAATTCAGGAAACACCTGCAAGGATGAATTATTGTAATGGATTTAAATTGATGCTATGTAATGTGCATGATTATACCTATCACAAAAATATCAATATATGAATAATATATTATCATATAGCATTATCATCTTTAAGCTTGGCTGTATATACAGACTACTGTGCTAAGTTATCCTGTTTCGTGCATTTCTCAAGTTCGTCAGAAAAACTTGGATTTTCATTGCATACCCAACTTCTGACGTCAAAAGTAATTTTTCCATAACTATGATAAGATAGACACGTTGTCCAGCATAATAGCACGTAGTCGCATCAAGTAGACATGAATAGTTTGTCCTAGCTGAATTTAACGACTCGAATGCTCATAAATGTAGGTACACAATAACATCACGGAAGACATTATACTAAATAGGCTCTAACGTGTTACAAGTTAACATTTACGAACTGACTCAGCAGACATTAACAAATTCGGAAAGTTTATAATTACAGTACTGTAATTCAGCTCTCAAGATATTACAGTAATGAAAACAGCAAGTGTTTACAAAATGATATAAACAGGGATAATAAATCGCCAAGTTCTACGCCATGGTACAGTTATGTCCACAGTAAGATGCCCACACTTAAGTTTTAGTTGAGTCAAGTTCATTGTGAGGAGCATTAGGGGTGATGAAGAAAATTCGGCTCTTGAAAATACGAAAGACACTGGAAACTTGTTTAAGCAGTGTTGTGCGAAGACTATTATTATTATTCTCCTCCAGTTTTGAGTTCCCTCCTAACCTCTTACCAAAGTGTAGGTTATAAGAGATAATATCTATTTGAAGCTGGTATTTGGATGATTTCGTGGATTTTCCCAACAATCACAAATCACAAAACCTGATGATTTTCAGTTGAATAGAATAAAAAGCAAATAATTCTGTTAAAGCAAATAGCACTTTCATAACAGTAAATGGAACTTGTTGATTAGGGAATGGAAGATGATAATGATATCAATATTTTGAATGTGAATTATTTCAGTGGAGAAATATATTGATGTTTTTCACACAGTAAGAATAGTAGGGCGTATGATGTTACGAGGAAATGAATATGAATCACCGAAATGAACAGAATAAGCTCAATAATTATATCCCTAATATTGTATCAATAATATTCATCACAAATTCGTTTCGTATCATTAACCACAATTTATGTACTACTACTAATTTATATTTTGGAAAAAGTCAATCTACAGCAGTAGAACAAAAATATAACTGTTTTAGCCACAATTACTGTCGAAAGAAGAGTTTAAATGGCAAGAGTTGCTCAACCTTGCAAGTTTTAATGGAAAAAATATCATTAAAAGGCTTGTGTTATAACATTCATAAGATGACTTTCCTTCAAATAAATGGAAATTATCGAAATGGTAATTATAGTGATTCATTTCTACATCAACAGAAAACAGTGACTGGAGAAACGATTTTTTTCAATTCAGATTGATATTTTTCTCAAGTATTATTAAATTTCATGAGAATATGTTTTGTAGCATAATAAAATCGATCACATTTAATAGTATTGCAGTAACAAGCAGAGAATGTTTGGTGAGAGGAGGAAATAGAAAGTTAGTTGTTCGGATATTAGAGGAAATAGAAGCAAGGGAAACATTTGCAGCGGAAATTTATAACGTAGACACACATGGAGCATGTTTTTTGCGAGAGCCGTCACGAGAATTTGCAGAAGAGGATTCTTTCTGTTCTCGTTGATATCCTTATGAGGTCGGTTGCTTGTACGAAGCAAGCGATGCGTGCATCAATCGCACGCATACATCGCTGCAAGTCAGGGCGCCGTTTCCTTTTGGTCGGAAAATCAGGAAAGAGTTTTTCCCCGTTTTTATTTGAATGGAAAAAAGACCGACAGTCGCTCTGGCCCGGCTAAAGAATTGTTTTTCGCAAAAGAATAGCCGAAAGATGGGATAGGATCATTTTGTCCGATACTGAATTTATGGCTGCGACTTGATGAAACTTTTCCCCTCAAAAATAGAATCACCCTCACAGTTCATCAAAATCTTCATGAATTATTCATGATACCGAACGGAAAATGATTTCACATTTTCAAAAGACTAGTTAAGGGCCTCTTACGATAAAAAATTCCTCTTATAATAATAAATTGTGAATTCCAAATAATTTACATAAGACAGTTTTTAAAACCTCGATAATCTTATAAGCATTATTGATTTAATTACATGGAAGGTGACCATCCATTACTTTCCATAGGACATATTATTTCCTAATAATAGAAAATTACAGGACATATTATGTCCTTTTCATAGGACATATTATTCAGAACAACCCTTTTTCGCTCTGTGGAACTTTTTTACTTTAGAACTGAAAAATTATTTAAATATGACGATGTTTGAACTTGAAGCTTTTATATCAATAATTTAACACTATATTGATTTCTCAGTAATATTCGGTGGCCTGAATAGTGACTACAGTATCAAAGTATTGTCAATTTCAGATAATGGGCTAATCAGGCTGTTTCTAAAGGTATTCTACTGAAACCAGTGATGAGAGAGAAAGGAACATCCTATAGTGAGGTCCACGTTATAATGACAGTATTTGATCAACTTTGATGTTGCTATCCTTGTCTATCATTCAACAAAGCAGGTAGTACTATCCTTCTGACAATGCAGAAATGTACTTAATTAAGGCAGAGAATCGACAACGCTGTTCTCTTATCTTTATCCACTGCCATTATAACGTGGACCTCACTATATTTGGAATTTCTTTGATGTGATTAATTTCCAATCCCTTCATGCTGGAGCATGCCTTTCACTGGAAAAATTAAAGAAAATGGAAACGTTGAGGATCATGAGTCATGAGCACGAGTCAGAATTGCTTGTTGAGTGAGAGCAAATTAGAAGTTGTGCAGCCCTTCTGTTGTAGCGGCTTGTCTTTGGGGACGCCACTTTATCCCTACAGGGAAATGTTGAGACTGTTGTTACAAGACTCACAAGCTTCACAACTAATATTAGCTCCGGAAATAAGAGGAAAAGGCTTGTTTTATTAGGATGTGACCTGCATCCCTTGAAGGCTTTTATAGCATTTTAATTATCATGTATACACTAACCCTTATGACAGAATAGTATAAGATATCACAACAGGAACCAACGAGAAATTGACATTCTTCTGTAATGAAATATTTCATCTCTTCAAAATTAACATTCTTAAATAATGTTGTAAACAGTCAACGTTAGTAGACTAACTTTGGTAAACACTATCATTCTCATAAATGAAATATTGGATTACAACTCGAGAGGCTGATGGTAAAATATTCTTCTTTTTATTTTGTTTGAAATCAAATTCATATTTTGTTATCCCTTTTTAAATTAGATCGGTATTTTTTCTCGTCGAGAGATCTGTTTCCATTCCATATGAATATGAGGGTTGTTTCAGCTTAAAGAAGATTGTACACAGCTTGCGTTTGAAATCATATTTCATTTGAGAATAGATGAAGATTGGTGGATGCATCATTGTGAAATGAATACTCATATACAATATTAATACTCGAATATAAAACATTTTTCAACATTTTCAGACATTGTTGAAAATCGATATAACATTGTCTTTTTTTCTCTAGGGCTACTTTTTAATGTAAATAAAAATAGAAATCTGAGTACCTTTTTTAAATTTTATTATTTCGTCACGACATGTTACTAACGACATTTTCAAGTCTTGACATGTCGTGAAGAAATAATTTAAAAATGGTACTCAGATTTGTATCTTCATTTATATCAATATAACACTACACAATCAATTTTCTAAACAATCCTATTAGTAAGCATATTTGAAAGAAAGTAAACTAAAACAGACAAGTTTTTTCTAAGGTCCAGTCGACATCCGTTGCAATGGAACACAGTATCAGTTATTATCAGAAAGCGAATAAATAGTGTATGAATCAGTCATATTTTTCAGCAATGTCAAAGGTCCTAACAAACATACCTTATCGTAATTAAATCAGAATCCCGCAATGGAAAATTTTCTTTTTTGACTTTATATTGATAGACCTACCTGATCAAGAATTAAAGAGAGTAACAGAAACATAATCGCTACGCTTGAAGCAATTTCTAACATAATGATTGGGATCTTTAAACATTCGTTAATACAGTAGGTTCATCGCCAGAATCCAAGAATATCATCGTTGCATCAATGATTGCTATATATTGTGTGACTTCACAGAGAAATAAATTTTCAAAAGGGTGTTGAAAACAATTTCACAGGGAATTATCGGAAGAGCTATACAGCAATTTAATTATCAATTCCAATTTAATGTAATGCCTGCTTGAACCAGCTAAATAGGACGGTCATCTATTATTCAATGTATTGCTGAGGGTTTCGTTCGAGTTTTTTTCCTCAATGTAGCACAAAGAACGTCGTCATTGAAAACGCAAAAGTTTTGTCTTTTGAGGGTGGTGCGCGCGGAGGGTGGCGCTCAACGCACGTCATGCATATCAAAGAGGCTCGACAGCTGAAAAGTGGTGCAAAGCATTTGACGATGCATTGTGCTCTTCTCGAGAAAAGTTTAACTATTGTATCGAGCAGAGGGCTCTAGAAAAGGACGGAGCAGAAGTGAGTGAGGTAGTTCTGTGACGAAAAGGGATCTCAGAAATGGAGTGGAAGCTGATGATGACGTATGAAACGAGTCATTTACCACCTTGGTGGTCGTAGTTTTTTCTCATTCAGTTCCAATATTTTTTTTTCAAGAATCCAGCTCCTCGTGATGAGAGTATCAGTGTGGTTTCCGTCCTGAAAGAGCTACAGCAGACCAAATCTTTACAATAAGACAGATCACAGAAAAGTTCTATGAGCATGACCTCGACCTACACATTTTATTCATCGATTTTAAACAAGCCTTCGATAGTATAATAAGGGGTGAGTTATGGAAAGTACTAGAGCATTATGGCTTACCGAAGATGTTGATCAAACTTGCCAAAATGTCAATGAACAAGACTACGGCCATGATAAAAGTTGGATCTAGAAAAAGTAGAAAGTTAGAGTTCAATACTGGCGTAAAGCAAGGTGACGGACTGTCAGCACTCCTATTCAATGTTGCATTACATCGTGTGACATACGTCATTGACAAGAGAGGCAGCATTTTTCATAAAATGTATCAAGTATGTGCTTATGCCGATGTCGTAGCCATAATTGCCAGAAGAAAAGATATCCTCCAGGACACGTATAAATTACTCGAAAGAGAAGCACAAAAGATTGGTCTCCTAGTCAATGAAAATAAAACAAAATACATGAAAATATCAAGAAATCAAGCGTGAAGGGTTCCACAGAGTCTGAGAATCGATAATAGGTTGTTTGAGGGAGTGAAAAACTTCAGCTATCTGGGGGTTGAATTGAATGATCAGAATATGATGAGCACCAGTATCAAACAGAGAATAGTGTCGGGAAATAGAGCATACTATAGCAACATGAAGCTTCTCGTAGTATAGTACGCTTCATAAAGGCACAGAGACTAAGGTGGTTCGGACATATTTATAGGATGGATGAAACCAGAATGCCAAAAATAGTGCTTAAAGAGAAGCTTCACTCGAGAAGAAAACAAGGCAGACCAAGAATACGATGGGAAGATGAGATAAGGGATGATTTGATAAGGATGGGTTATAGAGGATGGAGAGGATTTATAATGGATAGAAACGTTTGGAGGAATGTTGTGGAGGAGGCCAAAGCCCACAATGGGCTGTAGAGCTATATATAAAAAAAAAGCTCCTCGTGATTATTTTTTAAATTTGTGTGATTCTGCCTCATACGCCGATACGCATGTAGAACTACTACACACAAATACACTCCAGGAATATTTTTCATTTCTCTAAATATATTTTAAATCGTATTTTAACATTCTTGAAGCCTTACCGTATCGATTTTTATATGCATTCTTGTATACATGCTGAATGAAAAATTCCGTAATCTGTGTTGTATTGACTAGACTGAGAAAATTCAAGACATAAATAATGTCATCCAACTACTGCAGAACTTGACTGATTTGATGAGAGTCAGTGGTTTGTTCAATAATATCACCATGGACATCTAAGTCATAATAGGATTCAATTTTGTTTCAGATAGAGTTCTTGCAAATTGTGCTGAAAGGAGTAAAGGCTACAGTTCCACCATGAATTTCAATAATTATTCTCTGCTAAATCTAGATTTGATCAATAGGATCAATCCCCATTGAAACTAAATGTTTAGACCAGCAAGCTTATGGTCTGAATTGAAGCAACGGTAATTAACTGACGTTCTTGTTCAAGCCGAACAATAAAAGGTAATCAACGGTACTCAATTATTCATTTACCGCAATGGTCACAAAGAACAATGAGGTAATTAATGGGTTCGCCTGCTCCCAACCCAATTTATTCTGCTCTCGTATTTTTCAAGTGTTATTGTTGATTTATTTGGCATTGTTTCAGCCACTCCACCACATACATAATACTCCAGTCTAAGAATGGTAATAGAGGGAAAAGTTTGAAAGACAATTTTCGACCCCGCAGTTCTTTTTAGGGTAGTAAGGGGGTAATCATAGTTATCAAAAGTCCCCACCCCTAAAACCAATTTTCGCATGCAAAACTTCTTTTTGCTAAATACGGAGTGCCCCAAAAGTCTCAAACCTTTGGTTTATTTACCAGTTTCCAGCTATTTCCGCCAAATCGCTGTTTTGAATTGTATTATGTAAAAGAAAGGTGAGAATTTTTTTCTGTCCAATTGATGGTTTTGGTGGAAACCCGACCCCATCAGGAATGGACCTAGTCATCTGAGAGCAAAACTCAGCGACTTGCCAGATTGCTTGCAGGGAGAGCAAAGCTTATCTGACAGAGTTCAAATAAAATTACAGTACAAATTACAAGACTGCTTGTGTTGTGACTTAATTGTACCTCATTTCATACCTCAAGGTGTGTTTCAAGTTTTGTATTTGGCACGGTGAACAATGTTTGAGCTCTGTCTGTAGTCCACCAAATTGTATCATTTATACATGTTTTAGAAAAGAATATTATGATCACCTCGACGCATATTATTATAGATGGAATTGAATAGAGAATGCATTTATTCAAATGCTAATTAATATATAATTATTATTTAACGAAAATCCTAAATAAATGCTGTAAATCACCCCAAAGACTTCTGCTACTGCAGACATTGACAACAGGGTTAACAGCTAGATGGAAATTCGATGAGAACTACTATCCAAAAATTAGTTGCCAGCCCGAGAATCGAACCCGGTACCTCCCAATTGCTAGTCAGGAATGCTTACCCTTACAACAAACTGACAATCTCTGGATAGCAGCGCTCATACTAAACTTAGTTCTAATTATGTTACCCCACTATAATAATTATACATTATTATTATAGTGGGGTAACAAATTAGAACTAAGTTTAGTATTAGCAATTTTGTATGTATAACAACTAGAATATATTCAACATAATATAGAACAAAACATCCATATAGTTGAACAACGTCAATTATCAAAGTCAAAACAATTCATAAATCAATCAATACAATAGTCATATGAGAGTTTCTATAAAATAGAATTTTACATCTAATTACAATTACTAGTCTATAAGAATAGGCTACGTCATGTATCATTAAAGAATTCTTGAAGACTATAATACCTCTTCTCAACCAAAAACCTATATAAATCTGTTTTGAAAGTAGCCGATGTATGGTTTAAATAAGTTGGAAGACCATTTAATAATTTCACACCTACATAACTAGGTTTTTTCTCAAAAAGAGAAAGCCTGTGAGCTTGAACACTAAGATTGCCCCTATACCTCGTATTATAATGGTGCACGTCTGAATTAGTATTAAAATTATTAATATTCTTAACTACAAACAAAATTACTCTATAAATAAAAATACAAGGAACCGTAAGAAGTGATAGTTCTCTGAATGCTTCTCGGCATGTGTGGTTGTAGCCTAATCCTGCCAGGTATCTTATTGCCTTTTTTTGTAAAATAAATATTTTATTAATGTTTTTCAATGAAGAGCTACCCCAAATTTCTATTCCATACACAATATGGGAATATATTAAAGCATAATATAATAATTTCGCTGTGTCATTGGGCACATACCTGACAATATTTCTCAATATAAATAGATTCCTACTAATTCTAGTTGCCAGACCGTCAGTGTGTGCATTCCAGGACAGATCCTTATCAACAATCAATCCCAAAAAATTTGCCTCTTTTACATTTTCAACAGTGGACTCGCCAATGCTAATCACAGGCTGGAACATTTGATGCTTAGAACCAAACATAATATATTTACTTTTTTGGGGGTTTACTGACAGAAGTGACTCATTGTAATATTGTACTACCATATTTGTTTTTATATTAGCATCCACTTCAATATCAGCTAAATTTTTGGCATAAAGTGTTATGTTTGAACCCACTGGGACTGAGGACTGCACATTGTTAGTGTACAGAACAAAGAGCAGGGGCCCCAAAATAGAGCCTTGGGGCACGCCTCTTGTAACACTCAATCGCACTGATTCAGCCAGCTGAGAATGAGAGTCAACTGTAACAAACTGAACTCTATTTGTCAAATAAGACTTGATCAGACTACCACATACACCTCTAATTCCAACACTTTTCAGCCTACTAAGGAGTATTTCTTTATCAACACTGTCAAAAGCTTTGGAGAGATCCATAAATGTACCTACAGCAAAGTTACCCTCATCAACCTGATCAATAGTACTTTCAATAAAGGTTACCGTACTGCTGCAGTTATTGTCGATTTGCCCCTCACAAAACCATTTTGACAGGACGAAATTAAATTGAATTGCTCGAGATAGGTTACTATCCTGTTATAAATTAGCTTCTCAAATACTTTTGAGAGAGAACAAAGAATAGAAATGGGTCTGTAATTATGTATGTCAGTTCTTATAGCTTGCTTGAACAATGGTTTCACCTTAGCAACTTTGAGAAGATCTGGAAATATACTAGTTTCAAAAGCATTATTCATTATGAAGACTAGAGGAAGAGCTATTTCATTACAACATTCCTTTATCACATGAACTGGAATATTATCAAATCCAACACTATTTTTTGTTTTGATACTTTTTATAATCTTGAGAATTTCTACACTATTAGTTGGAAACAAGAAAATACGGTTGTTACAATTATTGGATTTGTCTAAGGATGGAGCATCAATAACTTGTAGATTTGATTTTGGAGCATTGATTTTGGGAGCCATTGATATGAAAAATCTATTGAAAGTATCTGCTATCTGCTTGGAGTTATTTAGAGTTTTCCCATTTTCTTCTAACTCTATATTGGGCTGTATTTGTTTTATTTTACCTCTGAATTCGTTAATGATTTTCCAGGTAGTCTTTGATTTATTTGTTGCTCTTAAAATCCTATCACTTAAACATTTCTTTTTTGCTTCAACAACTTTATAATCATACATTTTCTTAATATTTGTCAATAGCTCAATATCAATTCTCATACCATCATTCATTCTGAGTTTAGCCACTTCCAAAAGGTTTCTTATTTGTATAATTTCATCAGTAATCCATTCACCTCTAAATTTCTTTTTGCTTTGATTCTTATCACTTCTACGCTTTAAAGGGCAATTTATATTAAGGTGAGATAGTAAAACTTCATGGAATCGCGCAAACTGGTTATTTACATCTGTTGCATTATAAACTGAAACCCATGATTCACCACCCAAAGAAGTTTTCAGTTTCATTATATTATCAGTTGAGCAATTATACATTGGAGGGCCAAGGGGTAATTTCTTAGTCTTGAATCTTTTTATGGAATCATGTGTTTGAAATACCTGTGCAGTATGATCAGACAAAAGTGTATGAAGAATTTGTACTGAATAAAAACCTATATCAATATTAGTAACAATGTTGTCAATGGCTGTTGTACTTATTCTAGATATTCTTGTAGGTTCTTTAATGACATAGTGCAAATCAAATAGGTTAAGAATACTGACAAGATTTCTATGTTCAGAGGAACTTTTTAAAACATTAATATTATAATCACCAGCAATAATCACCTTATCAGTTAAATGACTGCAAAAACGACCACACAAGATTTCAAGCTTTTCAAAAAATACACTAGAATCACCGCTAGGCGACCGATACAGACCTAAAATGGAATAAGAACTTCCATTAACCTTGAAACTAAAGCCACATATCTCGATATCTTTCACCTTACAAAGATCAGAAGTATTTAGAACGGTAAATTTATAATTAATAATATTCAACAATTCAAGACTAACATATATGACTACTCCTCCCTTCCTCATATCAACTCTGCTATAGCTACATACTAAAGACATGTTATTAATACGAAGGGAATTAATTTCATGTTCTTTCAGCCCGTGCTCGGTTAATATCAAAATATCAGGCTGTTCATCCTCCACTAGAATATCTAACAGGGTCACCTTGCTAATTATTCCATCAATATTTTGATGTATTATTTTCAAACTACATGAGTCTTTAAAATATCTATTATTAATAGTGTTCAAACTTAAAACATCATTCACAGGTTGATTGCAACTATTTACTAACTTTGGGGTGTTGGCCTATTTCTAAAAAAGGGGTTGTAAGAACTGACGGAATGGATCTCTGCTCATCAGCTATCTTATTTACTTTTTCTACTATTTTACTGCAAACATATTTCTTTCCCCAGGTGTTCAGATGCAGACCATGTCTAGTGTGAAGTCTTCTACCAATATCACTAATATTTACAAAAGAAACGTTTTTGAAATGTTTACACAGATTGAAATTTTCCTCATTGGCTTTCTCAATTTCTTTATTGATAGCAGACCATTTTGGAAGGTCGTGTCTGTGAGGCACTGAAAAAACTATCACATATTTAGCCCGTCGGTTTTGCAGATCCTGTAGTTTGCTACGAAGTGCTGCATGAAGCTCCTCCCTCTCATTACAGGCGATGTCGTTTCCTCCTGCCAAGAAAACGCCAACATCGTTGTCGCTCAGCTCACCAGACTCCTCTGCTACGTCCCTGAATTTCGCTCCCGGTTTGACGATGGCCGTGAATTTATGGTCTCCAGCGTGGAAGTGCTTATGGACGTCCCTTCCCTGGCTGCTTGCGAAGAATCGCACGTTCAGAGACCTTGTATTTGTAGGCCTAGTTCTGGAGTTTGTTCTCCTGGCCGACAGCAAGGGCTGTGGCTCATCCACCTCCAGCACAGAGAATCTATTTTCAGTCTGAGTTAAGGGACTGGAAACATGACGTCTAGGTCTTACTGTATTTTTAGGCATAACAAACTCTGATTCCGAAAGTGAGGACTCGCAATTCTCAGAATTTTTTATCAAATTTAGTTTTGCCTGTAAGTTTGCAATTTTATCCGCAGCAAGTTGAGCATCTCTTTCCAAAATATTGATGATGGCATCTCTTGAACTAAGCTCATCCTTCATCTGAAGTTCTAGGTCCTCCAACTCATTCACTCTCAACTTCAAAGCGCAAATTTCACTATTTACCACTCTCTCATTGGACAGAGATTCATCCAGCATTAAAGTTCTGTTTTCCTTTTCTACCTTCAATTTTTCCAATAGAGATGTATTCTCGTCTTTAGCATCATTTACCATTGTCATTAAATCAGAATTCACCTTCAAAGAAGCATCATATTTATTTAACAATGAAGTAGTTAATGGAATAAGATCAACTACAGCTTCATTTGAGAATTTATGACTAATTCCGACTAGTGTAGCGTGAAAATCAATAGCTATGTCGATCACATCGTCATTTATAAGACCCTCTTTCAAATCATCAATATCGGCTTCTATTCCTCGAATGAGATTGCTTCGATTTGCTCGAGTACGCACTGAAGACATTTTAAATTGAAGTCCGTGATAAGAATGGTCTTGTGAAAAGGAAACTAAAAAGAAGGGAAGAGAAGGATGCGTCAAGAGGGCGAACGAGACGTCAGCGGAAAAGGAAGCCCCTGAGTAAGGAAACAGAAGGATTTTGAAATTTTAAAATACCCGCTTCACAAGGAGTAAGCTAGTCCATCGAAAAAATTTCACAGATCGAAAAGCTGTTTGACGAAAACTCTTATCTATGAAGAGGAGATAAGCACGCCGGCCAGCACGTGGACGAAAATAACTAACTGTTCGTCAATTTAGGCTGCAAATATTCTTTAAAACTACCAATACCTCTGTTAGCTCTCCTATTCTCCTGGAAATGACCTCACCAATAAAAAGAGCAAGCTTAGCACTCAACTACGCACTTTTAAAAAACTTTTAAATACTAAACTTTTCCAGACAAAACTGTAAATAACACGGAGCACCACCAGACACTTCTGAACACGGCAGAGTGCTCTGCCTAACTATATGTTTTGTCAATTAACTCCTCTGATGCAATTCATTTTCAATCAGAGAAATTATTAAATATTATTATTTGATGCTTTTACGGAAAAAATACATTTTATGAAGGCCTAAATTCAGTAGCCTAGACTTGCACTTTAAAAACATAAAGTAGGCTACCTATGTAAATTTGCAGGATTCAGAATAACTTGAGTTATAATTAATAAGTACTGATAATATACACTTATAAGTACTTATAATGTATATGGTGATGGAGCTGTTTATGATAATTTATTGTTGTATTAGTTTACAATCAAAGCTCACTTATTCAAAACTCATGTCTCATTTGGAAAATATACTTACTTCATAAAGTAAGTATAATATATAACAACGATATATAACATAATATCTATAGTTCAACATATACATTTATTTATTTCAGTATATAACAAAAGAAATCTACAGGCATTCTACATTAGAGGCTATTTTTACAATGTAATGTGATTTGCTAACTCCTCACAACTGCCTGCAGTTTACAGTTCTGCCATAATATTACAATGAATTATTGTTTATTTCATAGAACGCCTTTCTATGCACTTCTAGTGTGTGGGCAGCTATTTCTGTATGTTATTACAGAACTCCTAAATCTTCATGAAATATGTTACAAATACGTTTTTCTGCCAAAACCAAAGATTTTGGTTTAAAAGTTATAACTTATTCAACATAGTTTTAGTCTTGAAAATCATCAAAATCACAAAAATTCATTGCTAAAGGCGTGGTGCAATTGAATTTTAGAGACTTACAAATCCGTTGTAAAAATAATTAATAATTTAATACATTCAAAATTTATACTTACAATAGTTAAGGAAAAATTGAATCAAGAAATCTCAAAATTGAAAAAAAAATTACAATTCTTTGTTCAACTTCAATTTTTCAATTTGTAGATCTACTTTTCCTTCTCCAGTTTTAACTTGGCTGTTTCTTCTTCCATCTTCAAAATTTCCATTTTTTCAACAGCTATTTATTTTTCCACTTTCGAAATTACCATCTTCTCTATAGCTGCAGCATTCTCCAAATTCAATATTTCCATTCTCTTATTGTGTTCTAAAAGAAAAAAATCAAAATTTTTTAAACAAATCTATTTTCCCTTTAGAATAGTGTTGTAGAACCACATTTTGCTCAATGGAAGATCTTTTTTCCACGACTTGCAGCTGCCTGTGTTGCATGAGGCTCATCAACAGCAGCAGCAACAGTTGCCTGTATGGAGGATCCTCCACAATGGCAGCAGCAACTGTTGTCGTCGGTGCTTCTGATGTAAAAATATAAGATTCCGGTAATCTTATATATTTTAAAAGAGGATGCTGGTTCATATACTGTATATGTTGCCATGAAGTTTTATGGCAAACAGTTCAATGTATATTGTAGGCCTATACAATAATAGGCCTATATACTGTCTTATTCATATTGAAATGTTGTTGTAATATTGTTAATAACAACATAACAATAAAAAACTCACCTTTTACTATACTCCATTACAAATGGGAGAACAGAAAATTTGCTTTTACTGAAAAATTTACTAAAATCAAGATTGCTCTTTTTGGTTCTAATTATAATTCTATAAAAAAATATGGAATCATACAAAATTGCAATTAATAGGCTACATTATTTTGAAGCAGAACATTGATATTTTCTGATTTTTTTTCCATATTAATTCTGTAAATCCCTATTCGTACTGCCGTTTGCTCAAAACTCGGTTAATTTTAACCATTATTAGTTCCACGATAACCAACCAGAAAACCTGTCTTTCCAAAAAGATAACCTTCTCTGATTGGTTCTCGTGAAATTAGTAGTAGTATAGTTTTGTTTGTTCTGGCACAAGTCCTCAGCTACTTCAGATTACAGGTCAAAGGTCGAAAGAAAAATAAAAAAAAATTAAATAGGTAATAAAAAAAAGAAAAAATTGAAAAATAAAATTAAAATTATTAAAATTATAAAAATTTATTAAGAATTATTAAAAAGTATTATTAAATATTAAAAATTATTATTACTCATATGGGTAAGAAATCACCTTACTTTACTTTCAAAGACCCCCACTCCACCTTCCCTGTCATATGACTAATGGCCACGCCCACCAATCTTTATCAGAATTAGGGACTTCCATGGGGGGGACCTGTCACTCTAGCCCAAGATGGTCATGGAGACCTATCACTCAAGATTTATATGTCCATCTATATAACCTTGACCTTTGACCTGTAATCTTATGTAGCTGAGTACTTGCACCAGAACATACAAAACTTTACTACTATCAATCATGGTTAAAATTTAACCCACTTTTGTGCACCTGGACCCTAATATTTACTTTCCTTGCCCTATTGCCATAGGTAAGGAAAGTATTGCTCTCCGAAAAACATTAAGGTACTCCAATTTCTATACGTTTCAAGGCCCCCTGAGTCCAAAAAAGTGTTTTTTGGGTATTGGTCTGCAAACTGCAAGAGCACTTTGAGCCATTGGAGAACCCCCATGACTTGAGTGCCTCGATCTTCGAGTGTTGGTGAATATTATACAGAATATTACTAGTGCAAACCTTCAGTATTTTATCGTGCATATGGTATAAGCACATTGTCTAAGGCTAAGCTGTAGTGCACAAAGAGAGATGTCGCACAGCATGGCGAGAAAATGATCAGCCAATAGCCTTCTTTGAAAACTAGATGTTGAGGTGTATCTATTTATCCATCATCCAAGATCATAAATTTCCATATAGTTGATGGTTCATAAACTTTCTACAAGGATTGCCATGAAGTTTCATATACTGAACTGTACGCCATGTATAGGCCTACAATATACATTGAACTGTTTGCCATAAAACTTCATGGCAACATATACAGTATATGAAACAGCATCCTCTTTTATAATATATAAGATTACCGGAATCTTATATTTTTACATCAGAAGCACCGAAGACAACAGTTGCTGCTGCCATTGTGGAGGATCCTCCATACAGGCAACTGGTGCTGCTGCTGACATTCTGTGAAACATTTTCTGTGTCTCCAAGACGTATCCAGCTCTTAGCAGAAAAGATTATATCTGGGACTATTGATGTGAGTGACAAACGTGGGGGCTCAAGGATGAAAATAAAAACAGTGAATGGAAACCAAAGATTATAGAGCACATAAGTTCGTTTCCATTTATTGAGAGTCATTCATAGATGCTCATGAACTGAGTAATGTAGATCCAAAACCAGTTTCCAGGCAGTGGTATCACAAAATTTTCTATGAAGAATTCAATCTTTTCATTTGGCCAGCCAAGGAGTGATACATGTTTGTTGTGTGGCCAATTAAAAGTGAGGGTCACAGAAGTAGAAAACAAACGGCTGAGTTTGACCACCGACGTGCTGAAGGGCTCAAGAGTGCATGAAATCAGATGCAGCAGCGGCTAAAGTGAGAGGAGAATGCCTTGTTCTGAGTTTTGACATGCAACAGCAAATTTTTATCCCAAAGTTGACACACTCACAAATATTCTATAGTCGGCAGTTTGGAGTTTAGAATTTGGGTAGGCTATATACATGTGGAAAATAATGACAAAGAAATAACGAATATATGGCAGAAACTAAGGGAGGACGAGGTGCAACTGAAATAGCAAGTTGCTTATACAACACTTTGACAACACACATCATGAATGACTTAATTGGAGGACACATGCAAAAAAAACTTATTTTGTGGTCTGATAACTGCTGTGCTCAAAATAAGAATCAGTTACTTATTGGTAAGTATCTCATTCTTGTGGCTAAAGGATTTTTTGAAGAAATAGTCCACAAATTCCCTGTATGTGGCCACACGTTCCTATCATGTGACCGAGATTTTGCATTAATAGAGAAGATGTCTAGAAAAGATGGTCCTCAAATTCCATAAGACATCCTTTTCTTGTTGGCAAATACGAAAACAAATGAACTATTTACCATTGTGAATTCTCAACCATTCTACGATTGGAAAAGATTGGCAGGAGAGGCACTGATTACAACCAAACTCATAATATCACAAGTTAGTGAACTGAAGGTTTCAAATCGCAGATTTGGTGGAATTCAGAGTAGATTAGGCCATTCTGAATCAGTTCCAGAGCCAGGAGTAACCAAAGACTTTTTGTCAGCTACAGACTAACTGAGATTGACAATCAACATAAACTTCAGCCAGCTAAAGTAAAAGATCTGCAGAATATGCTTGCATTTTAGGCTCTTGCCGGCGCTCGACCAGAGCCGACGTCGTGCCGACGACGAGCCGAACAAGCAGACAGTTAGTGATACGACCGGAAATTTGTAATTGTAATGGACTAGAACAAGGTAAAGCAGAGCATTTTTATTCTTTTCCTTTCTTACTATTTGTATACAATATCAAAACTCAAACAGTTGGGATACATAATTTAGAAACTTTCTTTATAATTTTGTTTTTTTTTCTTAAGTTTAGTTTTTAGTTTATTATCTTTATATCTTTTTTTTGTAATCCAGCAACAAGAAAAAATCCTACTATAGCTTATGGTTTTGGGGGTGAGGTAGATATAAAGTATTTTTCCAGATGTACAGAATATTTATTTTTATTATTTCACTCAGTATGCTTGAATGAACACGATCTCTTAATTTTGTCTCTGGTAATAGCAAAGTAAAAATCTTTCATCACATGTATTTTGTCGATCTTTATCCAACATAGATAAATAGAGTCCTAATACCCGAACTGAATAATCATATTTCGATAAAGTGATGACAGCAGAAGAGATAGGGCATAATATTGAACAAGCTCGCCATAATTACGGGATTAGATTCCCGTTCAAACAACTATAAATATATCAAACTATAAATAAAAACTATAACATAAATCATCATACTATAAATATCAAACAATGGAATACGGTATTAATATTGCTTCTTATAGACCTGGGAACATTGAAGGTATAATTATGCCCTATGCACTATTAGACTAGTTCATAAATAAATTATTTGCTTACTAGTATCCCGAAGCTTGCAGAACATTATAATATTTTAATATTGCAGGTTATTCTGCTAATGTTCAATTTTAATATTGCGGGTTATTTTGCTAATGTTTCAAACTTAAAATAATGAATACACACCCATTGCTATAAAAGTTCTGTATTACTTTATTTCAGATTGAGAATTAGGATTTTTCTTTATTGTCTTGTCTTTTTGTTGAACACAGTCTGTCATGAATTACGAAAATAATAGATAAATATAATCAATCTGTATGAAAATAAATATAATAAAAACGTTGACAAAACCTTTTAGTACTCCAATTTCATTTCACTGGAAGTGAGGTACACGTTTTACTCTTAATTTATGAAATCTTTATACATTAAAGTTTGCTTAATTACACATATAAGAATTATTATGAAAATTGTCTCCTGATCTTAAACAAAATAATTTAAAAATAGATACCTCGTATCAAACTTTTAAAATTTCAAATATGTATTTATAAGTTTGAGAGTGAATCGTTAATCTAGAAAAGATAAGGTATAATAGGTATTAGCTATTCTATCTTTTTTCTCAATTGTTCAGTTTTGATATTAAGTATTAGCAACTTTTATAACAGCGTAGATATATTATATAATAATTTTTGTATCTTAAAAGCCACATAAAAATGAATACTTTACTAGAAAATTATATGCAGCATCCGTTAACATACTTTTTAATCAGGCGGTATGATGCACCGTTCTTCACCATGAATAATAACAATCAAGATGAAGTCCTGATACAATGTTCCGAATTTGCTGACAATGATGATTTAAATAGTAGTTTTCAGCATAACATAGATGTAACAATTAATTGTGTTAGACTCAGATTACTTCATCTCAATATTCGAAGCTATAATAAAAACTTTGATGAATTTCTCATATTGTGGCAGGGTATTAAAACTAAATTTAATGTTATAATTTTAACCAGGCATGGTTGGACGAGGATAGTGAGCTCATGAGCCTTGACGGGTATCAACTGTTTCGAAGTCACAATGGATTGAATCAATGTGATGGCATAGTTGTGTACTTAAATGATAGCTTATCTTCCGTCACCTGTAACCAGTTCTCAATTGGTGGGCTAGCAACGAGCTTGACCTTGAATTTCACCTGGGCCAATACACCTTGTCAACTTCTCTGTATTTATCGTAGCCCGTCTTCATCTCTTCCATACTTTATTGATAGTTTAACGAATTTGCTCCATACCGACACTAACCCTTCATATCTAAAAATCATAGCTGGCGATATAAATTGCGATATCCTTCACCCAAATATAAACTCGCAAGAGGAACGCTATCTGGATATGCTATATGAATGTGGTTATATATCATGCATAGACCGGATAACGCGCCCCAATAGCAATACATGCATAGACCATTTCTTTATCAAATTGCCGTTCCATTTCAATGCATGTTCTTTCATTCTTCAAACGAGCATAACTGATCATTTTGTAATTGGGTTAGAAGTAGAGAATAATTTGCTGATAGAACCGAGTAGAAATAGTGACACCCAATATTCCAAGATCATTAACTGGTCTGGAATTGATGAAGCCTTGAAAGTGGAGAGTTGGAGACGGGTGGTCGAGGCGGCTGATGTTGAGGCTGCTGAGAGTTTCAATGAGATCCTACAGACAAATTTGGAGCAGTTCACAACATCCAAAAGAGTGTGTGCTAAAACGAAAAAAATTAAACCATGGATAACCTCTGGCCTCCTGCAATCGATGCGTCGTCGTGACAAGTTGAGTAAAGAGGTCAGGAGAAATCCATACAATAATCAACTCAGACAAAAATTTATTCGATTCCGAAATACACTTAAGGCAGCTATTAAGCGTTCTAAATACAATTATTATAAGAATAAATTGAGTGAAGCTGGGGGAGACTCTAGGAAATTCTGGAATGTTATTAATGAGGTTTCTGGTCGATCCACGGGCAAGCCGAAATTTCCGCTGCAGGCGTACTGTGAGCGCGGCGGTGAGGCCTCTCCAGCTGAAATTAAACAAATAGGTAATGCCTTCAATGAATACTTTGCCTCGGTTGGCTCGCGGTTGGCCGGGGCACTGCAGCCGACTGGTCCACTCGAGGTGGACGACGCCGACCATGCGACGGACGCTGTCTTTGCTCTTTGTCCCGTCACCCACAACGAGCTTATCGCGGTAGTGGTCAGTATGAGAGGCGGCTCGGCTCCGGGATGGGATGGAATACCGACCAAGTTAATTAAAAACAGCATTAACACACTACAGTTACCTCTGCTACACATAATTAATCTTAGTTTCACAACAGGTAGATTTCCGAATGTTTTTGAAATTGCAAAAGTTGTTCCTATATTTAAGTCTGGACAAAAAAATGTTACCTCAAACTTCAGGCCAATTTCTATACTTTGCACGGTATCAAAAATAATTGAAAAATGCGTCAAAATATAACTCACAAATTACCTTGAGCGTGAGAAAATAATTTCCAATTCTCAATTTGGCTTCAGACAAGACAGGGGTACCTCCCACGCGCTTTTTGAATTAATAAGATACATAAGTGGAAAAAACGGGTGATTGTCACATTCCTCGACCTGGCAAAAGCATTCGATTCTATTGATAGACATAAATTGATAGTGAAACTCCAGCACGCCGGCGTTGAATCCCTGGACTGGTTTATTAGTTACTTGGAAAACAGGTCGCAGTTTGTGTCCATCAACGGTACACAGAGTGACCCAAAAAGCATCGAGTATGGTGTGGTTCAGGGTAGTACCCTGGGCCCCCTACTATTCTCTATCTATATCAATAACATAACTAGAGTAAATATTGAAGGGAAACTATTGTTATTCGCCGATGACACTGTTTTAGTGTCGTCTGGAAGTTCTTGGGACGAAGTCTATGAACAGGCCTCCTCAGACCTACTAAAAGTTAAAAGGTGGTTTGACCAGAACACCCTATCATTGAATGTCGGAAAAACCAAGTCTCTGCCTATATACTTTAGACAGGATGGCGATCCTGGGCTGAGAAGGCTTGCAATACACTCCTGTGGTGATCTGCGGTCGGCCGCCTGCGGCTGTGACGAGGTTGAGCGTGTGGAGCAGTATTGCTACTTGGGAATAACAATTGATCACAAAATGAGTTGGTCCCCACACATTGTCAATGTTAAACGGAAATTGAGGAAATTATTGTATGCCTTCTCACAGCTGGCATGGTTGCTGGCTGCGGATCAGTGCAGGAGTGTGTATTTTGCGTATGTTCAGTCGCTGCTTCAATATGGTGTAGTGGCGTGGGGCGGTGCCTCGGCCGCTGTGCTTGAGCCTCTGGCTGTCACGCAAAGAGCGCTTATAAAAATTATTCTAAAGAAACCAGTCAGATACTCGTCAGACCAGCTCTTTTCCGATTTCCAGGTCCTGGATATCCGCCAGCTTTACTTGAAATCCATCCTCACATTTATAAAAACAAATAAAACCAATATCTTTACAAACTTACAACATGATTATCAAACCAGACACCGAATAAATTACGGATATAACTTTCCCAGATCAACCTTAACGTCACTGAACAGTAATCCCTTTCTACTTGCCCATTTGATTTATCGAAACCTCCCACAAACAATCATAGATGCAGAAGAACTTGGTGCTGCCGCCTACAAAAAGAGAGTAGGTTTTTGGCTCCGCTCAATCGGCCGGGTGGCCGCCGCGGCGCTGCTGGAGTCGCCATATAGGTGACACGAAGCAGTTGGCACATGCTCAACCACAAACCTCACTAGTTTGTGATTTTGTATTCCAAGCCCTTCATGCCTCTCTCATTTATTTTAATTATTTAAATTCTGCTTTTATATTGTACTTTCTATTTAAGGTTGTTAAATCGTCAGTTCAGATAGCTCACAAGAAGATGAAGTATTCTGAGTCGGGTACTTGTGCTGTGTGAATCATCATTCATACAGTTTGTATTTTATACATTACAGGATTTAACTTTTTTTTTTTTATTTATAGGTTAAGCTTGAATCAATATAAATTATTGACTGTTTTTTGCACTTGTATTGCCTGTATAGATTGTGTACTCTTTCCCCGCGCACGGATCAACAGTCCATGCGGGGAAATAATTATTCCATAATTATTATTCTGTTCTATATTGTACATTGTTTTTGTATTGGAATAAAGAAATTGAATTGAATTTATGAGTAGAAACGCAAAAGACTTTTATTCAAACATTCTATCAAGTCAAAGTATTGATGCTTAGAAAGGATGCTGTCGAAATAATCAATTTCAGTCAAGTGAATTATCATTTTTTTATTTTATTCCTAATGGGTAAAAGGAATAGTAAAAGTATATATTTTTTCATATTATTTGAATTCTTATTGTGATCAAAACATATTTTCAGAGTGAAGCATTATCAATAAATTCAATCAAGTAAATCATCATTTTTTTATTTTACTCCTTGTATAGTATTTAAGTAAAAGGAAATATTTTTTCATGTTAGTTTAAATGTTGTTCTAATCAATAAAATGTCTTTAATGAACATTTTCATCTGGTGTTGGTAGCACTGGGCTACTTTGTAATGTTGTTGAGAAATTCGCTCCGCAAATTTCATAATTTTACAGTGGTTATTTACTAACAAATGTGAAATTCATGTAGTTCAGAAGTTTTAGGTAGTGTGAAGTACCTGTTCTTTTAAGAATTCCATAACTGCAGGACCGGTTGGTGACTAGAATAACGCGGATCACACACGATTTTGGACACTTTGACTCCATTTTTCGTTGCCACTGGCATACACGTGCTATTTCTTGTCGTTTTGACTGAGTGGTTCGTCTTTCCTACGATTCCATCGTAACTGCTATTGACAGCTTAAGTGTGATGGCAGGGGTGTAGGTTCTAATCTGATAGATAACGCGATAAACTGTTTTCAATATAGTGTTATCTATACTGCTCTGCTGACTGGTGAAGTAGATTAACCAGCTGTTTTTTGTTTACCTACTTATTTATACTGCAACTGCATAATTACAGATCTTATTTATATGTAACCATGACAAACAAGTGCGGCACTTTTTAAATTAATTTCATCGAGCTATATCTCGCTCTTGTGATTTTTGCAAACTGACGTGGCTACAAGGCCTTTAATATATTGTTTCCTTTCCCTTTACCCTATCAGGAGCTTCTTTTTACCACCTTGATAGCTCTCTCGGCACTTGTCAATTTTCCTTCCAGTTTTCCTTCCTCTCTGATACTTCACTTGCAAGAACTTTATAGATCGGGCATCAAATAAAGTTTTGAATCACAGAATAAGAACACCGCACAATTACTACTGTAATAGATTATAAGTATGTTGCCAACAATAAATAGATCTTCAACACAAAGGGGTAACGATGCTATAGAGGTCAACGGGTTCAAATTCAGAAAACAACGTACAATGCTAGACGGAAGAGTTTCGTGGAGATGTCTAAACAATGGCTGTCCATATACTTTGAAAACAAACGCCCAGGTTCATACAGTTTTAGAAACAAGCGGGAAGCACGATCATCCAGCTCCTGATCTGGCCTCCGCAAGTACCGTGATCAATGACTCTTCTGTCAGACAATCAACTCCTCTGTGCACGGATAAGTTGCCATCCACTCCTGTCAGTTGTAAGGGTATTCATTCACCTCAACGAGCAATGTGCGATATGGGTGTCAACACACCAACAGCAAGAACAGTCTCAAACAATGAATCGCCTAGTTTGCGTGCAATAGAGCTTCTACAGCAGCGTGATGATATGATTGCGTATTCACAAGACTTAAAAATGCAAATTGAATCTCTTCAGAAACAAGTTGAAACACAGAGGGAACAGATCAAGTCAGTAACGCTGGAATTTGAAAGAGAGAATGGAGATGTTAGAAGTCAGCTAAGAGCAATGTCAGTGACAATTGAAACCTTGGAGGCTGACAACAATGCTCTGAGGAATGAGAACAGCTTGTTAAGAGATAGCTCTAATAAAAATAAGAGCTTGCGTTATAAATCCATGAAGAATGGTAGCAAACAAACCAAGTCGAATAATGGAATTAAACCAAGTCGAACGAGCATTTCAAATTCAAATGTCGATAGTGATGCTGTAGTTTCAAAACAGTGTGAACCCAGTCCAGCCACTCCTAGTCTCACGGTTCACCACTAAGCTGACAGCCAGGGTAGAGATGTCGGAAGACACTTCAAGAGGAAAAGCAACTTGAATTTCACTTCATTTGTGAAGCCGGGGGCCAGGTTTCTTGATGTCATGCCGGATGGATTGACGGATTTTGGCGGGAATGATGTGTTGGTGATTCAAGGGGGTACCAATGACGTCAGTAGAAATGAAGCCAAGGACGTTCTGATTGCTTTACGAAGGAGTCTGGTGGCTCTCTATGGTGGCTCACGACCAACGTCGTCGTGATCTCGATTCCACATCGCTTCGATTTGGCGGACTGGTTTTGAGATGAATAATACTGAAGCTTCTAAAAAACACAATACCTCTATTTTGAATTTAGCAATGGATATTAATGTTCCTCTTGACAATTTGACACCTTCTCACTCGCACCCAGCTACTAATGTGTCTCAAAAGGCGAATGATAGAATCTCAATTTTACACCAGAATGTGCTACACTTGCCCTCACGCTTAAACTTGTTGAGAATTACCTTGGAGGAGCTAAAGCCCGAGATATTAGCTATCTCTGAGCATAAAATGACAGAGGCTGAAATAACTCTGTGTGTTGAAGACAATGGAAATCTTCTAAAAGATCCTACTAGCATTAGTAATTGTTTTAATGACTTTTTTGTGACAGCAGTAGATAAATTTGTAAGACCGAATATTCCTGATAGGCCTATAAACACATCCAATCATCAAAACTGTGATTCCACTCTTAAATTCAAATTCAACTATATTTCTGAGTCAGACTTGATAAAAATAATAATGTCTTTCGAAAATAAACTTTCCTCAGGGCCGGACGACATCCCAATCACGGTTGTTAAAGCAGTCTTACCTGCAATTATCAAACCCCTGAGTCATTTGATAAACTCATCCTTAATATCTGGACACTTTCCAAATACTTTGAAGATAGCCCGGGTATTTCCTATATTTAAAAAGGGTAATGTCAAGGATCCAGCATGTTTTAGGCCATTATCGATTTTATCTGTTTTCTCAAAGATATTTGAGCGGGTAGTGTATATTCAATTGATGGAATACCTAGAAAAAAATAATTTAATAGACAAGGAGCAGCATGGCTTCCGATCGGGGAAATCCACGGTAACAGCCGGAGTGGATTTCATCGATTCTATCATCAGTGCTATAGACAGGGGAGATAAAAACTATAGGTACGTTCTTAGATATGAGCCGCGCTTTCGACAGTGTGAGGCATGATATGTTGATAGACTCATTAAACACCCTGGGAGTGAACGGAAAGGAGCGTACTTGGTTCTCCTCCTATTTGAAAGATAGGCAGCAATTCGTAGAGATTGAACATATAGATGAAACTGAAACGCTGCGCTACAAAAACAAATATCGCTCCAACATTAGACATTTGAATTATGGTGTGCCTCAGGGGACAATATTGGGCCCGCTGTTATTTATCTGTTACATCAAGGGGTTGCCTAGAGTTTTCCAAGAGCAAGCTACTTTGTATCTCTATGCAGATGACGCTAATGTCATCTTCTCAGGTAATACATTGCAAAGTGTAGAAGAGACATCCGCAACTGACCTTTCTCTTATCAATAAATTTCTCAATGACAGGAACCTTCTTCTGAATGGGGGGAAGTCAGTCGTAATTTCATTTTCGACGAGTCAGAGAAAAAATGAAATTTGCCCAAATGTCCTTATTAATAATGAAATGTTGGAATTAGTAATCGGTACACGATTCCTGGGTTTAGAAATCGACAGTAATTTATCCTGGAATAGTCATGTTTGTCAGGTAGTCAAAAAAATCTCCCCTGGGTTGTATGCTTTAGGACAAATGTCAAATAAATGCAGTCTTCCAACTATGAAAACGCTTTATCATTCACTGGTACACTCCCATCTGGCCTATGGTTTATGCATCTACGGAGCCACGACCAAAAGCAATCTTGATAGAATTCTCATTCAACAGAAAAAAGCACTCAGAATAATGATGAATCTAAAGAGAATGGAATCTGTAAAACTGGTTTTTTCGCAGCTTGGCATTCTTATAGTTTACGGGCAATACGTATTTGATGTAATCATGTATGTTAGGAATTACCCTGTAGAAGAGCTACGGAATGAGACTCATGGGTACAATACTAGATTTGGGAGGATAACGGGAAGACATAGGTTAGAATTTTTTAAGAAAAAGACGCACTACATGGGAAGGAAATACTTCACAATGCTGCCTTTAGAATTACAGGCAATAGAGAACATTAAAAAATTAAGTATAAAACTCAAGGAGTTTTTAATATCATTGTGTCTGTACTCCCTGCAGGAGTTTGCAAATAGCACTGTGCGTTTGTGATTGTTGATTATCGAATTTTGTTTATTTATATATATAGGAGGTTTGAGACTTACTACTTTTTACTATTCTACTACATTTTATGTTTATGTTGTTTGTATATTGACGCTGTTCCTAATGTACCTGTACATGTTTATGAATAAAGATTTTAACAATTCAATTCAATCTGTTATTTATTCCTATGCATCATATCTCTGGAACATATTCCTTGCATGTTGAGTACAATGGCATGTTTCAGTTTTTTGCTTCTCCTGAACAAATTGTTATTTGGGACTTACAACGTTATTGTTTAGCACCCTTCAATTCTACTTTATCAAATCAAAGTCATAATAATATTCTAGTTTTACATTAATTTATAGTTTATACATGTACAGTGCTATTTTGTTTTGTACCACTATGGGTATTGTTAGATTCAGTGGAAATTATCATATTGTATAAATAAATATCTCACAATTATTTTTTCACCGACTCTCCTCCAGTGTGTTTTCATAAGTGTTTCTTCAAATCAGTTGAACGAGAACATTTATGGTCACAAAATTTGCAACCAAAAGGTTTTTAACCTGTATGTGTTCGAATATGTACTTTCAAATTACCTGCAGTAGCAAATTTAAAGTCGCAAAATTCGCAACTAAATGGTTTTTCACCAGTATGTGTTCTGATATGAACTTTTAAACTGGCTGAAGTAGTACATTTGTAGTTGCAAAAGTTACAACTAAATGGTTTTTCACCTGTATGTGATCTGATATGTATTTTCAAATGGCCTGAAGTAGCACATTTAAAGTCACAAAATTCGCAACTGAATGGTTTCTCACCTGTATGTGTTCTGATATGCTCTTTCAAATTGGCAGAAGCAGCAAATTTAAAGTCACAAAAGTCACAACTAAATGATTTTTCACCAGTGTGTGTTTTGATGTGTCTCTTCAAAGCACTTGAAGTAGCATATTTAAAGTCACAAAATTCGCAACTGAATGGTTTTTCACCTGTATGTGATGTGATATGTATTTTCAAATGGCCTGATGTAGCACATTTAAAGTCACAAAATTCGCAACTATATGGTTTTACACCAGTGTGTGTTCTGATGTGTCTCTTCAAAGCACTTGAAGTAGCACATTTGTAGTCACAAAAGTTACAACTAAATGGTTTTTCACCAGTGTGTGTTCTTCTGTGCCTCTTCAATTTGCTTAAAGTAGCACATTTGAAGTTACAAAGGTCACAACTGAATGGTTTCTCACCTGTATGTGTTTTGATATGCTCTTTTAAATTGGCTGGAGTAGCAAATTTAAATTCACAAAGGTCACAACTAAATGGTTTTTCACCAGTGTGTGATCTGATGTGCCTCTTCAAATCACTTGAAGTACCAAATTTAAAGTCACAGAATTCGCAACTAAATGGTTTTTCACCAGTGTGTGTTCTGATGTGCCTCTTCAAATTACCTAAAGTAGCAAATTTGTAGTCACAGAAGTTACAACTAAATGGTGTTTCCCCAGTGTGTGTTCTAATGTGTCTCTTCAAAGCAGTAATCCATGGAGTTTCATAGCTGCAGTCAGCACAGCTGTAGAGCTTGGTCTCTTTGCCAGCCGAAGATGGCTCAGTGCACTTTTCCACTGTAGAGATTGAATGTGCATTCAGTCCACCCACTTCTGTTGTATTGGCAGTGCCGCTGATAGAGGGCCACATCTCTGCTTCACTCTGCACTGCGCCAAAGTCAACTTCTTCTGAAATGTCTTCTCCATCGTGGGAATCTATAAAAATAAACATACAACATTACTTGAGAAAATACAACAAACTATTCTTGAACAGATGGAAAAGACATTTTAATAATTACAATATCTCAGTAATTTCTATCTGTAGACTGGCTGGCTGTAAATATGGCTTCGTATAAAATGAGCACTGCTATCCAGAGATTGGTTTACGGGTAAGCATTCCTGATCGGCAATTAGGAGGTACTGGGTTCGATTCCCGGGCTGACGAATAATAGTAGCGCTCATCGAATTTCGATCTAGCTGTTTACCCTGTTGTCAATATTTGCAGTAGCAGAAATCTTCGTGGTGAATTACAGCATTTAATTTGGATTTTAGTTTTATAATGATTATTCTTGAACAGTGTTTCTCAGCTCAATTTTAAAGCTTATTTGATTCAAGTATGTGTTGTCAAATACATTTCTTTGATATGACTAACAAGACACAGTTATATCTTACCTTCTTCTTTGATGAATATTAGATTGTAGCCAGGGATTAAATAATGTTGTTGGCTGTAGTCATTATCGGTTGGAGCTAATGCAGTGCTGCACTCTGGTACTGGTTCTTGGCTGCTATCTACTGCAACTGTCGCCATCTGCAAATATATTCACATCACAACACTGCTCATACACAAACAGTGGTACTATGATCAAATGAGAGCAGAGATTGGGAACAAGCATTTGATTGATAAGTCAACATAAAAAAACTCAGAAATTTATAGCTCTGGAAATATATGTTGATTAAATAGATTAGAATATTTAAATTTCTGATCACAGAATGTAAATTTCTCCTAAAACGAAACTCCCCACTGCAGACACTTGTTGTAATGTGACATGAGAAATAAGATATTGACAGTATTGTAGAAACTTATTGATCTGACTGCTAATTGTCAAGTGGTTGAAATACTTTTAAAGAGTAATTCAAATATGAATGGTGAATAGTATTATTTGAGAAATACAGAAGTAGAGTTGTAAAATTGAAACTATGGATAGCTACTGGCGTGCTACCAATTTATACTAATAGGTTGGATAGCTTTAACCTATCACCTAAAGGAAAGTCATCGGCTCCAAATATGCTAAAGTCTTGATAAATCATGAATGGATCTAATGCCTATGAATAACAAATCCAGTTCAGAGCAAATCAAATTATAATTTTTAAAAATGATTCAAAATTTCAGTTTACACCAGAACAAATAATCATACATGGACCAATATAGATTGAACATGATTGAGGTTACAAATATGTTTGATCTGTTCATCAAAATAGATTCAAAAGCTTTCACAAAAACTCAGAAATTATTGTTTCAAATCAAGATCAAAATATATAACTTATAAATTAAGAATACTTATCTATCGTTTACAGGTTTCAAAACAGGCTTATGGCTTTCAACATTAAACGAGAAATTCAACACAAAATGAAAAGAAAATTTGAAATCTACATTTCACGTATGTTCAATAACATCAAAAACTTTACAAAAACATTTAGATCACAAATAAAACATCTTAACTTTCAATTATTTAGGAAAATTTCAACAGCAGCCAAACACTCCTAACATAAGCCAGCCATTAAAAAATTTGAGAGAGACCCCTGGCAGAAATGCCTGAGACAAGTGCCTAGAGCTTCAAAGTGGGCATCGATTGCCAAGTAATAAAAAATACAAATTTACAAGTTTCACTTATTATACTCAATAAAACTTTATTTTAAAACTGTTTTGAAATTTTATTCACCCTTTATGTTGTTTAAAATTATTTGTTAATTCAGAAATAGAACTTTGTTACAGTAGTCAACACAAATGTATCTGATAAATTCCCAGTTACAAGTTAAGTCCATATATCAATTACACCAATATTTGCTATCAAGTTTTTAATATTTTGAAATATCGAATTGAAGATTCGATTTTAATCGAGAAAATGTAATATTACACTACTAATGACAGGACATGCATGATGAACATGTGTGTACTAACATTTCGTCATGCATTGTTGTATCATCACAGCAAAAGGCTTTGAGAAAAATTATTGAGGTTAGTTTTTTGTATCTTTGATTTTTGTGGTTTATTTTTTTTCACTTCTCTTTTTCCTCCACTATATGAGGTAAATTGAGAAATATTTTGTATATTGAGGTATATAAATAAATTGAGGTATATTTTTGTATCTAAATAATTTGTGATTCAGAAGTTTATTTTTTATTATTGGTTGTTTATATTTCATATTAGAAGCCTCTTGCTGATGATGAAACATGCAAGATGTTTATTGTAATATTACATTTTTTCTCAATAAAAAATCGAATCTTTGATTTGATATTCAAATATCAATAAGACTTGATAGTAAATATCGGTGTAATCAATATGTGGACTTAACATCTGCCTGAAATTTATCAGCTACTCTAATGTTGAATAACTTACTGTAATAAAGTTCTCTTTCTGAATGAACAAATAATTATAAACAACATAAAGGTTAAATAAATTCAAAACAGATTAAAAATAAAGTTCTATTAAGAATAATAAAAATGTAGATTGTAAACTTGTATTTTCGAATTCGGGAGGTTGGCAATTGATGACGTGTTTAGGTGGGGCACTTGGAACTTCAGGCGTTACTCTCAAAGAAAAATGGCTGAAAACTTGTAGTAGATGTGTTTTGTCCTCTTGAAATTTTTCTATATAAGTGAAGTTCAAGATGTTTTAATTGATATCTGAATATTTTCATTATTTTCTCAATTTCTGTAAAATGTTTTGTGTAATATTGAAAGCCTGTAACCAAATAAATGAGTTTAATATAAACAGATAAGTATTTAGCTTGTAAGAATCTTCTGTTTTAAGTATCAAATGGTTCTGTTGAGTATTTTTGCGTTTACAATTGCCCAAGTTTTGTAGAAATTATAATTTGATTTGCTGTGAACTGGACTTCTTATTATTCATGGGCATTAAATCCATTCATGATTTCTCAAGATATTGGTATAAATGGAACCAATAACTTTCCTTGGGTGATAGGTGAAAACTATCAAACTTTTTTGGACAAAATTGGTAGCATGGTAAAAATGTTACCCTTGTGGTGGGACCGAATTACAAAATGTTATGTCCCAAATGGTTCACCCTAGATATAAAAATACATCCCCAGTTATAGAAATTATTAGTAGTCTATAATATCTTGATAGGTTATGAATGGTAAAATGCTGCTGAGTGGGAGGTCAATTCTAGAGCAGTCAAATTCTAGGTAATGAATATATATCTGTGCAAACTAGCAAAATGGCATACAATATGGAAAATATTAGAATTGAAGATGAGTTAATAGCTATCATAAAGCAAATGTTTGATGAGCAAAATGCTAGGTTTGATGAGCAAAATGCTAAAATTGACAATTCGAAACAAGATCAAAATGCTAGGTTTAATGATATGAAGCAAGAATTTGCTAATATCAGATTAGAACAGGTTAGTATAAACCTTTTATTGAAAGATACACATGAAACATTGATTAATAATTGTGAGGATAAGAGTAATTTGCAGCAGGATAGTAGTAGTGTTGAAATAGAAGTGTTGAATGTAGAGATTGTGAAGTATCGAATTTGGGTAGATAAAAATCCCTAACCAAAGTATCAATAGGTCTGAAATAAAGTAACTGGCTAATATCGCCAAATAGATAACAATTAAGATTAGATAGCATCAGCTTGTTCTGGCTAAATGGTACAAAAACCTAAAAAGGATTTGAAAGAATTTGTTGCTAATAAATATATTATTATATAAAATATTTTGAAGATTGAGGTTAGGTATATGCATTCAGTGATCGGCGACCTAAAGATCGACCAAATCGAGCAACGTAGAATCTGACCAAAACCCCTTGGCAGAGCTCTATTGCAACAAAACAGTATGCAATGTGAAAGAACACATGATCACGTGGCTAACTATTAGGTGGCATGAAACAAATATTAGTATATAGAATATTAGCTAGCATGTAGAGAGCATAAGTAAAAAACCAAATAAAAATAATTAAGTGTATTCAGGAAATAGGAGGTACCAGGCGCATGAATACTGAATCAAATTTGCATGCACCAATAGCACAATAGCAGTTAATAGGCGGCAATTGTAGGCCAATTCAAAAATATTTATATATATTTCTATAAATGTTCGGAATTTATGTTAAATTGTTGTATAGTCTATGTTATAGATATGGCCCGAAGGCAAAGAAATCATTAAACACACAACTAAGTAATAATTGATATTTTTTGTACGATCTATTTGAACCTAAATGGCGGAGGACTAAGATATTCAAATTTTATGTTAATTTGAAAGTCGGAAATAAGAATTGTAAAATTGAGAAAGGAGAACCATCACTCGCCAGCCAAATGCCACCATGAGAGGACCCCAAATATTTTAGAGCGTAATGCCTAGCTAATAAATTGTAAAAGTTAAAGTTAGATAAAATTATTAAATTTCTTAAAAGACTTTGTGATGCTCTTGTAAAGCAGAAGTCATTTTCAATTTCAAATAATTTATAACCCCTTGGAAGAGACGATTCCGGCTACCATATTCCAGGACCACAAGGAGTTGGATCGACATCGGCGGCTTATAAGAAGATTTTCGACACGTGAGTGATAAATATTGAATTAGTGATGGGCGCCCTAGTGCTTCGAATCTATCTAATAATCAAAGCTAGCTCGTCAAAAGGGTTTTTATTATAAATAAGGAATTTAATAAGAAAAATACTTGCGCAAGTAAAATTAGTATTAAAGGTATTTTATTGAAGGAAAATATAGATCAATACATTTCAGAAAATTCCATTGAATCAAAGAAGTATAAAATCTAGGCTATTAAAACACATTCATATAATCTTTAATTTTTTGCAATAGAATTTGCGATAGTTTGTTATAGCTCTAATTCACTAGATGAATTGCTCTACCTATTCCATCAGGTGCCGAATCTTGCACCCTGAGATAAAATATATATTCAATATAAAGAAATCTACTAAGTACTAGAGAATTATATATATATATTTGGATTATTAGTTGCCAATTTATCGAGTTGATCTCAAAGAACCTATTTTTAATTGAATTGTCCAAGTCGACAAGTATTAGCAAGCTCATATCGCAGCTACATGCAAAAGGATGCATATGATTTTAAGATAAAGGCACATGGTAATGATTCGTGCCATAAATCTAGAGTATAAAGTTTAGCCTGTAATATTTTACTGATTTCAATTATTGTCCTGTTTTTGTTTCATATTATATTTTTTATCGCTCTTTATATATTTTTTGCCTCGATCTATTTTTTGCATTATTTGTTTAATATATGTATCAAAATGTTTATGGTGTGCAATTTATTTTAATTCCTCAACACTATAGTATAAGTATCATATTTATATATATTTATTTTTAATGAATTACAAGAGTTATAAGGGAAGCTCATATCTGGCCTATAAAGATTTTATGAGACTGAATTCTATTAAAAAACCACGACCTAACTATATAATTATATCAAATATTCATGCTCTACCGACTGATGCCAAGCAGGAGGCTAATCGTTATTTAAATAAAGAATAACGTCATAAGATACAAGATCAATTCATGCAAGCTTCTGATAATGTAGATAGGCCTATTGTTGTTGAGAATGTCAAGCCTACTGAGAGTGTAGAATTGAGTAGAGAAGTAGGTAGGGAGTTGTCTTCACTGAAAGTCAACTATCAAGAAAGTACTAATGCTATATTGAAGTTTAGGAAAACAGTAAACAAATCAAACGTTTCTACAAATCAGATTACTACATCAAAGGTTAGGAACTGCAAACAAAGTGAATTCTTCCATGAATCAAGTTTCTGTAGAGGTTAGGAACAATGTAAACAAAATGAATCTTGCTTTGAGTCAAGTTGATAAATTTAACGTTCAACTGAGAATTGAAAAGGTGAATTCAATGCATTCTCAAGTGAACTTGACTAACTGATGTGAACAGAATGGCTTTGTTGTAACAAATAAACCCATGAACAAAATCATGAGTTTGATGAAACCAAGCAGGTGCTAAGTCACCATTGATGTGTTGGTATTCAAAGGTTGTATCAAGTTGCTTACTTACAAGATGATGACAGTGAACCACATGATGAAAGGGTATTCCCCGGCACTGTGTTATGATCAGGAATCCTGTGTTATGCCGGGATTCAGAATAGCATAATCGCCACTCTGCGTATGGTAAGAGTCCATAATTGTGTCTTTTTTCTTTCCTGTAGCCTATTTTCTTGGCCCTAAATCTTTTCAATTTTCGATTCTTTCCTGTCTTTGTGTAGTATCTTAACCAATCTTGTCCATAGTCATTTAAATTTGTGAATTTTAAGTATTCTTCTGAAATAATGTTGGAAGTTAAAATTGTAGCTTATTTTCCTAATCTTCAAATTGTTGATAAAACTTAACTTTTCTAAAATCTATCTACTGTAGTGTAAATAATTATGTGCTTGCAATATATTTTTTCATTATGTATCACTTATTTTAATTATGTCTATTTTGTTGTGTATCATATTAGGTAACTAGGTTTTTCAGATCAAATTATGTCCCCATTCTTCATCTTTCATTACATATCATGCCATAAGCCATAATATGTAATTAGGTTATAGTTTTCTTCTGGGCTTTTAACCCATTTTGATTTTTTTTATTTTGCTGTCCAATACTTTGGATCTTTGGTAGTTGAGTAGGTGTATTTAGAGGCGTGCGCGTGAACCACATATGGCTGGACTCGATTATCTGACTGACTTGTTTGTGATATAAAAACCATAGGACTGCAACATCAAATGTTTGTTAAATTGTTTGCATACTTTTGATTTTGTGGTCTGATACTAGAGTCTGCTATCACATTACCTTACAGACATCTAGGAACTCTCCACCCAATAACATTAACATTAACAATAGTATAAATAATTTTCCTTCACCAGTTGTTTCTGTGAGAGTGATAGCTCACAGTTATAACAAATTAGAGTCATACTTGGAATCTACAATATTCAATAGTAGTATATTTTATTAAATATACTTCCTTATGAAAGTTTTCAACTGACATGTAGGATAGGCTTCAATTAATCTTTCTCTTCTTTGTATTACGTAGGGAATTTATTTACCCATTATTCCTTTTTCTCTTATTTGCATTTTTTAGGGAACTTATTCACCCATTATCCATCTTGATCTTCTTTGTATTGTAATCTTGAAATGGTTTGTAGTTATTATACAGTCTTCAAATTCAGAAATTATTAGAAAAATAAATGGTTCAATTTAGAAAATGTTGGAATTTAATCTAATGTGTATAAATTATTTTTTTATAATAATGAAAACTTCAAAATTTGAAAGTATTAATGAATTGTGTCGTCATAAATAGGAAATGTTCAAGATAAATAAAAGTTAATTTGAATAATGATTTTATTAAATGTAAAAGTTTTGTAATATTATTAATTGAAATGAGTTGAAGTTTGAATTTCTGCTAAATTTAAATATTAAATTGATGTCTTTTTTTCTAAATTTGAAAACTATTTTTTCAATGAACTTTGATATGATTAATTATCGTTTGAAATGAATGCTGGAGTGTATGTAGAATTTTTAGTGGGGAATGATGATTAGAATTTTGCTGGTATATGATTGTTTTTGAGATGGAAAACCATTATTGCCTAAAGAAGGAATAACCAAAGGTTATGACTTAGAGAGGCAGTAATGAGATAATATTTTTTGTGTTGATTGATTATTATTGCCATAGATGCAAATGATGATTACTTATGTTGATTGCCATAGATACAAATGATTACCTATGAATACTGATTGCCATTGAAGCAAAATATTATTGGTGTTTTGAATGATTTTTTGTTTAATGATTAGTAGTAAAGTATTGTCACGAAATGTGGTTTGTGTTTAGAACATTGAAAAGTCGAAATAAACGATAGTATCCAACAAACGATGGTTAATAATATGGAATAATTTGCTTTTTATAAATTATTTGAATAAAACTAAAATTAAAATTTTATAGATTTGTCCACATAAATAACTTTGAAATCCTAAATGAAACATAGATCAAATTTGAAATGTTATACTGAATGATAAATCATAAATGTGAAATACCAAGTTTTCAAATAAAAATGCAAATATTTCAATTGTCACCAGATTATTTTATGAAATGCAGATATTATATTGTATTATGAAATGATTTTTAGTGGAAGACCAATTGTCTGAATAATATTGATGTAGGCCTATGTGTTAAGGTTTTTCTTCTTGTGATGATAGATCTTTTTTTGTATGTTGTAGCATTGATGGATAAATAAAAAAGTTATTTAAAGGACTTTATGGATTTACACTGATTGTATTGAAATTATTGAATACTTTATTAAAGTTTTTGTAATTGATGTCTCTATTGAATTTGACAAAATTTGAGGTGTTGAAATTGAATTGTTTTTGAAAATTGATGTGTTGCTGACTGTATAATAAGATATTAACAATAAATTCCATTTTATACTTATTACATACTTGAAAATAACTTTTAAGTTCATTAGATTGTATTGGTAGTGTAATCAAACTTTTCTTTTTAGTTTATAAGCATACTAAAATAACAGGTACAGCGTGGAAGTTAACATCAAAATAATTATCGCTTAAATCTCGGGACCTACAAAACAAGTGAATGCCATGAAGAGTGTTAAGAACATTTGGGTGATTTTTGAATTGGTGTGACTCATTAGTGGATTGCCAACTACGCAACTGAAGCTTCTCACTACTGTAAGTAGGTAATAGCCACATTGCCGCTCATGCCCATTACCTGGAGGTAATAGCCAAAATTGTCACTCATGCCTAATAGCTGAAATTGTCACTTATGACTAATAGCCAAAATTGCTACTCATGCCCAAAATATTGCACTGCTGTATCACCTGGAGGTAATAGCCACAATTGTCACTTATGCCCAATAGTCACAATTGCCATTGATGGCCAACTTCTGCACTACCACATTACCTGGAGGTAATTGCCATCCATGTCCAAGTTTGCAACTTTAAACTCAAATAACAGTCACTGTATCCTGAAAGAAACTGATTCAAAATATCCTCACCTAAATTAATCCTGTATGCTGAACTCTAAACCTTGAAAGCTGAAAATATCAAAAAACCAAACCTTACTTAAGTTAATCCTCACCTAAATTAATCCTGCATGCAGCGTCTCTCTCTTTTCCAAAAAGTTACACTGTCATTTCAGGCCTGAAATGTACACTGTATGTCTAATACACTATTTACGTGACTTTGAGTGAGCTTGGCGTGTGTATCAGTCTACCACAAGCATGAGGCCATGCTAACAGATGTCTCCTGTATCCAGCTTGGCATGCTCCAGTCGACTACAAGCATGAGGCCATGCTGACTGATATTTTGTGTATCCAGATCAGCCCAACACATGTCATCACAAACGGAAAATCAAGTTCGTTTGGAGTCACTCTTAACTGAAATTCATACTGAGTGCCTTAACGGATTTTTTTCAAAATACATATTGATAAAAATCAACTACATCAACAGTGAAAGAAATGGTCATTTTTTTAATTTAATGAAATTTTATATGAAAATTAAATGTAACAATTCATCAATTCATTAAAAATTCTGTTCAACATACTAAATTTTTATGCAATAACATTTGATTTTTTTTTATTTACTAAACTTATGTAAAATTTCATGAACTATTTTTTAAATATATTAAATTTTCTGTTGAGATAATTTCCTTGAATCATAAAGCTAAATCAAAAATAATTTTGTTATTCTAAACTTTGAAATATTGTTTGGAGATTTATAACAAATGCTATTGATGAATTTTTATAATAATTTTCAATTATGAGATGACATGTAATGTTTTTGTAGAAAAAAATGTTCCTGTTCTCGAATTCAATTTTAATAACTTCCATGTGTTATGATGTAATGTGATTTTTTTTTTATTTTCAAACAGTTAAATTTTTTTGTCGAGAGGGGGGTATTTGTAATATTACATTTTTTCTCAATAAAAAATCGAATCTTTGATTTGATATTCAAATATCAATAAAACTTGATAGTAAATATCGGTGTAATCAATATGTGGACTTAACATCTGCCTGAAATTTATCAGCTATTCTAATGTTGAATAACTTACTGTAATAAAGTTCTCTTTCTGAATGAACAAATAATTATAAACAACATAAAGGTTAAATAAATTCAAAACAGATTAAAAATAAAGTTCTATTAAGAATAATAAAAATGTAGATTGTAAACTTGTATTTTCGAATTCGGGAGGTTGGCAATTGATGACGTGTTTAGGTGGGGCACTTGGAACTTCAGGCGTTACTCTCAAAGAAAAATGGCTGAAAACTTGTAGTAGATGTGTTTTGTCCTCTTGAAATTTTTCTATATAAGTGAAGTTCAAGATGTTTTAATTGATATCTGAATATTTTCATTATTTTCTCAATTTCTGTAAAATGTTTTGTGTAATATTGAAAGCCTGTAACCAAATAAATGAGTTTAATATAAACAGATAAGTATTTAGCTTGTAAGAATCTTCTGTTTTAAGTATCAAATGGTTCTGTTGAGTATTTTTGCGTTTACAATTGCCCAAGTTTTGTAGAAATTATAATTTGATTTGCTGTGAACTGGACTTCTTATTATTCATGGGCATTTAATCCATTCATGATTTCTCAAGATATTGGTATAAATGGAACCGATAACTTTCCTTGGGTGATAGGTGAAAACTATCAAGCCTTTTTGGACAAAATTGGTAGCACATCATGGTATTGGTATCACATGTTCATCATGCATGTCCTGACATTTTAAAATAGAATTGCAACAGAACAGTGCTTGTTAATAAGATGAATTTGTCAATTGATTCATTATTGATTCAGATTCTGTATTGTTGACCTGCTTAATGTCAACACTCTCACAAAATGCCATTCTTTTCTCCAGCAAAAGACCACACTTACCATCCAATTCACCCTGCAATCATCAAATCACTTCAATATTGATAGCCAATAGGAACATCATGAACGATTACTCATTGCTATCTCAATAATACACTATCAGTTCAATATTAAAACTGCATTTTTACTACCTACTTATTCCATGTATTGTTGATATATGTTACACGCTTTGATTACTTTTGTGTATTATGTATTGTCAGTGAATCTTTCAATGCAATCAGAAACAATACAAGAATTAAATAAGAATAGTTGTTTGTTACATACCTGAGTAGTAGTTGAGGCTTCCTCCAAGGTTGGCTCCTGTTTTATGTTATTTGTTGTCAATTGAAGTTCTGCAAATCCATCTTCTTGCTTCTCTCTCTTGATCTGTAGACAAAGGACAAGATTGGTCTTATCTGATAGCTTGATTTACAGCTAGGGAAAGATTCATAAAACAACAAACAACTATTTTTGCTGAGAACTTACTGAAATACTGTTGGTGAATTTTTGGATAAGATATAGTGAGTTTCAACCTGAACTATTAGCATGAATTGAGCTGGAAGTGCTGATGTTAGCTGTAGAAAACACTACATTTTTGCAGTGAATATCACTTTGTCAGAGTATTACCATAGAGAAAAGATAGCATAAGAGGATATCCCATCGTATAAGATGTTTATGTTTCAAATGTTACTGTTAACTAAAGCCAATAGTCCTGGTAGTTATTTTTTGTGAAGCTATGTGACACTGGTAGTCTCTCATACTCTGCCTTTCTTACATTCTCACAAGGCCAAAACAGTAATCGAACATACGTTAGCGAGTTGTCACCTTTGACCTACAGAAATCCAAAGTTGTTTTCCATCTGTTTGTATGTTCAATAACAACTTCAGAATGAATTGATCAATCAGCTTCAATCACCTTTGACCTACTGAAATCAAAAGTTGTTTTCAGTCTGTTTGTATGTTCAACAATAGCTTCAAATTTTGAACACATATTTTTCGATCCTTTTTATAGGTCAAGTTCGTTGGACAACCAATTGACTTACTCCTTCGTCCTTTTTCAGGATATAAAATAAGATTGAAAGTGCATGAGGAAAAAAAAAGTGTGCTGGCCTATTTTTATACAATTCAGTTCGATTTTAATATTAGAAATGGCTGTTTCAAAACTAACCTTATTTTGAAGAAAGGACGATTCTATAAATATGTTAGTATCTCAACTATTTTTGAAGATATCAACTTAATTTTTTTTTCTGATGAAAGAGAAAGGAAAAATAGGAGTTGATACTATGAATTTTATTTTAAAAGACTAATTAAAATATTAAAAAAAACTGTTTGAATTTCTGAAGTGAGACAACAATGAAGAATGAGGTTATGTTAACAATGAAGAATGAACTGTGAATAATGAAGCCGAAATAGCACAGCTGAATCAGATATGGCCGAATTAAAGATTTCAAAATAAGTGATTGCTTGAATGAATGTTGGCATCAATTCAACTTCTTCGAAAGTGATTCAAGAGTAACTGCAGGCAAGCATGGACATTGAAATACAATATAATTGATGAATTAAATAGAAATTAGATATTATTCTGGGGAGTTCCCATTAATTTAACATTAGAGTTTCTAAAGCTGACCCAGAAACACAACAGGAATTAGTAATTTTTGGTATACCTGACTATTGTATCTCATGATACTGTACTGCACAATTGTATCTCAACTATTTTTGAAGATATCAATCAATTTTTTTTTAATTGAAGAGGAAGAAAAAATAGGTGTCGGTAATATGAATTTCATCCTAAAAGACTAATTTAAACATTAAAAAAACAAGTATTAATTTCTGAAGTAAGAAGCCAATGCAACAGCTGACTCTGATAAACGGCCTAGTTGAAGAATTCAAAATAAGCGATTGCTCGAATGAATGTAGGCATCAATTCAACTTCTTTGAAAGTGATTCAAGAGTAACTGCAGGCAAGCATGGACATTGAAATACAATATAATTGATGAATTAAATAGAAATTAAATATTATTCTGGAGAGTTTTTATTCATTTAACAAGAGAGTTGTTATAGCTAACTGAAACACTACAGAGATTAGTGATTTTTTGTAATGAAAGAATTGAAATGTTCATTATTATTTGTATTTTCAATAAATTTTGGTTACTTCAAATTTGCCAAATTGTATTTTTATTGAGGACGATTCCAATTAAACCAGTCTCAAGTCATTTACATTTATAGTAATTGAGATGATTGAATGGAATAATTGAACATTGAGATAGGATTCAAGAGTTGAGATAAAGAGATTTTTCAAAAGATAGAGATAAGAACTCTAGGAATATGGGAGGAACTTCAAAGTTGAAAACAAGGAGTTGAAGAATTGATGAACAATGTACAAACCTTTACTTTTGATCAAATTTTCTTATGACAATGATAAATTTTAATTAAATAAACTCTTGAATCAAGCCAAATACTTACTAACCTGAACAAGTCTGACCAAAGCTTACTGAGCCTGGGCCAAGACCAAATCTCTCCTAAACTAAGCTTTTTCTAATCTGAGCTTTTCCTAACCCAAGCTTCTCCTAAGCTGAAGTTTTCCTAACCTAAGTTTTTCCTAACCCAAGTTTTTCCTAACCTGAAGCTTTTTCTAACCTAAGCTTTCACTAACCAAAGCTTTTCCTAACCAAGGCTTTCCCTAACCTAAGCTTTACCTAACCTTAGCTTCTCCTAACCTAAGCTTTTCCTTACCTAAACTTTTCCTAACCAGAGCTTTTCCTAACCTAAGCTTTTCCTAATCATAGCTTTTTCTAACCTTAGCTTTTCCTAATCTGAGCTTTTCCTAACCTTATCTTTTCCTAACCTAAGGTTTTTCTAACCTTAGTTTCTCCTAACCTTAGCTTTTCCTAACCAAAACTTTTCCCAACCTAAGCTTTTCCTAACGTGTGCTTTTCTTAACCTAAGCATTTCCTAATCCAACCTTTTCCTAACCTAAGCATTCCCTAACCTAAGCTTTTCCTAACCCAACTTTTTACTAACCTAAGCTTTACCTAACCTAAGCATTTCTAAGGTAAGACTTCTTAATCAAATCCTTTCAATGCAAAATTTTCCTAACCTAACCTCCCCTAACAAAAGTTCACCTATCCTAATCTTTTTCAACCTAACCTTTTCTAATCCAAACCTTTGTAACCCAAGTTTTTCACTATCCCCAACCTAACAAAGCCTAACTCAAACTAGCAAATGCAGTTCAGCCCAACCCATTGAACTTCCCCCTAACCAAGCATAGCCCAACCCAATATAACAAAGCCTTATCAGATAAAGACTGAGCAACCCTCAGGCTTGCTCAGTCTTCATCACTTAAGGTTTGATAGTCACATCAAACTTTGGTAGGTAGGGTTTCATCAATAGCATTAGTCACAGGAGAAAATGTGGTCAGCAGTAATGGTTAGCTCCATATAAAAATTTTCTCGACATTTTTCAGGCAAGAACCGGCACATTTTTTATATTTTCCAGATTTCCTATCAACTTCATCAATAACATTAGATACAGGAGAAAATGTGGTCAGCAGTAATGGTTAGCTCTTTGATGGAATTAGAATAATTTTTTTACAAACATCAATTTGATATATTTGAATTCCAATTTGAAATACATTTTTTCCCCATAATTGGAATTATTTTTTTGAAAAAATTAAAGTTGGTGATAACTATAATTGGAACCGGTTTAAGCATAAGTTAGTCTGTGGTACTTTTCTGTAAGTTGTATGATTCTGAATGATTGGATAAATGAATAAACTTCAATTATTAATACCTAAATGAGACTCCACAAATTTAGTACCCACTGGGGTTACCAATTGTTTAAAAAAGGAATTGTTTCGAAAAAATGTAGATTGAATTAGAATTCAAATATATAAAATTGAAGTTTGTAATGCAATTAATAAAAAAATAAAATAAAGTAATGGCAATATTAATAAAAAAAAACATTAAAATGAATATGGAACTCCTGAAACAATAATCGAATAAGTTGAAACTGGAATCTTTCTTATCAAGCAATTTCAAAAACCGATGACAACTATTTAGCATGCTTCATATTTGTGACCATTAGAGAATAGAGCAGCAACTCTATAACTCTACAACTCTATGGTTCTAGTAGAAACATTATAGGATTATAGGTTAGACAAAATTCAATATTATTGCTATTAATATTAATCTTAGACCAGTTATAGAATAGACACGGCCCATTGTATATTCATACAATAGTAATACTGGTAGATACCAACATAGATAGCCTGAAAACAGATGGAAAAAGCTATAAAGAACTGCAAAACACACTGAATCAGTATGGATGTTTCATTCACAGGCTGCCTGCAACTCGAATAACACCTACTTCAGCCACAAGCCTTGATGGATGTTACCATAGCCTGCCACCTGATTGTATCAAAGTCACTGTTTGCCAAAACCAGATATCTGACCACAATATTCAATCCTCTGCCAGATTCAGTATAAAACAGAACCCAGGAGAGTCATGTTCAAATTTGCCAGAAACTACTCAAAAATTAACCTACACAAACTAAAATACAGACTAAGTCAGAAAACGGTTAACCAGGACTCAGTACAGGATAAATATTCAAACTTTATAAAGATCATGTGCCTCAACATTGATGAAGCAATGCCCAGAGAACCAAAGAAAATTACATCAACTAAGAATGTGTTCTGGGACAACAATACCATTGCTCTAAAGGATCAAGTACATCAGGCAAATAATAAGTTCATTACTACAGGATCATCAGAGGATAAGCAGAACTGATAAGCATGTCTGAACTTTATAAAACTTAAGAAAATCTATGAACAGGACATCCAAAGAAAGAAAAAATCTTTCATTAACAAAAAAAATCCAACTAGCTGATAACAGAACCAGAGTACTCTGGAGGATAATAAACAAGGAAAGAAACAGAAGCAGATGGGGAAAAATGGACAACTTCAGACTCAAGAGAACTAACAAAATGATAGTTGATCCATATCATGTTAGCAACCTCCCCAATTCTGCCTTCACGCAACCACCTCCTAAGACTACATCTGGAAATACCTCGGAACATATCCACCTGGCAAATAATAAACAGGAGCTCAAGAAATTCGAAACCATCTCAATGGCCAAATTAGAGCAACTCCTTAGAAATCTCAAACCTAATAACCCATCAGGACACGACGATATCACTGGCAAGATAATTCAACATTGTGAGCAGGAACTAAAGCTGCCACTCCTTGACATAGTAAATGCATCAATTTCTCAGGCTGAAGGAGGTGACAGGTTGAATGCAAAGAACTATTGGCCCATAGCTAACTTGCCTATCACATCAAAGTTGATTGAGAGAGCTGTATATGACCAACTTATTGCATACCTTGAGAACAACAGCCTACTTTCATCACACCAACATGGATTCAGGAGAGGCCTTGGAACAGTTACAGCGATCTCCGAACTATGTAACAATATCAGCAAACACTGGGAGGAAGGTAAAACTGTTTCAGGTTTTTATTAACCTCCAGAAGGCATTTGACACCATTGACCTTGGCTTGCTGAAACGGAAGCTCAAGATATTGAACATCAAAGGGAGAGCCCTACAATGGCTGGAAGACTAAATCGAAATCTAAATCTCCTAAATCGAAAGCAATATGTTGAAATCAACCATCAGAAGCAAAACAGCATAATAAGCTACAGATCCTCTCTAAGGACAGTCTATAAAGGTGTTCCTCAAGGGTCAACACTGGGGCCACTACTATTTCTGATCTACATAAATGACTTCCCCACAGAAATCAACCATAGGAAGAACTGTATTCTTTTTGCTGACAACACCACTATCTTAATACCATCTGATAAGCATGAAGACTCCGAAGAAGTGGTGGACACAACACTCAATGAAGCAAACGAAATATGCAAAAAACTAAATCTAACCATAAATAAGGATAAAACAGTTCACATTCGCTTCACCCCAAAAAACAGAAACATGGAGGACCAAACAAACATAGGCATACCAGCACAGACAAATACTAAATTCCTGGGCATACTGATCGATAGTCACCTCAACTGGCAACACCATTGAACTGCTGTGTAAAAAACTGTCATCTGCCATCTTTGTAATCTGAAGGATTCGAAATATTACTGAGGAGAAAACTGAATTCATGGCTTACCATTCTTTATTTGCATCTCATTTAAAGTACTGCGTTGTGGCATAGGGGTCCACAGCCCAGAAGAGTATTGATAGAGTTCTGCGACTACAGAAAAGGGCCCTGAGAACTATTCTAAGAAGAGATATGATGGATCACAAGGCGCTCTTCATCCAGCATAACATATTCACATATTCACAGTTGTCGCACTCTACATCTACGAAGTAACAACCCTGGCTGTGAGGAGTAGCCCAGAATTGAGGGGAGATAGACATGCCCACAACACAAGAAATGGAGCCGACATTGAACTCCAGCAGCACCGGCTCACAAAATTCAGCAGGTCACCGGCCTACTCTGGGGCCCGACTCTTCAACCTTCTGCCCAAGGAGCTCAAGGCAATTCAGGACTACGGTGCCTTTACTAGAGGTCTCAAGAACTACTTGATCATGAGGCCCTACTATGCATTGGCAGAATTCATAGACGACCACACATACCAGCATCACAGACCGTGAATCCCCATTGATTGGGGAGAAATTTGACAATTCCCAGGTCAACGACCATGGAGAAGACTACAACAAGTAACAAGTTATACTGAAAGTCGATGAAGCCAGCATCTACTGCCATATCACCATATCGTGACGTCAGCATCGGATAGAAAACAATGTAAACAATCTATGCTGAAAAGTTTTCTATCCAATGCTGACGTCACGAATCACGATATGTTGATATGGCAGTAGATGTTGGCTTCAGAGGCTAGACTTCCCAGCGTGTCTATTATATAACTGGTCTAAGATATTAATAATATTAAATTTCATCGATTAGAATTGTTATTCAGCTACAAACACGTATTTTTTCTTCTTCTTTAATTAAAAAAATATTGAGTCCATATCTTCAAAAATAGTTGATACAAATAATTATTTAGAATCGCCCTTTCTTTAAAATAAGGTTAGTTTTGAAACAGCTATTTCTAATAGGCTATTCAAATTGAATCAAATTGTATAAAAATATGCTAGCGCACTTTATTTTTTCCTCCTCTCATTTGAAAAAAATTGAGTATATAATAACTGAGATAACAGTGGGAGATCACCGGCTAGAGCTAGAATTAAACTGATTATCAAGAGATTTGAAAATATTTAAATTCAAATTTTCAATAAAAATTCAGCCAGACACTAAAATAATGTGGTGATTTGAAAATTAAACAACACAACAGAAACATAGCAGTAGCACAGTATACAAACAGTATGGAAACTTGGCTAGTACCCTGACACCAAAAACCGCCATCTTGTTAGGAAGCG